>NW_012119487.1:7741382-7766014 GCF_000951035.1 Colobus angolensis palliatus | reverse complement strand
CTACTGGAAATACAGTGTGAACCACACATATTTTCCAGTAGACACATTTTTAAATGTATATTTTATAAATGTACCTAATTTTAATAATATTTTATTTAACCTAATTAATCCAAAATATTGTCATCAGAACATGTAATCAGTATAAGGAAATTATGACTGAGATTTTTTTTCACACTGAGTCTGAGATCTGGTATGTATTTCACATTTATTGCACATCTCAGTTTAGATAATAATTTTTCATCAGAAAGTTTTAATTCTCTATTTAGAGGTCAAATAATTTATAGTTAAAAAATAGATTAACCTATATCAGTTACTCCAAGAATACTTAAAATTTTTCTAACATCTAAACTGAGTATGTTTTTAACTTAAAAAAATATAAAAACTTAAAATTTAGTTTATTAGTTGCACAAGCTATATATTAAATGCTCAATGGCCGCATGTGGCTGGTGGCTATCATAATGAACAACACAGGGCTGGATGGGTCCAGATTTCATCCATTCCTATATATTTCTATGTATTTATTGTTGTGCATGTACATTGCTCACTCCATTCCTACATACAAATATGTACTGTAACTTTATGAAGAGCAGTGTACTCTTTGCATTTTGTTGCCTCAGGCATAAAGATTTGGAGTGAAGCATGGTTCTAGACAAGTGAAGGAATCAGAGGGCCTGGTTCCTGATTTTCCACCTCCAAATTCTTGGTTAAACTCTCTAGAATCATGGCTGTTTCTGCTCTAGAACTTAGGTGAGTAAAGATAGAAAGTACATAGCAGAATGGCACCACAAGGGAAAGATTATGTGACTGAAAAGCACTAGATAAATATTAACTGGTTAGGCTGTTTTTATTTTTAGAGACCAGAAGCAGAGGACAGAAGATATTGCCATCACAAATTTTTCTGACTTTGGAGAAGTCAGTGAATTTGCTATTTTGACTTCTCTCCTGTAATGATAATAAAAGGATGCGCTGTTCTGTTCCGACAACCCTCACACATCTACTCCACAGAATGAATTAGAAAATGTCGGCAAAATGCTATGCTCTCAAGAAGGGAAAGTATTGCAAATGAATTCATATTAATAATTGTTGCCAAGTGCTGAAATTATGGATACTCTTTACCTTCTTTGTTAGGATTTTATGTATTTCCAAATTTTCTATAAAGTGATGAATTATTTTTATAATCATAAAGCTCTTTTTCTAACTAAAAAATTAGAACAAGGTATTATGAGTACTCTTTTATCTGCATTTTTTGTTGTTGTTGTTATTCATAAGACTCTGAGTGAGACCTGAGTGTTAGCTGTTCTTACTGGAGAGCTTCAGCTACCAATTTGAACAGCTGGTCAGACAATCCTTTCATTTCCAGGATCTCAGTGTCTCACACTTGGTTGCTCCACTTGTGTAAGGTGAAGCTGGGGTTTAGTCTAAACAAACAGAAACAATTCATCACACTTATTCACAAATGTCGCTCCTGTAACTATTGCCTGGCCCCACCATTCTTCACTCTCTGCCAATTCTACAGCCTTGTGCTTCACCAGTCCTTGGCCAAGCAGCCTGTGAGGATGGCCCAGGCAGATCTTGGAACTGATGCTGGTGATTCAGCAGGAAGGGGCTTTCTGTCTCACTCCATCCATCCTCACTGTCTGCCCTAATGAGCTGCCCAAAGGCTACAACTGCCCTCCTGACATCTCAGCTGGTGTGGAGGGCCTAGGGAGCAATTACCCATATGCTTTCTGTGCTTGTCGATCCCTGAAGTTTCAATTAAAGATGCTTTCAGTTCTTTTTTTTTTTTTTTTTTAATATCCTAACTTAGAACCCCTCGCTTCCCTTACAGGGCCACCACATACTGTGATGCAGATTGTCCTTGCACACCAAGAGGCATCATTCACACTGTAGCCTAAGTGAATGGCACCCTGTGTTGTTGAGCAGAACACAACCCATGCGGTCACACGCAGGGTCCTGCCACTTCTATGTTTTGCCTCTTAAACTCCAGAATGACAAGCCTTACTCTTGGTGATGCAGCACAGTTGTAAAGGGGCGGGAATAAAGGCAAGAGAGGACCCAAGAAGCAAACAAAAGAAGAAAAGTACATTTGCCTGACCACGTACATTTCTGAGTACCACCAACACACCCCTGGATTAGAGTACCCTGAGGTGGCTTGCCAGGGTTCAAATATCTGAGGCTTTTTGATAGACTCCAATTGTGTTATTTGTGCTTTAAAGGATTCTTATTGAGGCTGGGACCCAAACACGTCAGTGTCACTCCTAGACACCTTCCTTATCAACACTTACTGTGATAACCATGTTAAAATCAAATGTTACCTATTCATTAAGGAAATAACAGTTAAAGGACAACAGCTAAAAAAAAGAAAAAGAAAAAAAAATCTGTGGCTATGACGCAAATGTAGAACGTAGTGGAGAAGGGGACAGAGAATAATGCACACTCTCTACAGATTCAGCACCTGGGACACATTCTCTGAAGGGCAGTTACCAGCAGTTAGTGGGTTACAACTGTCACCACACCAGGGGATAAGGGGAGTAGGGGAAATGGTTAAGTACACTTTTTTAGAAGACAGTACTTACCTACTTATTCTCATTTGTTGGATGTTTGTTTCAAACACAAAACCATCCTTCCCAAATTTGCCTCTCAACACCATTCTTTAACCAACTTACATACAATGCCTGCCCATCTTTCCACAAACATCTTTTTTTTTTTTTTTTAATTATACTTTAAGTTCTAGGGTACATGTGCATAACGTGCAGGTTTGTTACATATGTATACTTGTGCCATGTTGGTGTGCTGCACCCATCAACTCGTCAGCACCCATCAATTCATCATTTATATCAGGTATAACTCCCCAATGCAATCCCTCCCCCCTCCCCTCCTCCCCATGATAAGCCCCAGTGTGCGATGTTCCCCTTCCCGAGACCAAGTGATCTCATTGTTCAGTTCCCACCTATGAGTGAGAACATACGGTGTTTGGTTTTCTCTTCTTGTGATAGTTTGCTAAGAATGATGGTTTCCAGCTGCATCCATGTCCCTACAAAGGACGCAAACTCATCCTTTTTTATGGCTGCATAGTATTCCATGGTGTATATGTGCCACATTTTCTTAATCCAGTCTGTCACAGATGGACATTTGGGTTGATTCCAAGTCTTTGCTATTGTGAATAGTGCCGCAATAAACATACGTGTGTTGGAGAGGATGTGGAGAAATAGGAACACTTTTACACTGTTGGTGGGATTGCAAACTAGTTCAACCATTATGGAAAACAGTATGGCGATTCCTCAAGGATCTAGAACTAGATGTACCATATGACCCAGCCATCCCACTACTGGGTATATACCCAAAGGATTATAAATTATTCTACTACAAAGACACAAACATCTTTAAGCTTGACTTCTGCAAAACTTGCGGCAACTTTCCAGTCTCCAAGCCAGGGAGGCATTTTAGTACCTGTGGCTAATACTTACTGAGTGATGACTGGGTGTCAGACATTGCTCTTATTGCTTTTCATACATTGTCTTGTTTGATCCACAGGACGATAAAAAGGTTTATGTTCTACTGTTAGATTATTTTTATGGATGAGGAAATTAGGAGCTAAAGAGATTAATTTCTAAAGCAGCACTTCATGGCCAGAATGGGTTGTCTGGGTCCGGAGTGCAGGTTGTAACCACCAGGTTCTACTCCCCTCAGTCCACTTCCTCCTCCTTACCCTGACTTGTCTGCAGCATTTGGCACTGCTGGCCACTCTGGCCTGACTTTTCTCTTCCCTGGCTTCTGTCTTTCTGTCTTTATTTTGCTTTTCCTGCCTGCCGTTTAGATTTAACTTCTTGGTTCACTTTCCTCACTTCACCTCCTTCCACCTACAGGGCCTATTCTAACTCTCAGCCCCAGAAACCAGCCTTTTTTGAGGGAGCAGAGAAAGGGAAGCAACCAGAGAGAAATTGCAACCGATGCAGCTAGAGAAACATTCCAGGAAAACGGCCGCCTTGTCGGCAACTGACATCTGGAATTCTAGACTCGTCGCAAAGGCCCTTTGTTTCATAGAGAAAGTTGCAGAGTCCAGATTCTGAGGTTTAGACTTACATAGGCAACTAATGGTAGAGCTGGGACCAGATTCGAGGCATATATTTGCCACTCAGCCCAGAGACCCTTGGTTGCACCCCGCTCCTCTGACAAATATCTGGTTCCAACAAATGCCTGCAGGGCTCTGTTATCCACACAGGACTTCCACATGCCCGCCCTTACACGGCTGCATCCTATGACAACACTTGTTTTCAGCAGCCCTTCTCTTCCCCGTTAAACGCGTCTTTCCCACCCTGCATGATTCCTTCCTTTGCCCCAGGCTCAAAGTTTTCTCAGAGTCTGCCTTCTATCTGTCTACCTGTGAGCTTGATTTTTCCGAGCTGTTAGCCACTCAGGCTCTAGGTAACATCTTTCTTCTTCTATAGGATTTATTTGCAGCAGGATACAAAGGCCATTAGTAAATCAATAACCCTTTACTTAGAAAAGGAGGGGAGGTAGAGACCTGGAGTTTTTAATTCAGATCTAGCAATTCCTGAGGCATTATCAGGAGCGTTCTAAAAATAGGCCTTTGAAAGGCAGGATGTGCTACTGTTGGAGCTTTATAGCTTCCTGCCCATAAACAGGAGCAGCTTGCTATGGGTGGAATCACTAGCTGAAATCTCCCTCTCCTGTGGTTGTTATGTCTTCCTCTAACTCTAACACCATATGTATTATCTATTGCTTTGGTGCTCTATGTTTCTTTTACTCTTTCCCCCAATCTCTTCTATCCACATATGTCTTAGATATAGACTGACTTTCCATCTATCGGCATGTTTCCATCTCACCCACAAAATACTTCTGTCACTCTATGAAGCCTCATTTGCCAATGTAGCCACATTGAGTATCCGTAAGTCAGCACATGTCCTACTGCCTTTCATGCTTCCTACTAACATCTGGGGACTCCTATCACTGGCTGTCCTTATCCCTCTTCTTGTCCCACTGTCTCCACACAGTTCTTCAGGCATGTGTGTGAGTGGGGCAAGGGTAGTGGTGGCATTTAAGGCCAATGCTGTGATATCTAAAATAATATAAGATTTAACTATAAAACATCAGAGTTCTGCATCTCCTTTCACCTAGCAAGTCTACATCTGGACAATTATTCTGAAGATGTACACAAAGATTCAGCTACCAGGATGTTAGTTGGGAGAGGGAAAGCACCATGTACGTGGCCTTTTCTTTCTAAAGAATATACTAACAACCTATTACTATGTAACAAATGTGTAACAAATTATTTTCTTACTTTATAACAAAATTTAGTGATTGGAAATAATAATACATATTTATCATCTTACATCATCTCTGTGGGTCAGAAATTTGGGTGGCTGTAACTCTGGGTCTCTTATGCAGTTGTAGTCATAATATCAGCCACGACTTCAGTCATCTGAAGGTTTGATTGGGGAAAGAGGATTTAGATCTAGGGTGATTCATTGTCAAGGCTGGTGGGTTGATGCTGGCTGTTGGTAGGAGGTCTCCATTTCTCTTCATGTGGTCTGCTCCATAGGGCAGCTTGAGTATTCTCACAACATCTCACGTCTCACAGAATCTGGCCTCCTCAGAGAGAGTGAGCCAAAAGATAGCAATTCAGAAGCTGTAATGACTTCCATGACCTAGCTTTGAAAATCACACATCATCATTTCTGCTGTATCTTTTGGTCACACAGACCAGCCCTGATATGCTATGCGAGGGGACTATACAAGAGTGCGAATACCAGGAACTAAGGAATATTGAAGACCATCTTGAAGGCTAGCTGCCATATAGCAGAAGACTTCACCAAGAAAAATACTCCTGGTCTCTCTCATCACCAAGAACTATTTGTATTGTGAGTTTGGGAGAAGTACAGAGCTCACACTGACCTGTTAGCTCTAGACTTTTTTCTCTTTGCCAGCTAGACAGCCTGCAGTGGATGGGCATTCTGCCTGTTTTCTGTTACCCAATAAACTTAGCATAGCAGGCTCTGCCTCTGTGGTCAGCCTGCTAAATCCACAGATTTAGGGAAGTAGCAGTGGGAAGGCCTGTGTTGTCTAGCCTGATTTGGCTCCAGATCAAGGTTATCCTAGGATCTCTACTCATTCTTCTCAGGAATGAAGCTGATCTTTACTTGTGTCTTATTCCTCAACTGGAATTCTATTGAAGAAAAATGGAGGCCAGGCTCAGTGACTCAGGCCTGTAATCTCAGCACTTTGGGACATGGAAAGAGATCACTTGAGGTTGGAGTTCAGGAGTTCGAGACCAGCCTGGCCAATGTGGTGAAACTCTGTCCCTACTAAAAATACAAAATTTAGCCAGACATAGTGGTGGGTGCCTGTAATCCCAACTACTCAGGAGGCTGAGGCAGGAGAATTGCTTGAACCCAGGAGGTGGAGGTTGTGAGCTGAGATCATGCCACTACACTCCAGCCTGGATGACAGAGTGAAACTCCATCTCAAAAAGAAAAAAAAAGAGTACAGGTGAAGAAAGAAGTGCTATTTGTTGACACTTCCGCCACCACATTCCTAAACACATTTTATATTTTATAATATGATATTTACAATAGTGGAAAATCCAAAGTAACCTAAATATCAAATAATAGATTGCTTGAGCAAGTTATGACATATACATTGATACAGTATAATACAATCATTTAAAAGTATGCTATACAAGACTACTTAATGACATTAAAAATTATTTAGGATGTATTAAGTGAAAAATTCAGGTTATAAAATAGTATGCAAGTTTTTATTCCATTAAACGTAACGTATATCTTCTTAGAAAAAGACTGTATATACACACAAAAACATCATTTGTAAGTATCACTGGTTGGTAGGTTTATGGGTAGTTAAAATTTGCTTCATTTTGGCTAATCTGTTTTTCCTAAATTTCCTATATTTTACGTTCATTATCTTTGTAATGACATAAGAAAAGAGAAAGAGTTTCAGATGCTAGTTCAGGGGTTCAATTAAAAGTAATCAGAAATTTGTAACCTTCTTTACTGGGGAGAGAGCCGGGCATTGGTGTTACCTGCCCACTTGCATAAGCCCATATGACACCATTGACCATTGCCTCTTTCTTAAACCTATTTTCTTAGCTTCCTTGGCCCCACTCTCCTTTTTTTCTGCTTGCTCTGTGGCCACTCCTTATAAACTCATGCTTCTACATCAAGTCATTCAATTGGAGTTTCTCAAAGCTCAGCTCTAGGCCTTTTCTCTCTCTTGCTGTATACTTTATCCCCTGGTGACCTCACCTCCATCCATGGCTTCACAAGGCTGTTAGCCACAGAGCATATGAGATTCACATCTCCACCCCAGGTCCTCTCCTGAATTCACATGATTTATGTTCTACCTAACTGACTACTTCAACTAGATGTCTCAAAACGGCCTCATATTCAATATACCCAACCAGCTTCATAATCTCGAGTGGTTTCTGTCACAGTGAAGGGCAAAATAATACATCGATTCTTGTGGTTCTTATAATGCAGGATGCATACTGGAATTATTTGGAAAGCCATAAAACATACCATTGTCTATATCCCCAAAGGTTCTGGTTTAAAAATCCGGGGGTCTGGTGCCTTCAACCACAGGGCACTTGCTCCTGATATTGGCACTCCTATGTGGGATCTGTCCACTTCTCTCTTACTCAGCCCACAGTTCTGAGTTCTAGCATCACTGCTTTAAGGACGCCTTCCTTGAATCTTTCTGTCAACGTCAAATTCCTGATTACAGCCTCCTGAAACATCACATCTCTTTTACTCATAGCACTTGTCAATTATGATTGTACATATTTGTTTGGATCATTGTTTGATCAAAGTCTGTTTCCCCTGCTAGTCAGTAAGTTCCAAAAAGTCTGCATATTACTTATTTTGGTTCGTTTTATCCCTAGCATCTTTCATATTAACTAACACATAAGCGGCACTCAAAAATGTTCCTTAAATCAATAAAAAGTGAATTGGTTATGGTTTATTGGACCCCACTTCATATCAGTGCATTCAGATGAGAGCATGAATCTTGACTTATCCCAATGGGTCTTAATGAGATCAAGGTGTATGAGTCCAGATCCAACCACGGGGAACTCCATTCATGACATAGGCTTTGCGACAGGCAAACTTCAGCCAGCCAAATATCCAACAAATTTTAATCTTCAAGCAAAAAATTTTCAGCGTTAACTAACTATATCTAAGCAAAGTGTTTGTTACTATGAAGGCTGACAAAAAGTACAAGGCAAAATCTTTGACTTCCAATGACAGGCAAGGACTCATTTTAGGGCCTTAAGAGAAAACTGAAGAAATAGCGTACCTTCTCTCTTATTAAAGAAATAGTCCTTTATGACACAATAGATGAAGCTGAAATTGCCTGAAGAGTCCCGTCCAAGCCAATTAAAAGAGAGACATGTTAGAAGAAAATAAACTAAAGGTATAGCTGTGCCATAATCAGGTTAGACCTCTGAATCTCTTAGATGTCCGGTTCTATTCAATGCTTGTTTTGTTTATTTTTTCTTTTTTTTATTTCAATAGTTTTGGGGGAAACAGGTGGTGTTTGGGTACATGGATAAGTTCTTCATTGGTGATTTCTGAGATTTTGGTGGACTCATCACTTGAGCAGTGTACACTGTACCCAATGTGTTGTCTTTCGTCCCTCACCAACTCCCACGCTTGCCCCTGAGTCCCCAAAGTCCATTGTATCATTCCTATGTGTCCTCATAGCTTAGCTCTCACTTATAAGTGAGAACATACAATATTTGGTTTTCCATTCCTGAGTTACTTCACTTACAACAACAATACTTGTTTTATAAATAATGAAGCACTATAAATATTATTTTTATTTCATATTTATTTCAAAAAATATTGAGTAATTGCTACATGTTATTCAGTAATCAATTATTTCATCTTATGGTGCTTACATTCTGGTGGGGAGGTATGTATACACAGTAAACATACAAATAAATACATACATAAAGTATTAAGTGATCATAAATGCCAGGAAGAAGAAGAAAACAGGGCAAGGGGAGAGGGGGTGTGCTGCTTTATATATAGAGTACTCAAGAAATAGGTGTATTTAAGCAAAGACTTGAAGCAAATGAGATAGAAACCAAATAGCGCATTTGGAATAAAAAAGTACGACAAGTTGAGGGACGAATGAGTACACGTAGGAGCCTGTTTTACTTGTTAGAAGAATGGCCAAGAGGCTGGAGTGGCGATGAAGCAGGGAGTGGGAGAGCATGAGGAATGGGGTCAGATAGGCAGTGATGAGCAGATTTTGCAAGACTCTGTAAGGACTTGAGATTTTCATCTGAGTGTGACATTGTGCTGTAGAAGGTTCACTCTGGCTGCTACGTTACTCTGGCTGCTATGTTGATAATGCATTTTTTTTTTTTTTTTTTTTTTAATGTTTTTTTTTTTTTTTTTTTTTTTTTTTGAGACAGAGTTTCCACTCCTGTTGCCCAGGCTGGAGAGCAAGGGCACAATCTTGGCTCACTGCAACCTCTGCCTCCTGGGTTCAAGCAATTCTCCTGCCTCAGCATCCCAGGTAGCTGGGATCACAGGCATGCACCACCACGTGCGGCTAATTTTGTATTTTTTAGTAGAGATGGGGTTTCAGCATGTTGCCTAGGCTGGTCTCGAACTCCTGACCTCAGATGATCCACCCGCCTCAGTCTCCCAAAGTGCAGGGATTACAGGTGTGACCCATGCCTGGTGCCTGGCCTAAGAATACATTCTAGGATACCAAGGGTAAAAGTAGAGACCAGTTCATAGGTCAGAATAATGGACCAAGTAAATGATGATGGTGGCTTAGACTAGGACAGTAGCTGTGAAGATGGTGAAAAGCGGTCGCATTCTCTACATATTTTGCACGTAGAGCCATCAATATCTGCAGATGCATTGCTTGAGAAGAATAAGGAAAATAAAGGAGTTTGGCTATATTCTATAATTGAGTGCATTTTTTAAAAAGTCTTCTACTTTTTTCCTGTCCTGCTTTTGTACATCAACAAAACAATCTTGGGACATGCTTGAATCTCAAATTTCTCAACCTAAATAAAATTTTAAAATTAGAATGCTGAGAAGTTCTTTTCACCCTGAAAATGCTGTCTGCCTTTTCTGAATCTTCACTAAAGAAAGGGAAAGAAAGGACTTCAGCTGTAGCCTGACGGACTCCACTTGAATACAAAGGAAATCTAGATCAGATGCTGTGAGTTACTAAATATGGGAATGAATCCTTAAAATAGTTCTCAATTCCAGTCTGCCTGGGACATTTGGGGGAGGGTTGGTGGCCTCTCCATTCTCCTTTCATCTCTGTGACTTGGGCCTCAGAAGGAGCTGATGACCAAATGTTATCAGATAATCATCCTCTCTGCTGGACTCATGTGGGGCAAAGTTGTCCTTAAAAAGTCAAACAAAAGTGCTGTAGTGTATGTGGCCAAAGTTGGAAACCAAAACCACCACCCTACTGAAAATAGGTCATTGATTTTCCTCAAATTTGGCCTACAATTCCTCTCTCTAAGAGAATTATCATGCTGCCAAGTTTAAAGGTTTATGACTGCAACCACTTGGGGGCAATAAGGTGAAATATCTTAAAACAGGTCAAAGATCTTCACATATGCTTTCCCTGACTCCCACTCTCATCTTGCAATGAATGAAAATCTAGAAGGGTGACTTTTTTTCCTTATCTTAAATATTACCTCAGGAACAAAAACAGAATGCAATGTCTACGTGAAGCTTATGTGTATGGTGTGTGTGTTCATGTATCTGTGAGTATAATTTAGTTTCAGAGTTAGGAAGGGAGACATCAGAAATGACAAATGACTGAGAGAGGTGAAAAAACTAAAAGTGGCTCTTCTTTCTTTTGACTCTCAGAAACCTCCTAATTTCCAAATTCAAAAGGTGTTTGCAGAGCTAACCTGACTTTTCTAGCAGCATGTAACATTGGAGTCACTGCTCTTCCTGAAATGCATTCTTTCATCCAACAATTGTGGAATGACTGAGTGAGAATTTATTATGTGTCAAGAACTGGGAATACAATGAGGGATGAAGAAACTGCTTCCTCAGGATAATGGACTTTTTTCTGATATCCCTTCTCTGGCTAGTTCTTCTATGCTCATCTGTTTGCCCATTTTTTTAAAAAGGTGGACCCCCAGCCTGCCATATTTGGAGGACTTCCTAAGGGTTCTGAACTCCCACATGATTCATTAGTACCCATACAGCAATGTCTCCCAATTTTACATCTCAAGTCAAGGTCTCACACCTGACCTCCAGAACTGGGTGTGTGTGTGCATATACAATCATTGTTGAATTTGCTGAAAAATTAAATAGGCACTGCATGCTCATTGCAATAAGTGAAACAATGCAAGGGCATAAGAGAACAGTAATTATTTCTTCCTTTCCTCTCCAGTTTTGCTTCTCTGAAGAAGAAATGTTAATAGCTTAATACATGTCTAAAGACATGCAACTTTCTCTATCCATGCTCATACAAATCTATACCTTTGTCTGTTTAGATGTAATATATATGTGAACATGTCTACATAAATTTTCCATAGACATCTTAATCCCAGTGCATCTTATATTCATATTTTAGACTCAAACTTCTTTGACCTTAGTTCACATTTTCTTTGCTTTGAACCTGGGGTCATGCAACAGCTTCCTAGCTCATCAACTGTCGCACTTACCACTGTCGCACCCCCCACCCCCAGCAAATCACCATATTCATATCCATCTTTTTTCCCCTAATAGTTATTGTTCTAAAATGCAAATTTGATCTGCTTAAAATCCTTCAGTGGTTCCTCAACGTTCGTATTTTTAAAAGTGCAAACACCTTTCTCTTGATTTCAAGGCCTTTAGGACCTACCTTCATTCTCTCTAACTTTCGTTCTTGTCACATCCTCATACCCGATCATCTGCTCTTCATCCAACACACCTTATTCTCCGTCCAGTTCATTCAAGACTTCAGGTAAACTCCATGGTCTCTCCTTTCTCTGACCCTTTTGCATATGCTCTTCCTTCCTTTTCGGTGGGTACGCGTCTTGGTCTGCTCAGGTGCCATAACATAATACCAAAGTCTGGGTGGCTTAAACAACTGAAATTTATCTTCTCACAGTTGTAGAGGATGGAAAGTTCAAGATCAAGGTCTAGGACAGTTTGTTTCCTGGCAAAGGCTCCCTTCCTGGCTTGCAGACAGCCACCATCTCACTATGTCCTCATATGGCTTCTCTCTCTTTTTTTTTTTATAAAGCCACATCCTATCAGATTAGGATCTGATATGATTTGAGTCTGTGCCCCACCCAAATCTCATGTTTAACTGTAATCCCCAATCTTGGAGGTGGGGCCTGCTTGGGAAGTGATTGGATCATCCAGATGGCTCCTTCATCAATGGTTTAGCACGATCCCTTTGGTGCTGTCCTCATGATAGTGAGTTCTTGCGAGATTTGGTTGTTTAGAAGTGTGTAGCACCTCCCACCTTTCTCTCTCTGCCTCCTGCTCCTGTCATGTGAGACACCTTGGTCCCCCTTTGCCTTCCACCATGATTGGAAGCTTCCTAAGGCCTCCCCAGAAGCAGAAGCCACTGTGCTTCTTATCCAGCCTGCAAAACTGTGAGCCAATTTTTTTAAACCTCTTTTCTTTATAAATTACCCAGTCTCCAGTATTCCTTTATATCAATGTGAGAATGGACTAATACAGGGCCCAACCTTCTCACCTCATTCAACCTTAATTACCACCTAAAGACTATCTCTAGACACAGTCACTTTTGAGATGTGGGGATCCAACATATGAACTGGGGGGACTGGCGTGGGGGAGCAATTCAGTTCATAGTAGGATGGGAGAATTTTTTTCTTCTTTTCAGCACAGAAGTTAAGAGTGGGTTCTCTGAGCCAGATTGCCTGGGTTTGAATTCTTCTGCTATTTAGTCTCTAAATGACTTTGAGCAAGTTACTTAACCTCTGCTTCAGTTTCCCTACTGCAAAGATCCTCAAGCATCTGTGTACATCAGAATCAACCAAAGGGCGTATTAAAACAGGTAACTATAGCACACCCAAAGAGCTTCTGAGTCAATAGGTCTGAGGCGGGAACTAAGAATTTGCATTTCTTTTTATTTTCTTTTTCTTTTTTTTGAGATGTAGTTTCATTCTTGTTGCCCAGACTGGGATGCAATGGCGTGATCTCAGCTCGCTGCAACCTCTGCCTCCCAGGTTCAAGCGATTCTCCTGCCTCAGCCTCCCGAGTAGCTGGGATTACAGGCGTGCACCACCATATTTGGCAAATTTTTGTATTTTTAGTAGAGATAGGGTTTCACCATGTTGGCCAGGCTGGTCTCAAACTCCTGACCTCAGGTGATCCACCCACTTTGGCCTCCCAAAGTGCTGGGATTACAAGTGTGATCCCAGGTGAGCCACCGCACCTGGCCTAGAATCATCTTTTAAGCCACATGGATAGCTGGACCCCTCCTTAAACCAATCAGTGCAGAATCTCTGGAACTAGGGTCTGAGCACTGGTAAGCATCTAAGGTTCATTAGGTGATTCTAAGGTATATCCGGGTTGAACCAACTGAGCTAGGAAAATGCAATCCATTAAAATGCACATTTCATTCAACATTATCAGTCATTGTCCTGACCATGAATTTGTTTCTCTTATCCTACTATAAATTGCCAGCTTTGAGCAGTTTTGAAAAGGGGTAAATAGAGAAATTAGCATGTGTAGAGCACTTTACAGTTTTCAAAGCACTTTCATATTCAGTGTGTCATCAAAATCTTAAAATAACCCAGGGAGGAAGGTATCATTATTCTTTACAAGTGCTTTGAGGCAACAGCCCAGAGAGGGGAGTACACCAAACCCTTTTAAAAGAAACAACAAATCAGCAAAATGCCATCTGCCAGGTTTTTTTGCTCTTGGCCTATCTGTTATCAACAATGCTACCTACAGGGCATTTTTGCCATTCATCCGTGACTTGGGCCCCACACGTTTTTCTCCACTTGGCTTTTGGTGTGTTTTGTTCTCCGGCTGCTCAATGATGTCTGCTTTGCCCCTTGACATCCCAAGATTGGCTTGGCTCTCTGTCAGCTGCTTTTCAGGGACTGATTCCCTCCCCACTTGCCAGTGCTAGGTTGTGGTGTTGGTTTGACTTTACTTGAGCCAGAGGAGTTAAATAACTTGCCGAAAGCCACAAAATCAGTGAGTGGCAGTTGAAGATTCAAACTCAGTTGAAGTAAGACACAGCAGAGGAGGACTCAGTACTTTGAGGTTGAGAGCGGTCACAGAAGAGCGAGAGAAATGCTGAAAGGAAAGGCAGGGTGCTGGACTCATGCTTTGTCCTTAGCATGTCTGCCTCGGGCTGCTCCTGAGTATGTGAGCATAAGATTAGGCTACAAAATAGTAACAATCTTTGCAAAATATGCTGGAACTGAAACATCCAAAAGGAGAATTTTGCTTATCACAAAAGTGCCTTAGGTATACTGTTTTATTCCAGGGATATGGCAATGGCCCAATAATATTTTTGGAAGTGCCTCCAAACGTGAAGCACATTCTTGTAAATATAATTAATGGTGGCAAATATTTGTCCTTTGAGAGAATAATTTATATTTAGATAAAAAGTCATTTAGAACCATATACAATGAATAAGAAAGAGGACAGTGAAGAAGAGTGGGCTTTGTTTAGAAAAAACTCTGGGCTGTGAGCTTTCTAAGGGTGGTGAGCAGGTCATTTTTTAAATTTTATACCCACAGGTTCTGCCATCTTGTTTGCCATACAATAGATGATCAAGAGGTATTTGGTGAAACAATGAGAAAATTAATGAATGAGTAGAAGTTATTTTGTTATGAGTCCCGGAAGGTGATATCTTAACAAGAAAATCCAAAAATGTTCCAAGTAGTAGAATATCACTAGAGAGAGTGCAGAGCCTCTTAAGGGGACCAGAGACTACTGGGTCATGCAGGTCCTGATGAGTATGCTTCACACCCATGTGCACACTCACACCCACACACACACAGCCTCGTCACTTAAGAGTCCTACATTTTCTATCCATATGCAAATATGTATGAGACACCCATAAATGTATGGAAAGACAGTTAAATCTTCTTAGTCATGGGAAGCTGTTCAGGAGAGAGGGAAAAATGAAGGCTTATTAAAATCAAAAGGGGATAGAAGGAGATTTGATACACTAAATGGTTAGACACAAGGTTTTGCCTACAAATTAAGAATGCATCTCATTCCCATTCCTGATACCAGGCAAATGAACATTTCTCATCTTTGTGATCCTGTCCATTTAAAACATGGATGTCCTTTTCAGGCAGAGTCCAAGATATAGCACAGTGTCCTTGTCTGGACCCAGGTTCTCAGAAACATTTACTTGGCAGAAAGAACTCCATTATCTATCCTCCTTGGATGGTGGATAACAAACAATGGCAAAGTGAAATATCCTGTTCATAGAAGGAACCAGGACTAAGATCATGTCATATAAAAAGATTTTTAAGGTGTTGGGAGGAATAGAAAATTTGTTTTCCTACAAGTTGCTTTAAAAATGTTATTGAGAAAAACAGAAAACAAAAAGCCTCCCATAGTCTCTCCTATTGAATAATGATGGGAGAAGAATTTCACTGTTATTCCTTTCTACATGATACAAACAATAAGAAATACAGCCAAACATTTCATAGACATATTAACGTCTTTCTGTGTCAGTGTCTGTCTAGGGCTGACACCAGCATTTCCATTGCAACAATAATATGTAAAAGTTCAGGGCCATGGATTAGAAAGAATGGGAACTGGGTTCCAATTGCTACTTGCCAATTTTCTCAATAACTATTTCAGTGACCTTGAGCAATTCACCCTCCTAAACAAGTTATTCCCCTGAACTTTTGTTCCCTCCTGAATAAAATGAGAAGATTGAATCAGATCATAGCTGGGTCTCCTCCCAACACCAACAGCCTTTTTAAACACAGTTTCACCATGTGATGGGAAAGATAAGCACAGAACCATACGATTCTATAAATGCCCCAACAGTGTTTGCTGTAAAGACCTCAGCCTTTAGTGAGGGCACGTGCTGGACATGGCAATGTTTCCTCTGTTAAATTCTGCATGAGGAATGCTTTAGTGGCATGGCTCAAGTTCAGGAAAGGGCATTCTTTTATTTCCTTCTCCATGCTAAGACAGACAGATAAAAATTTTGTTATATCACGCAACAAGGGGAAAACTAAAAATTTTGTGCAATTATATGGTTCCTGAAGGTTCTTCCAGTTGAATTACCACAGGTGCCTGTTGGGCATTCCTGGCCACATCCCCTATAATTCCATTAGTATTACCTCTTTAGAGCCTATAAATGCCATTAACATAAGGCAGACATTTGCTTTCAATAAGATAACACTGATGATTTTTGTCTAATTGTCTCTAATCCTTCCCCCTCACAGCCTGAGAAATAGCTTGCAATTGCTCAAATGCTGGCATTTATTATTGCAGATCAAAACTGTTTGGAAACATAACAGTGCTATTGGGAGATTTGGATTCTTCCCTTCACCCATCACATACTTGTGGCTTCTGACTCTAGGGTAGGTGAAATAAATGGTTTATAATGAGATCTTCATCATTAACACAAATAGAAAGGGAGAAGAAAGAACCTGCCCCAGTTTTTACCACACTGCCTGTGGACACAAAACTGGATCCATAATCAGTTTATGCTTCACAGTCCAGGTGGGTTTCCTCCTCTGAGGTTCCTCTACCCATCATGGGTAGTGGTTTGCTATTGTGAGGGTGTTATGTTCAATGTAATGGATTCACCATACGGTCCTTGTAGGCTGGCTCCTACTTCAGTAAAATTTTAGTTATTCTTGTGTTATTCAATCTTAGATAGCTCCTAAATCTAGTCTGTGTTTTAGTTATTTGAGATATTGGCTTCTCTACTTTATCTTTTCAACTACCTGACTGCGTATTCATTTCTGCATATTGGCAGAGCAGGATAATTTTGCCTTTGTTCATTGCTCTAATGAGATATTTGTAGAAAGGATTATGTAAAACAAGTTTTAAATGTTCTGAGAGTTACATTTCTTCATGTTCTCACTCACCACTATAAATAATCCAAAATTGAGCTTAAGGTCTAGCCACTGGTCATTGGTAGTAATAAAAGTTGAAACTCAGCTGTACCAGGGAGATGAGTGATGTTCTTAATAAGACTAGAGCTAGGATGGGCTTATTTCCTCCCACAAACCAATATGTATGCACAGATCCAGGCAGTAGTAAGGGAAAAAAAAATTAGTTAGACTGAGTTGGACACCACACAGCTTTCACAGTGGGTCTCCCTAATCTCACACCTATATTTATATAAATAATTTCCTTCTTAGACTAATCCTTTGATAATTAACCAGACCCATTCACCTACAGCAGAAGTGGGCATGCCCTGGTACACTGAAAAACTTGGGTCTCTTGTCTCCACCACAAAAGGTCAACCCTCTCCATTTAAAGGAGATTCAAATCAGAACACTCTTAACTTTAGGAGATTGATGAAGATTCACCACCAAAGATGAGAAGTAACAAGAGGAAATTAGGTTTACAGAGACCCATATTATGTCTGCTCATAGCAGAACAATTACTGGAATAACCGCTCCACTGTGAACATGAATCCCACACTTAAAGATGTTTCCCATTATTTTCATTATTCCAACTGATTGATGCCACCTTTAAACCTATTTGAAAGAAATACGGTCTTTCATTGTATTCTTTTATTTTTAATGTGAGGTTAAATCAAGATATGCATTAAAGAAAACACAAGAAGAAATACATGTTTTATATAACAAAGAAAATACATGTTTTATATAACAAAGAAATACATGTTTTATATATATAACAAAGAAATACATGTTTTATATAACAAAGAAATACATGTTTTATATAACAAAGAAAATCTTCTCTTTGTAAAGTGATTCATTGTAAATTTCTAGCTTAAAAATCTGTTGTTGGAGAACTGCACATTATTGGTGTTTCCAGTTTAGTTCCCTCCTGCACACATTCGAGGTGAAAGATAAATGAATCAAATGAACCAGGTTTAGAAAGGGACTGCCAAGGCTGGGCAGGTGGCTCATGCTTGTAATCCCAGCACTTTGAGAGGCCAAGGCAAGTGGATCATGAGGTCAAGAGTTTGAGACCAATCTGGCCAACATGGTGAAATCCTGTTTCTACTAAAGATACAAAAAATTAGCCAGGTGTGGTGGCACATGCCTGTAATCCCAGCTACTCAGGAGGCGGAGGCAGGAGAATCGCTTGATCCCAGGAGGTGGAGGTTACAGTGGGCGGAGATCACACCATTGCACTCCAGCCTGGGTGACAGAGTGAGACTCTGTCTCAAACCAAAAAGAAAGAAAGGAAGGAAGGAAAAGGAAGGAAGGAAGGATGGAAGGAAGGAAGGAAGGAAGGAAGGAAGGAAAGGAGGGAGGGAGGGAGGGAGGGAGGGAGGAAAGAAGGAAGGAAAGAAGGAAGGAAGGAAGGAAGGAAGGAAGGAAGGAAGGAAGGAAGGAAGGAAGGAAGAAAGGGAGGGAGGGAAGGGACTGCCAGTCCATTAAGTCCTATCTCCCCAAGGGCTCCTACAGTTTGTTCTCATCCTCATATTCTCCCAAGTTTTATTCAGTTTAACTTGAGATGTCTTAAGCAATGGTTTTCCCAGAGGAAGAGCACTGGATTACAGAGCTTGCCATTAGAAAGCGCTCCCAAACCAAGACTTAGCTGTCCTTTGAAATTTAGCCTCAGAAATGCTCTATGTGCAAATCACCACTTATTCAGTTAGAACACAAATTTTGATAGGGCTTTTTAGCATTGAGATCCTGGATTTGTAAACTAGTGCTCTGCGGTTGAAAAGCCAATAAAGACATTATACTTTCCTGGAGGGACAATGCTCTCTGGAGAGTTGATGACACAGCGAGGGCCCTTTGCAATATAAATGTGTTGGGATATTTCTCTTGACTATTGAGGGAAATATTGGACTTTATACCATTGGTTAAGGATGATGTAATAATGAGGACTCTCATTTATAGACCAGGCAACTGTGCTGAGCCCTGAATTGTCTTATTAGTCCTCACCATAACCCTGTGAGGAAGATACACAAAGAGCATCTACATTTTCTAAATGAAGAGGCTTAGATCTATTAAAATGACTCACCCATGATCACACAACTAATGAAGCCCAGAACTGAAACCAGGCAATCTGACCCTGGAGTCTGCTGTCTTAACCATACCCAACTGTGTATCCACTTTGCCTGAATCCAAGCAGACAGACTGGGGTCCAGTGCTCACTTCCTGTCCTGTGAAACTAAGGTCCATTAGTGAAGAACTATCAGCAGGGTCCAGTTTTCCTATAGCTTCTCCAAAGGGGGATCTAACTCCCCCTTTACTTACTCCCACCAGGGGAACAAGGAGAGGAGAGAACGGGAGACTGCCAACCTCAACAGATGGTACGTGGGCTGTTTTGGAGACGGGAAGAGGGAGATTTTTGCTGGCTGACAAAGAACAAGAGAAAGAGATTGCAGAGAAGTGTGACATAAGCAGAAAGAGCTAAACTTGAAATATATGAGGAAGAGAGAAAGACTGAGGGATAGGGACTGCTCTAGGGGACAGATGGGTAAATAGTCTTGAAAGGACATGTTTTAAATGTCACATAACTCCAGCCTAGTGAGGAAAAGTGAGTGAGGAGAGAGACAGGTTCAGAAACAAGAGGAGTGAGTTCCTCTCCATAGAGTTTTTGCAGCCCTTTAGCTGAAAGCCTGGAGAGACTTATGGAGGGTTCCCCCAAATAAGGAGTTAGGGACTCATATTTACTTCTGAAGGCAACTTGCTCATCATTCTAGTCTAGAGTCAGCCTAGCAGAAAAGAAAAGATGAAGGTATTCTGAGGAAGCTTGAATTTTATCAGGCCCTGTCCATTGTTAACTGAGTTCCAGAAAGGAGGACAATGAGATGTAAGGGAATTTCTGTTCAGTTGAAACTTATAGATTCACCACCTGTTACCAAGCTCCATGGACTCTCCTCAGTCTTGGCTGAGAGCATGCTGATGGTGTGATCAGTGTCCCACATACTCCCCTTTCCTTTTTGCTTGCAAGCCAATTTCAAATTATTTATGCACATGACTTAATGTTAAGATGGTTTATTCATGAGGTTGCCTTAGGAGACAGGAGATAGACAACCTGCTTTAGTGACAGTCTCTCTGGAAGTGGCATCTGCACAATGTGTTACTCCATCAGGCTTTATGAGGGCAAAACATCTCAATGTAGAGGCCTCTGTTTAATGATCAATGTTACCTAGTTCCCAAGTTGAGAAGTATTTATATTGACACAGTTGCTGGAGGTAAAAGATCAAAAGATGTCTTAGCTCCAGACAGGGTAAGTCTGTGTTAAGAAGAACAGATTAGTATCTCTGATTGTTTGGATCTGTAACAAATCTCAAGGTAAATGACCACCCCAGAAGTAATTTACCATTGTTGGCTACAGTCCTTTTCTGGAAGAGAGTGGCAGTGACCAAATGAATCATTCTGTCACCTCTCTACAACATTCACTATGGACAGGTGCTTGGCCAGAGGCAGGACTGTCCTGAACCTTATTCTGGGAGGTTTGGTCACTCAAGTTACCAAATGGACCTTGTTGATAAACAAGTCTCATCTATCAAGTGACTCAATGGCAGAAAATCTTACAGACTGCATCATAAGAAAATCCAAAGTACCTTTTTTTCAGCTTCCTTACTTACAGTTTTTGGTCATTAGGGTTTTCAGAATCAAGTCTAACTGGAACTATTGCTTTCAATTAAGATCATACAATGTATAATCATAAGTCTTAATTGCATTAAGATCTTTAAAATGTTTTATCATAGTTATGACTGCATTAAAGACATTAAGTGTGTCTCTCCCTCATCTTCCTGTAGCCTGGCCTTCTTTATCTCTCCAAGAATCCTCTTGAGCTACCGATTTCTCTACTATTAGTGTGTACCTTGTATTTTTAACTTGAAAATATCCAGCTAATGAAACTTAGAAAATATGAGTGTTTTACAAGGTATGGGTGAATAGGGTGAGTTTTACTGTAAACCTATACACTGCAGTTTCTGCTTTTTTAAAAACAACTCTCAGGAAAGACAGGTGTGGGTTTATTTTCTATAAACAATTACTGAGTTCTTAACCTATGCATAATACTGAGTAGGGAGCTCTGTGAATGAACAGAAATGTCAAGTGTAATACATGCTCTCAGCTCTCAAGAAGCCTACTATGGGAAAAAACACGTGTACCTCAGAAGCTGAAGTAATAAAGAGTTAAATAGATATCAAAGAGTGTCATGGGGCAGTTACTAGAAAAAAATGTATTAATTTTCCACTCCATGGAAATTCTCCAGTTATCCACATGGCTCATCCTCTCACCTTCTTCTTCTAGTCTTTGCTTAAATGTCACCTCTTCCTTGAGGTCTACCCTGATCATTCCATTTAATCCTGCAACCCTTCTCCAGGGCTCTGATCTTCTTTGCTATATTTTTTTCCATTGAACTTAATACCTTCTAACAACAAATACAACTCATTAATTATGGTTTTTTGTTTGTTTATTATTTGTCTTCCGCAACCAAAACATAGGCTTCACAAGGGCAGGGGTTCTATTTTTTTGTCTGCTTTATTACTATTTCCCTAGCTCCTAGAAAATGCCTGGCACCTTGAAAGAGCTCAATAAATATTTGTTATTCTTGTTATATGAGCTTGAAATTGAACTAGATGGAATAAGTATGAAGCTGAGTAAGTTACAGTTCCTGCTGTAAGGAAGTCACAAAATGATGCTAACTAGAAAGATAATAATAACAGCAAGAATGATAGTTGTTATTTATCAAGCAATTATGAGCCAGTCACTGTGCATAGCTTGTTTCACTATTTCATTTAATTTTCACAATAATACTTTGAGATATATGTTATCTCTATTGATAAGAAAATAGAAGCTCAGAAAATTTAAATCTCTGACCCTAGGTAACATAGCAAGAGAACAGTTGTGCTGGAATTTTAGATCAAGACTCTGTCACTCCAGAATCCATGGATTATTTTTTAACCTTTTAAATTACAGAACATTTCCAAACACATACAAAAATAGAAAAAAAAAATCATATGGTTAACTCCTCTATCCCTATCCTATCACTTAGCTTCAAACAACAAATGACAAATCCACGGCCTACCTGACTTTGAGAGTTCATACTCCTAACTACTTGCCATATAATTAAATAAGTGGAATAGAACATTCATTGTTTAAGAGCAGAACAAGAGTGGAAGTCAACACACATGAGCGGTTGAGAGGCCTTCATGAGGCCTGCTTTGGCTAAACTCCACTGTCTCCTCCTCCTTGCAAGCTGATCCTCTAGGTTTCATATGAAGCCCCAGAAGCAGCAAGGCTCTGTCCTCACTCCATACCTCACCTTGTGCACAAGATGTGTGAGGTCTGATTCAAAAGAAAATGGCATAAGAAGGACCCATTTTGGCAAGTGAATGTGCTTAGTTTGGGAAGAAAAAGAAACTTGTGCTCTTCTTCATCATTCCAAAAGGTCTGGGTCTGGAGGAATGAGTTCATAAAGTAACCAAGGATGAAGACCAAGGACCAAGACCAGAGGGTTCAATCTGGGCTTCTGAGACTGGTGACTGATGATAGACCGGCCAGCCTGGATGTGCCATAAGCATTTTCTATTAGGTGTGGTGGGGTGAGGGTTAGGGGGTCACAATACACTAGGGCAGGAAACAGTTGACTTAGAGAAGCCACAAAATTTGGGGTAGAAGGGGAAAAGGCACTGGGAAAACTGATTTTCCTAAGATCTTGATAGGCTTTGAAATGGTTCTTTCTAAGCATCCATCACTGGAGAGCCAGACCTCAGTTTTCCCTCCTGCCACTTCCCATCCTCATATCTTTTCTAACTGGTTGAGAGGAAGAATTGGCAGTTTGGGTCAGACAGATCTGGCTTAGGTTTGGACTCTGCCTCTCCCTCTTGTGTAACCTCAGGCCAAGAACAAACTTTCCTAAATCACCATTAAAAGGAGCATATTGTTTAGTTCACATTTGTGGAGTGTCTAAAATGATGCCTAGAATGTGTTGGCTCTTTGAGAAATGCCCCTTTAGTGTGATGTGATACTTCTTAAGCATTTGTTAATGAAGAAGATGTGAAGTTCCCAGTGGAATATGCCTACAACTAGCATTATTCATATTTTTACAAAGGAGAAAATTAAAGTACCCAGGAATCCTGGTTGGATTATAAGGGCCACTGACCCACATCCCACATGCATTTTGGAAGAGATCCAGGATCTGGAAGCCAAGAGTTTTCTTCCTCAATTCCCTCTCACTTCCCAGGGTCCTAACTTTGACCTCCATTACCTCTACATTTACCTATGAAGGCACAGACAAGGAGCTATCTCACCCTCAGGACCTAAGAGCACCAGAGGCCAAACACTGCTCTTGTGGCAAACATTGGAATAAACCATATGTATATATATGGCTTACAACAATGTTTTAGGTTGGTGCAAAAGTAATTGCAGTTTTTGCCGTTACTTTCAATAGCAAAAAATCGCAATTACTTTTGCACCAACCTAATAGTTATCATTAGTCTATCCTCCCCCTTAGTTTTTTCTGTATTATTAGGAATCTCGGGGCCATAGAAGTGAAGCAACTTGCCAAAGGCCAAAATTGCAATTGGAATTGTGTCATCCATAGAGCTTGCTCCTTCAGGGATATCTCCCATGCCCAGGAGCAATGAGAGGGTTGAGAGTAGGGTGGAGGGACAAGGGCCAGCCTACTGTATTCCATAACAAGGTGTCAGCAGGATGGCCAGGTCTTCAACCCAATTTGGGATTTGGTAGGCACAGGATTCTGCACCTAATTGCTATCCATGAATCATCCTTGTCAGGTTGTTTTGCTAAGCATATTTTGTGTTTAAGTACAGCAAAATCTTTCAGAGGTTGAGGCAGTCATTATAATAAATTATCTGATGAATAAAGGGCAATGATCACAGGCCTTCATGTATAAAGGAATATCCTGCGGCATTGAGACAGCATAGCTCTGGAACAGGTTATGTCTATTGGGAGCTCACTCCTCACTGGCAGTAATTTCCAGAACACTGCTACTAGAGGAGAGGCTGTCTGATAGAGCTGTGAACAGGGTAGGCTCTCAAGGCACATTGCTTGGGTTCAAATTCCACTCTATCACTTCCTACCTTTGTGATCTTCAGGGAATTATAAGCCTTTCAGTGTCTCAGTTTCCTCTTCAGTAAAATGGGAATAATACAACTATCTGATTCATAGGATTGTTCTGAGAATTAAATGAGTTAATACATGTTAAAAACATAGACTAGTGCCTGATCAATATTAAATGCTCAATAAAGAATGATTATGTTTGTTCATAAATACTTCTTCAGGCTGTAAGATATCCCACATGGTTAGTGATTCTCCCCCAACTCTGCATTCACTTTGTTCATTCTCTCCTCTGGAAATTTAATAGGGATAATATGGCTGGGCTGCAATATCACCCTCCTCCTGTAGGTGGTTCCCTTTCCCTTATGGCAGTACTTTCCATAAAAAATTCATTAGGCCGGGCGCGGTGGCTCAAGCCTGTAATCCCAGCACTTTGGGAGGCCGAGACGGGCGGATCAC
>NW_012119487.1:7712474-7741227 GCF_000951035.1 Colobus angolensis palliatus | reverse complement strand
ATTAATATTTAATAGGTGTTTGGCAATAAGATCAAAAACAGTTTCAAGGTCAAGATACATTGGAAATACTTGGCTAAACAAAGATAAAACATGTTTCTTTATTGCAGACCTTTTCAGACCCCTCTAATGTGATAAGTGCGTTGCGAACCTCTGAGTGCGTATGAAGGGATGGGTGGCAAGGAGGGCACGTTCTCCAACTTTTCTAATCTCTGAACCTTTTTTTTCCAACATGACAACCATTAACCACTTAGGTGACATTAATATTCTACCAAACTGAGTATGGGTAACATTTCATTTGGACTGCCTTAAAATGATATTTCTCAAAGTGTGGCCTGTATATTATCTGTTTGTTAAAATTCAGTTTTCTGAATCTCACACAAGACCTACAGAATCAGATTCTATGGAGGAGGGGCTGGGGATTCTGCATTTTAATAAGCTCCCCAGGTGCACATTGCATTTTGAGAACCACTGCCTTAAAGGAAACACATCCTTAATTTTGCAATGTATACATTTGAAATCCTGAACACTATCCTTAACAGGAAAGATAGTTTTGTTAACTTTCTAGTAACCCATATCTTAATGAAAATGGGTGTGGTGGGGTAGATGATGAGGTATTGGGGTTTTTGTTGTTTTATTATTATTATTATTATTTTTTGAGACGGAGTCTCGCTCTGTCACACGGGCTGGAGTGCAGTGGCCGGATCTCAGCTCACTGCAAGCTCCGCCTCCCGAGTTTACGCCATTTTCCTGCCTCAGCCTCCCGAGCAGCTGGGACTACAGGCGCCCGCCACAGCGCCCGGCTAGTTTTTTGTATTTTTTAGTAGAGACGGGGTTTCACTGTGTTAGCCAGGATGGTCTCGATCTCCTGACCTCGTGATCCGCCCGTCTCGGCCTCCCAAAGTGCTGGGGTTACAGGCTTGAGCCACCGCGCCCGGCCTGTTGTTTTATTTTTAACTGCATAAACATAAACGTCTTCCCTGTGCTCAGTATTGAGCCAGGGAGCTGGGGGAAGAAATGATTAAAGAAAAAAAAAAAAAGACTCAGGCTCTACCTTCAAAATGTTTATAGTCTATAATTAAAAAGGGAAGTAGACATACTACTTGGCCTCTTTGCATCATTGTAGGACCTTGGCTGCAGTCATTTTAGAAGTCAAGTTCACATGAGAGATAGATGGCTCATTCTAGGAATCAAAGTAGAGAGAAAAAGAATTTATCTTCTAGATGGCTCAGTCATGAATGAGCCATCAAGATATTAGTTTTGTTTGTTTGTTGCTATCCTGAGAGTTGGGGTGAGGCTGGGGAGAACCATGTAGTAGAAGACTGCATACACAAAAAAATCAGATGAAGCAAAGGATGAGGATGAAGAGTAAGGGGGGAGAGGAGACCTAATAACTGGATGAATTATGGGGAAAAAACCCTGCTGACTCTGTTCAGTTTAAGGTGAGAAATAACAGGATTAGAATGTCAAATTGCTGAGTCCTACAAACCTAACCATAAACCTCCTCTAAGCTGTTCAGCTTTTTTTCTCCGCAGTCACTAATTAAATCATGCCTTGAAAGAAATAAAGTAAAATAAAGTATAAGCCAAACGCTTTTTTGAGTCATGTAGATTGCATACCACTGGCCTATAAGGAGCTGGGTATCTGGTCAATGTGTATGGGGAACTGAAAGTGGAAGGAAACCAAGATAATAGAGCACTTGTCTCTTCCTTAAAAAAAGGTTTCATAATTATTTCTCATTGAATGTGCCATCTTTGTAGCACCTTACTTTCATATGCAGTCTCTTTTCCCTAACTAGCAGTAATCGAAAATATGTGGGATTCCCTTTTCAACGTGATTTATGCAGAACTGTAAACCAGAGGAACCCAAAGCACATTATAAACAGTATTTGAAGTTCAAAAATTATTCATGTCTCCAACAGGAAGAATGACCAGGGAAAGTGTAACATGATGGCTCACCAATTCAGTATCCTTTGCACCATCCACACCTTTTATCCAGAAAATATCTTCATAAACTGTTTGCTTTCTTGAACATAAGCTTGCTACACTGGTACATTCCCAAGTCTCTCCTCGCTGATTTAATGAAAACACAGTGTCTGTGTCCTAAGCTTAGTATCTCTATGATCAAATATCTGATTCCATCACCTGAGGCCATGATGAGTCCATTTTTCCTGTCACTCTCCTCTCCTACACAGGGCAGATCTGCCCATCAAATAAGAATTTAACCAACTAAAGCCCTAACAAAGATATTGCTGGCCCTGTGTTCTTCTGTTGTTTGCCTGAGCAAAATCCATCATTACTCTATATGCATATGGCATGTGTCAACTGTTTTAAAATTAGCCAATTTTCCTAAGCATAAAAATGGATTTTTGTCATATCACATGAACCATATATCACAAAAACAAACCAGTTTTTGTTGTGGCTTTTTTTTTTCTTTCTAAAATACATTAAGTCTTTTTAAGTCACTGCCAAATCCATTTTGCTCACTGCATTTGTGAGATACATTTAAAGAAAACAAGCAGAAAAATAATAAATAAATAAATAAATAAAAAGCTCATACACTGCCGTCACCTGGAAAGAAATCTAGCTCATTACCAAACCAACCACACCTAGAAGGCTGGATTGCTTCACCCTGCTTTTAAATAATAAATAAATACAGTATTTGCATGCTGCCCCGCACTGAGAGATTGAGACAGGGCAAAAATGAAAACAAAAACAAAAACAAAAAAACACTAAGTTTAATAAAAAGAACTGTCATTTACGGAGAACTCTATATATCAGACTTGATGAGTGCTAATTCTGCATTATTTAATTTCATACTCTAACCCTGTGATGTGAGTTGTACCACATCCATTTCACAGATGTGCACCCTGAAGCTAATGTAGTAAAGTAACTTGGCAAGTTCAAATATGTGGTACATAGCAGAGCCTGCCAAAGACTTGAACCCAAGTTCACCATGCCTGAGCCTCTTCTCTCAATGACTATGTCGTCACATGTGTGAGCAAAAAAAACCATCGAAACTTCTAAAGAGATGGTATTGAGGCACCTGGTTTCTTCTCTTCATTAAGGCTGTACTGGCGCGTTCTGTAAGAGTTGTAGATCAGAGCAGCCCTCTTTGGGAAATTCTGCTTGAGCCTCTGCATAAAGCCTCCAAACATTGCTAAGCTCAGGAGTGATGCAGCGTATATAAAGAATCTAAAGAACCGGCAGCTGTCTGTATGGTTCGTTTTGAAGGGCCTACAATTCTTCTCAAAAAGGAAAAGCACCATGTCTCATTGGGTTAAAATCTGTGAATTTCTCTTTTGAAATGCTCCAGTGTTAATTGGGAGGGCAGCACATTAAATTATTATTAGTCATTAATACCTTAGCACAAATTAGTTGATCAGGTTACTGAGAGGTGTGAAGGGCCCTGGGGGAAGGATATTATCTTGATGGAGGAGGTGGGGAGTTGCCAAGGAGGGCAGTCTCTGGATTGCTGCAGGGTCTGAGTGAGGCGCCGGCGGATAGCTAAGGGAGTATGGGAGGGGTGGGGCAGGGAGGGAGGGAGGGAGGGGACCAGGGCTAATCAGCTTAGTTCCAGACAGGATTGCTTCTGCAAATGTAACTGTCCCTCCCCACTCCTTTTCCGCACACGCGCACACACACACGGGTCCCCTGCTGTCCGTTTTGAGCTTGCGGGAGTGTACTTACAGGTAAGGGTTTTAGGAAGGGTACCGGTCACTCCTCGGCAACCTCCGGGGCAAGAATCTCGCCTGCGCCTCAGCTGCAGGGGCTTGTAACACAGCTTTTCGCCTCTAGGGGTCTCTAGTGCCCCGAGGCTTCCGGAGAAGGCTGCCCTTGCTCCGCCGTCCCTCGCGGCTCAAATCCCAAAGGTCGGAGATTTCAGAAAGAAGAGGCGTGTGCAGGGCGCCTCCCAAGACCACGCCACCCGCCGGCACACCAGTCAGCCACCTGCCCCTGCTCCTGCCTAACGACGTATTGATGATAAATGGCTGAACACCGAGTGAGGGGGAGGCAGACATTAGCTGCCCCCACAGTCCTCACTGAGTGCTTAGGTATTTCTATGTCTCAAGGGGATTTCAAGGGCTTCCCTCTGCATCCTCACCTCACACTCTTCCAGTAAACCCAGTCCCCCGAGCTGCCAGACTACAGCCCAGCAGGAGTCTCCGCGCTCTCAGCCCGGCAGCCTCGAGGTGGGAATGGGGCATAAAGCCGAGTGAGGGACAGGGCAGGCCCCAGTCACCAGCTCCCGGCTGCAGCTGGGCCTGATGCTCTGCCTTCCCTGGGCTGGGGCTCCCCGCGACGGAGGACCGCTGCCTTCGTTCTGGGAGACCTGGGTGCTCTAATGAAAACAGAAGAAAAAGAAAATCACAACTGAGGAGTATTGGGAAAAAATACGAAACTTTGAGCGAGGCAGCATTCCTCCCAATCCACTGTTGAAGGGGCTGCAGGAGTTGAGGGCAGAATTCTGGCTTTCTAATTCATCCTGCAACGTGGGTTTGAATCCCAACTCCACTACTCACTAGGTGTGAGATCTTGGGTAATTGTACCAATTTTATTTTTTCATCTTCAAAACGAGAATAATAGTATCTACTTCATAGAGAGTTGTTAGACTTGAAAGAGATCTTACAGTGCATACTCTCAGCATCTAGTACAGTGCCTGGCACACAGCAGGTGCTTATTCGTAGACATTGAACTCCTTGCATTTTCAATTACTGAGAACAAGGGAGAAAAACAGTGATTGGTCCTAGTCTCACAGAACTTCTCAGATGCATCTGGGTTAGTGAAAGTCTTATATTTTAAAATCAGTTTTAATATATCACCTGTGATTTTAAATGAATCACAAGTTTTGCTTTTCAAAGGACTTCTGCAGCGGTTTTCAATGTGTTTTGAATACCTTTAGGTTCCAAGGCGTTGCCCTGGTGAGCACCTGTGGATGAGGAAAGAGAAGAAACAAGTGGCAGAGCTCCAGAGCCCCCTAGGCCTGCTCCAACCAGAGAGCTGCCCTTTTATCTGCTTTATATATTGGACTTCCAGGTAAGGGTTTGTTGATTAAAGTCTTCCACTGCTTTTTTGAGAGATGAAAACCACTGTGAATATGTCCTTGTATAATTCAGGGAAACCTTTTCTTTCAAGCTTAAGAATGCTCAACTCTGCTATTTGTCAATCATTGTCTTTAATCTTTACAGTTTTTGTGCAACGTAAGGTGTAATATCCATTTTACTAGGTGGGGATACTGAGGCTGGTACAGGTCACACATAGCTGAGGTCACACAGTGGGTAAGTGACCATGACCAGATTGATGCCCAGGTTTGTTTCACCCAAAAGTCACCCACCCCATTGACCCTCAGAGCCACCCAGGGTAGAAGGCAGAGGGCATGGTGCAGGGGCAAGAGCCCAGAGTCTGAATGTTGGTTGCTCCTCTATTCTTTGCCTTCCTCAGTTTCCATAAAACAGAAATGATACTTACTTCATAAGGTTGTAATAAAAATTAAATAAGTAAAAATGAACCTAGTACAATTTTTATCATAAAATAGGCATTGGGAGTATATTAAATATGTATGAACTTGTCCCACCCATTTCATCTGCTTGCCAAATAATTTCTTTAACCTTTTTTTATAAGAGATATTCATTCAGAAGGTATAGATGCATGCTTGTGTATATACGGGGTGTGCGTGTATGTGAATACATATGTATGTATGTGTGTATAGATATAAAATTGTGGAGCAAACCTGCCCTTAGGTCAAGAAACAGAATACTGCCAGCATCTCAGAATCAACCCCCTCCGCACACCCTTCCTTGATCAAATTCCTATTTCTCCCTCCAGTTCAATTCACTTCCCATCTTGTTAAAAAGTAATTGTCTTTTCCCCTTTTACTCATGCCTCTGGGTTGTCCCCAGCCCTTTTGCTCTGCCTCTGTCTGTCACTTTGCTAAGGTTCTGAGTGACACGTTGTTCACAGGAGAGAAGTGAAATAAAGTGGTTCAGCAAAACAGGTGTGTGTGTGTGAGAGCGTGTGTGTGTACCATGCTTCCCACCCTTGTAGGATGTCCCATACTGGACACCTTCTGAGATATGTCTACACCCAAAAGAACAGGAGGGACAAGTAGATTTATAGGGATAGGTTTGGGAACATTTGGGCTATTTGCTGTACCCCAAGACCACCCAGGCTTGAGTGTGGTACCTGCAGCAGTGAGAGATGAACATCACAGCAGCTAGTGTCTTGGTTACATAGAAGAAACAATTTTTCTCCTCTTTAGATTCCCAGATCCAACTCTAGAATTTCTACTTTTCTCAATTGACAAATGACACCTCAATTGGAACGTTACTTTCTCTAAGAGACTTTCCCTGACCAATGCCTCAGTCACTCTCTCTGACGATACTCTATTTTATCTTCTTCATTATCAGCACTTGAAATTGTTTATTTGTTTATATTGTTATTTTTCTGGATACCATAGTAATAAAGAATGTGGACTCAGTGTCTACACTTGATTATAATGCCAGCTCTCCTAGTTACTAGCTGTGTGGCCTTAGGCAAGTTACTTAACCTCTCTGGACTTTCAACTCATCATCTATAAAATAATAAACCTACTTACCTTACAGGATCAAATGAGTTTATTTGTGTAAAACTTTAGTACGGTGTCTGCCTGACACTTAAGTACTATTAAAGTGTTAGCTGTTATCGGCAATGTCCATAATAACCATGATTATCATGACTATAGTCATATCTTCTGTCTAGAATGGACGCAACTTAAGGGCAGATCTTTTATCTGTGCTGCTCTTTGCTGAATCCTCAATGCCTAGGAATATGACCCAGCACTACACACTCTTAATAATATACTCCATAAATATTTTCAGAGAAGTATGTCTTAGAGTCTCGATCCCAGCCCTGCTGCTTGGTGCAGGAGATGGCCATATCAACAAGTCAGAATGGTGTGGTGAGTACAGAGCAAAAACAGAATTTGAACAAGATGTGTAGGAGTCTAGAGGGGGAGGCAATTAATTCTGTCCCAGAGTCTCAGAGAAGACTTCACAGTGGGATACTATTTACAGAGTCTTGAAACTCAGTAACCCTTCAAGAAGCAGAGAATAGGACAGGGAAAGATTCTGCATGAAAACAACTCAAGACCTCTAAGGCTCCAGAGTGCTGAGGGAGTTGCCTGGTGTTTGAAGTGGCTGCTGTGAGAAGCAGGGTGTAGGAAAGATGCACAGAGAGGTTATTGGACCAGCTCATGAAGGAGCGCCTGTTTGTTATGCTAAGCAACTTGTTATTCTGACAGTAGTGGGGAGTCGCTGGAGAATTACAGTAAGAGGAAAAGCATGGTCAAATTTACCATTTTGAAAGATCATCCTGGCTGCAGGGAAGAGACTGGACTGGCTAGCCTTCAAGGGAAGAGATAAGGAGATCAAGTCCTGGGAAGATGCTGGAGAGAAGGATGAGAGCCTGGCATCAGAGTGGCAGGAGGGGTGAGGAGGAGAGGATGGCTTTGAGAAATCATTATGCGGTCGACCCTGTCAAGCCTGGAGGATTCATTGCATGTAGGGGCAGTGTGAGAGAAAGCAGAGCCCAGGACAATTTACATTTCTTCATTATCCCTCTGGAAGTCAGGTGGATTTTGGTACCTTTAACCAAAGCCGGAATTTGGGGAAAGGAATAGTTTGGGATGTGAACTGGTGCATACTGAGTTTAGCTTTGGATTTTAATCTTGGTAATGTCAAAGTGAAGGCCTTTAGTAAGAAAGAGTATTAACATTTGTTGAGTATCTACAATGTGCCTGAAACTATGTTTGGCACCTTACCTATTTTATCTCACTTAACATTTAGAATAACCCATTGAGAGATCTAGGGTTATTATTTTTTACTTTTATAGATGATAAAACTGAAAATAAAAGAGGTAATAATCCCTCTTTTATGTAGTTAACATGTACGAACAGTAAGTAGAGTAGTTTGATTAAGCAAGATTGAATGAAGTAAATAAAGAAGAATTAGAAAATACAGTAACAGAGGTAATTTGGGGCAGGTTATGAAAAACCTTGAATGAGAATCAAGTGAGAGAAAGCTTGTGAAAACCTTTTGTGAACTATAGAATAATAAGCAAATATGAGTTCAAGTTGTGGCCAAACTTATTGCAGTGAATGACAATAATGACAATGAATGAGTTATAATATTCAAATCTGTAATTTTAAAAAATTCAATTATTGTGTATTCTTCCCATTCTTCTTCTTGGTCCACAAATTTTGTTCTTGTTGTTGTTTTGTTTTGTTTAGAAAGAGTCTCGCTCTGTTGCCCAGGCTGGAGTGCAGTGGTGCAATCTCAGCTCACTGCAACCTCCACCTCCTGAGTCCAAGTGATTCTCCTGCCTCAGTCTCCCAAGCAGCTGGAATTACAGACTTGCAGAACCACACCCAGCTAATTATTTCACAAAATAATCTTTAATACATGGCCATGCCTTTCTTTCTCCCCACCACACTGTCAACATATCTGATATGAAAACAAAAAGCTCTCACAAGGAATGATCATAACGTGGTAGAGATGAGAAGAAAGGAGGGAATTTGAAAGACAAACATACCCAGCTGATCCCACTATTGTGTCCTCACACTTTGGAGTAAGACCCTAAAGATTAGTTACTTGGTTATTTCTACTGTCATTCAAAAACTCGAAAATATTAAGATAAAATTACCAAGCCACCCACCGGTTCATTCTTTGTATGTGAGCTGAGAGCTGCAGTGCTTCCCAGAGGCTTTGGGTGGGCTTAATTACAGTTAACAATGTCCCTCTTCAAATAAATATAGGTTGGTCTATGCTATTTGTGCCCTTCTTGACTTGAAATTTTAGAAATACATGCCTTAAGGCTGGCTCTGGGCTGCTCCTGACCCCTCCCTCCATGTTCTTTCTCTTTTTATGTCTCTAACCCCTCCTATTTCATGCCTCTGTGCCTTTTCCCCATTAACCTGTCACTACTTTGCAAGGCCTTTGCTAACACTATCCAAAAATAATAATAATAATAATAATCCCAGCCACTTACATAATTTTAACTTTTCTAGTAGCCACATTAAAAAGTACAAAAGAAATGAAATGGGTGAAACTAATGTTAATATATTTGATTTAACTCAATATATTCAGAATATTATCTTTTTAACATGTAATGAAGATTAAAAATATTGATGAGATATTTTACATTGCTTTTCTTTTCAAACCAAGTATTCAAAACCCAATGCCTATTTTATATTTACAGCATACATTTCAAGTGCTCAAGACCCACATGATGCCAATATGCTATCATATTGGCAAGTGCCTAGAGCTTAGTCCTGTAAGGTATCAAATTTTCTTCTCCCTTTGCCCAATCCAGAATTCCAGAAATGTTTGCATTTCATGTGAGCCTCAGTAAGAGGAATAATGGGACTGGCTGACAATGATTCCATGCTGTGTTAATGCTACTCAACTTTACTTCTCTCTCCATGACAGAGTGACAATTTAAAGAGGGGCTGACCTGCATCCTAATTGGTCAGACGAGATTGGTTTACCGTAGCCCCCAGTTTGAAGCATAATTCAGCTGTCTGTCTCTTCCTTTCTAGATAGAAGAGACTTTAATTCGCAACTCTTAACCACATGCCCTTGGGCCCAGATCTCTACTCAGCCCCCAAATATAGCAGTGGATGCTTCTGAATAGTAAAGAGAAAAGGCGTCATGCTCACAGTCCAGCTGCACAGTCATTTAACACAGGAAACAAGGGTGACAGCAAGGTTCAGGGAAGGATTTTCAAGGGAAAGTAATGTCCTTTGAGACCTGTTCCCTGAATAAACTCCTAGGGCTAAGCAACCAAACAGACTGGGTTCTTGGGAGTTTTACTTTTGACCTGGGAGCAATTATGGAGTGACTTTAGGTAATCCTTTCCACTTTCATGCTCAGTGGGAACTTCTTCTGTATTGGAATGGGGGCCATCCAAGCCACCAGTGACCTGCAGCATGAAAAACGTCCCAAACCTTGTGAAGACCAATGACTAGCGTGATTGTGTTACCAGTCCTCTCGCAGGCCCTGTGCTTTGCCTTGACCTTTCCCCTGGGAGAGATGCCCACTGTGGGAGCAAATGTGTGTGGCTGGCTGGTCACAGCTCTCTCCTGGTGGGCCCTTCCTTGGCATTGCCCAGCCTGGCAGGCTGCCTCTCCCCTCTCCTGCCCAGCTGAGCAAGCACAGTACCCTTCAGGCAACACTGCATCCCGCTCCTCCCTGCTTTTCCGTGGTCTCCTCCTTAGTGACTGCTACAACGTATGTTTTATTAAAAGGGAGAGAGAAGGGGAGACACGAGGTTATGTGCATGGGCATGCTCAAGAATCTTAAGATTGAAAATCTCCTCTCAGTGCTAAATGCCTAAGGGGTTTGGCATTTTGCCAGCTCTAAGAAAACCCCAGGAGGAACATTTGGGTGGAGAAATAGGAAATGGAGGAAAATCAAGGCTCTGTCTTAGGAGATTCTGATTCTAAAATATGAGAATTGTGTGTGTGTGTGTGTGTTCTCTTAAAATTTGCTTGCTTGTCCCCAATATCCTCATTCAGATTTTTTGATATGATATTGATAAGCTCTCTGAGGTTGAGCAATACTTTTCCCACAATATATAGATTAGACTTGAGGATGGGTGGAAGGCCAGGCAATTTTCAATGTCTAATTAGATGCCCAGCATTCCAGAGCTCCCTGCCTAGGTTCTAGGGCAACTTCCTGTAGACCAGTATATGTTTAAAATAATTTAACCATCATGCCTGTAATCCCAGCACTTTGGGAGGCCAAGGTGGGCAGATCATGAGGTCAGGAGATCAAGACCATCCTGGCTAACACGGTGAAACCCCATCTCTACTAAAAATACAAAAAATCAGCCGGGCGTGGTGGCTGGCGCCTGTAGTCCCAGCTACTCGGGAAGCTGAGGCAGGAGAATGGCGTGAACCTGAGAGGCGGAGCTTGCAGTGAGCCGAGATCGCGCGACTGTACTCCAGCCTGGGTGACAGAACGAGACTCCATCTCAGTAATAATAATAATAATAATAATAATAATAATAATAATTTAACCAGGTGTATGGCATTTCCAGAATGCAAGAAAAGAGGTGGCCCAAGGAATCAAGCAAGCCTCGAAGTTTCCAACCTTCCGAACAGTGCTGCAGTTATTATTTCTGTCAGCTAGTACCCTTTTCCTCATTCTTTCTATCCAAACAAATCCCACCCCATCCTTCATGGCTCAACTCAAATTCTCCTTCCTTTGAATACTGATAGTTCTCACTATCTATACATATCAATCGCAGATGAACTAGGTCGGCCTTGTGAATTCTCTGGTACTGAATTGCTGTTTAGAACCTACATTGGCCAGGCGCGGTGGCTCAAGCCTGTAATCCCAGCACTTTGGGAGGCTGAGACGGGCGGATCATGAGGTCAAGAGATCGAGACCATCCTGGCTAACCCGGTGAAACCCCGTCTCTACTAAAAAATACAAAAAACCAGCCGGGCGAGGTGGCGGGCGCCTGTAGTCCCAGCTACTCGGGAGGCTGAGGCAGGAGAATGGCCTAAACCTGGGAGGCGGAGTGTGCAGTGAGCCGAGATCGGGCCACTGCACTCCAGCCTGGGCGACAGAGCGAGACTCTGTCTCTCAAAAAAAAAAAAAAAAGAACCTACATTGTCATTTTCCTTTTGTCAGATGTGAGCCTAGTTTCCTAACTAGACTGCAAGATCACTGAAGGCAAGGGCAAAGGCCTATAAGACTTTTATTCTTCACAGCTGTTGAGTTAGTCCCAGAAGAGAAACCCTGTGTCATTGTAACATCTCCATCCTTATAAAGTACAGAACAACTAAATCAGATTATAATTACTAAAATCAAACTATTCCTTAGAAGAAGCCCATGGAGTCTGGGGTTGGTTCAAGAGCAATGAGACCCGGATCCCATTCCATAGTGTCCCTTAAGTGCTGCGTGACCCTGCATAAAGCAGTTCCTCTTTTTGAGGTTCTCTGCCCTCCCTTTTCCAAGAAGGGGGTTGAAATCATTTTAGCTTTACTTCTTAGGGTAATCAAAGATAAATGAGACAATAAGCTGTGTGAGGATTAATTAAATGAGCTCTGCAAAGTGCTCTCAGCCCTTTGGAAGAGGATGCCATCATAAAATGTACACAAGGTCTTATTATTTAAGAGAAAGAGTCGAATCGCCAAAAATACACTGCGCAGCGGGGAAAACAAAACACTAACCAGGAAACCTCAACTAAGCATCCCAGTCAGCAGAAAGTGCCCACGCAGATGTCTCAAGTCCCTCCAGATTACCTCTTGTTTGTGAGTTGGGGAGGGATTTCAGAGCAGTGCCTCAAAGGAGTGTATCATTTTTCTGCGATACTCCCCAGTGGCTAGCCTGTGTCTTGGGAAAGGGGATCAGGAGAAGGTGATGACGCAGGGTTGTTCTTTGCCCTTTGGCCTTGCTCAGTAAACAACGTGTCAGGAGGCCAGCAAGGAGCACCTAGAAGATAATTTTGAGGGCCAAAAAGAGAAGATGCTCCCCATTTTTGAGACCAGCCCCATGCTGACAGAGCAGGAACCTTCCTCCTTCCCCAGCCCTTTTCTCCTCACCTCCTTTCTTGTGCCCACACTGCAGCACACATCACTCCATTCTAGGAGACAAAGCCAGCTCCATTTTTGGTGAAGAGGGGAAGTAAGAGTCAAGAATGCTTTGTCTTCTCCATGGCTGCAGCCCAGCTGTCAAACACTTTGGAGCCAGCTGACCTCCAGAAGGGGAGACTATGGTGTGACATTTGCTTCCTTTCTCTCAAACATTTCACAATACACATGCTCTGTGCCTTTTCAAATCATATCCTTCTCAAAAAAGCAAGGCATGCATCTTTTCCTAGAGTAGGCAACAGCTCTGATATTGATAAGACAGGATCATGGTGGCAGCATTTCTTGGTCATGCCCTCAGTGCTGCAAAACAACTTATTCTGGGTGAAGGAGGACTCCAGGGGGTCATGCCTTAAACAAATAACATACACACAACTGTGTGAGTCAGGAGGGAAAGCACACAAACTCCAGCATCACTTTGCTGTTGTCTGATGTCATCAGACTGCCCCCCAGGGGATTTGGTAAAATACTTTGGTTGCTTGGTTAATACTGGCATTGCATGTATTTTAGCTAGCATGGTCAGAGAGAGTCACTTCAACATGCACATGTCTGGAGAAGGACAGAGGCAGAAATACTTGACTTACACTATACCTTTTATCCCTCTGATTGGTCTATGCTGACATAACACTGTCCCTGCTGAATAAGGCCCAGATTACCCAACTATAAGCTTGGACTTTTATAATTGTTATCCTTCTAACAAAACATTTGTTTCTGCTCCTAGCACCCTGCTCCCAGGGCTGCAAAGAGCACACACACAGTTCTTTACAGAGGGGTCTGTTCAATCACGTTACAGTGCATTAGCTTGAATATTAGTTAATATTTGGCTTAGGTCTATATACCCTGGATAAATATGTACCATGCAGAGGGACTGCTTGGTGAGGAGAAAAGTCCTCTGGGCTGGAAAAACAGCTCACAAGTTCATGTTCCTACTAGGCAGGAACACTCCAGGCATCCGTGGTTTGGGCAGGGTGCTGCACATGCTTGGTTCTTCTGTGGGCAGCCTGCTTCCTGCATACAGCTGTGAGCACAAGCACACATACACACACACACCACAGGCAGCATTCGACAGTGTACCCAGATGATCACAGAAACTGAGAGAGAGATCTACTAGATGATACCAGCACATCCCACCTTTCAGCACATTAATGTTCCCTAGTGTCTCCAGTGCTCTGCCAGGCTCAACTTAATCAATGGGGCTTCTGCCACCACTCTGGGGAGACTGTTTGCAGCCTGCAGGGTTCACTGTTTGGAATTTTATTTTCCTGACTTCATGCGCATGGGAAACACGCCATAGGGCTCTATGAGCACGATAATATAGATATCGTGTATTATAACCTCCGCTCTTTGGGGTCCTTCCCAAACATAATGAACCTCTCAGCGTCAGCTGGGCAGGCAAAAGTCTTCGTCATCTTCTGCAATTATGCAGCCCTATTGCATTTTCTGAAGCTAATAGGAGTTGCACTAACTTTGAGGACTTAAACCAGGCAAAAGCAATATAGGTCAGGCAGGTGCCCAAACCCTGTGACAGCCATGCAACACCAGGAGGCAATACCAGAGCGATCTCTCGCTCAACCCCAAAGTCCATTGCTCAGCTCCACAAGACAGCAACTAAGAGAGGTGTCATCATTCCCTCTGCCTGCAACTGCCAGGCACTAGGGCAAGAGGGTTATATGAGAGCAAAACGGTCCCTTTGCCAATGGACACACCAAAAAGGACGATGAAAAAGGGGAGAAAAATCACCGAAACCCTGCACTGTTACCTTGAATCCTTGCAAGAGCCCTCCTTGCTGTATCAGCTGCTCCCCAAACCTTCAACGACTGGGAGGAGACTCCTAAAAGATTCCAGGTTTCTGTGCAACATCTCCAGTGGCAGCTTTCCAAAGTTTTTACTTCATGATTTCTTGTGGCTCTTTCTCATGTGGGGAAACTCGAATGCCTCCCCCTCAGCGTGTGAGAGGGAGCGGATGTCTCTTTTCAAATTCTCTTGCTCCCCGCTTTACTGTCGGTGCCGCCGCCGCTGCCACCACCGCCAACGTTAGACCACTTGCCTGCTGCCTTCCCGCTGAGCAGCCAGTATCCCGGTCTCCCAGAGCATCTTTGAAGTGGGGCTTGGGCACTGGACCAGGGCGCACGCGGGGTGGGAGAGATAAGGAAAGTGCAAGACCCAACTGGGGGAGTCCCCCTGTCCCTCCGCCGAGGAGAAACCCAAGATTTTGCCTTCTTTCCAACTCTAAAGAGACTCACCCACCAGCTCTCTCACCCGAAATCACAGACTTGCACATGGGCAGAGACAGGTCTTCCGGCTTCACCGCTCCCTTGGCTGCCTGCAGACCTGCCCCTGACCTCGGACTCGGAGCGCACGGCAGGTGCACATCCCTGGGCAAGTCCTAACGAGATCCTCCGAGCTCAGCGTAGGCGCTGCCAGCGCAGCGGCGAGCAGCTTGCGAGGCAGGGGGATTGCATCTCAGAGCTGCAGCCAGGCGCGTCCCCGCTCCGACTCCACGCTCTGTACCTAAGCAGTGTCACCTGCAGACTCAGACATCAGATGAGTGTCTTAAGATAACAATGCTGCCCTGCCTGCCTCTCTCTTTCTTTCTTATGCACGTAGGTTGGCAGCCAATGGGACACAGCGCCACACTCCCCACAGGTGCCCATTGGCTGGGCGGCTTGGCAGGGGGCGGGCTCTGAGCCTCACCGCTGTCTCCTTTGGTGAGCTGGCAGGCTGGGGTACCAGCTCTGTTAACCCTCCCAGCGTTGCAGTGGGGACTTTTTGGTGTGGATAAGGAAGCCTTGGGTACATTCACAGGTAGGGTGTTCGACACTCTAAGAAGGCTGGGGAACAAGAAGTAGCTGAGGAGCTGATTACATTTTCTTCTAATCTTCCTTAGTTACAATAATCATTCGTCCCAGCCCATTTTGTTTGCTTGCTTAACTAGAACTCCCAGAGATTGGGACCCATCTGAGCCATTTCCCATCTAATTTGAGGTTTTATTTGGTTGTTTTGTGCATTTTTTAGCCTCTTGGATTACTTAATTAGAAATGAGCCCCCAAGTGAGAAATAGTACACACAGACACACAGACACACACACAGACACACACACACACCCCAGAGATCCAAGGGGAGAGAGAGGTAAAAGAGAGCAAGAACCCAGTAAGATGGCTAGAGAGTGAAAGAGATTTAGAGGCCAGGACAGCTAAATCAGGAAACATTCTGTCCCCACAGCAGGACTGTAAGGACAAAGGCAAAGAGGAGAACTTCAGGTTTCTGGGGAGAGATTAAGTTTTAAAAATGTCCTTCCAAAAAAGGGAATTGTTTTGCCTGTGGTGTTTTCCCTCTGTGTCTTCTTTCACTTCTGTGTGTGTCAGGAAGAGGGACTGTGCATCTCCGTTTAGTTTTTAAAGGAAGACTAGAGAAATAAGAACAGGACCAGCCTTGTTTCTGTGAAGCAGGTGCTGTTACTGGGCCTATGAATTGAGAGAGAGGGAGGGAGGAAAAAAGGGAGGGAGATGGAGGGAAAAGGGAGGAAATGAGAAGGGGAGAAAATATTAACTTTACATTGAAGTGTGAAGTATATATTTTTGATGTCCTCATGAGGGTACAAAACTGAAATATGTCCCACTAACTAGTGTACTAAACTAGATTTTGGCAAGAGCATGGGAAAGAGAGTAATAGTTGAAGAAAAATCCAATTCAAGGGAAGAGCTGGGGACTGGAGCTGTGGAAGGAACTTGGGAGATCCATGCTATGTCGTGTGGTGGGGGAAGTATGAAGAAGATAAATATATAGTCAGAAAGGGAGAGGAGTCTTTCAATTTAGTTTCCTTAAATGGAAAGCAACATCAGAGATTATTTTGTAAAGAACTAGAAAAAAAAGTATGCAGAGATTTAATGAATGTTTAAGAAGTACACATGGAGATTAGCTAAATTGCATCAAGTAGCTGTAAGTTCTGAATGAATAAAGAAAATTTAGAAATTTTCTTTATTCATCCCCTCAGACTCACACGTCTGTCACTTTCACCTATGTTTTCTTCTCTGTATCTTATACAACTTTGAACTTCCTTCTGCATACTGTGAGTATCTGCTTGCCTAAGCTACAAAACATGCCAGAGAATGGTGGTCCCACAGGGTCCTAAGCTCTCTGTATAGAATAAAGTTTCCAAGTGAGCCACTGAAAGCCTAAATATATTGCTGCCCAACTGCTGAGTTATTTACTTTTGTGATGTCTAGAGACAGAGACCCACTGAACTTGTCCCAAGTGATAACACACTGAAATGTTAAAATAGCACAAGGGAGTGGGTAAATGGAGAGAGGGGTTGAACAAAGGATTGCTAATTTCAATGGAAAGAAAGTTAAAATTTCCAAAATCTGTAAAAGGGAGAGGAAAGAGGTGAAGGCAGATAAGAAGACAACTTGAAAAAGAAAACTTGCTTGTGCTTTCTTCTCCTGTAAAGTCTGAAGCCATGTAAAAAAATTTAAAGAGGCAGAATATGCATTAAGAATGGCCACAGGTGTATAGTTTGATGAATCTTTGCCTATATATGCATCAGTGTAACCATTACTCACTTATTTCCAGCATCCCAGGAAGCATGTTCCTGAACTTTCTTAGTCAAAACCCTCCAGTCCCCAGAGATAACTATATTCTGACTTCTATAACCAAAGATTAACGTTACTTGCTCTTGAACTTTGTAAATATAGGATCTTGGAGTATACACTCTTGTGTCTTGATTCTTTCACTCATCATTATGTCTCTGAGATTTATTCATGTAGTTGCATGTTTTATTGCTGTGCCCCGTTCTATTACATGACTACATGGCATTTATTCATTCTGCTCCTGATGGATATTTGGGATGTTTCTGGTTTTTTTGTTTGTTTGTTTGCTTGTTTGCTATTTAAGTATACTCGTTATAAATGTTTTTGTGCTTGTCTTTTGGTGGATGTATGTAATCATTCCTCTGGGAAAACACCAAAGAATATAAATTACTTAATTTGCTTTGACTACTACGCTGGAGAAAATCTCCTGAAGATGACTCTGAAGCCTATTATCTTGCCAAAATAACTGAATAAGGTGATAGTGGCAAAGACTATCGCTACTGAGTACCAACTAAATGCCTAAAATGTGTCACATTCTTTACATACATAATCTCATTTCCTCCTCACAACCACCCCCAAAACTATGTATTATTCCTGTTTTGCAGATAAGAATATTGAATTTAAGACCCTGTATTAGGAAATAGCTGTTGCTTTCCTGAGTGTATGTATATGTGTAGATATGTAGATGTTGGGGGAGATGTAAATAAATGCCCAGGGAATGGAGCTAGAGGAAGGGAAGTGATGGAAGTTCTCACTGCGTAGGTGCAGCAGGAGATTGGCTTGGAGAGATGGGACAATCTGAAGAATAAAGAGTGTTGCATTTCAGGTGGACAGAATGTTATGGGAGGAGTGAAAATAGGAAATAGACTTTCATTTGATTGAGAGATTGTGTGTGTGTGTGTGTGCGCGCGCGTGCGCGCGCGCGTGCGTGTGGTGGGAGGATAGAGATATTGTGCAGTGAGCAATCTATCCTGGTAGTTGTGTACAGAATATGTTGCTAGGAGGGAAAGGAATCAAAATCTATTTTAATAGTCGAGGAAAGAGGCCATTGGCACTTAAATACAGGAAGGTGTACCTCAGGAGAAAGGTGAAGACTGGAGATAATGGAGCTTGCTTTTTATAGTGTTTTAAAGAACAGAAATTTTCTGAGAATGAATAAATGCCATGTAGTCGTGTAATGCACTAGTACACGGCAGTAAAACATTGAACCACATGGATAAATCTCACAGACATAATGATGAGTGAAAATACTAAGACACAAAAGAGCATATACTCTAAGATTCTATATTTATAAAATTCAAGAGCAAGTAACATTACTCTTCGGTGATGGAAGTCAGAAACATTTTCTGTGACCTACAGGGGTGAGTGGAGATGATTGGCCCCATTTGTTGATGGGGAACTAAAGACAAGAATGGTCCAAGGTTATCTCCAAATAGGAATATTATGAAGTTAAGTCTTGAATCCAATTCTATTATTTCACTATATCATTATGCCTCTACACAAAGGTGATGATCGAGATGCATAACATTTTCCCCCATCTCATTTAAATGTGAAATATCAGGCACTAGAGATGGCCTGGTTTCTATGTACTTCAACCTTTATCCACATCTCTAGGTATTTAATTCCCTAAGAAAAGGCCATGTGACATTATTTCCATTTTTACAGGAATCAAGTACCCTGGAATAATATATTCCCTTTAAAAAAAAATTCTACAGTTTCTTTTGTTTGGTTCTTATTTACAGAGGAGAGAGAGAGATCTAGAAAGACTTGAGATACCAACTACCGACTATTCCCAACTCAATGTACATTTTAAGAAGACTAGATATTGACTTATTAGAAAATCAACCCTAAGTGATTCACTTGGGCTTTCTAACATGACTCAAGACTCTTCAGAGAATTAGAAAGAAAGATTTCAAAGTGACGATAGATTATATGCTACTCGAAAGCAGTAGGAGTATTCTTCTGGCTGTGCTAAGCCTAATGCTTATGATATGATAGGTAACAAACATTTGTTGAATTAATTACTGTGGTCCATAAAGCCTAGTGATTTATCCATGGGTGCACCCTAGTGTACCATAACTATATAGTGGAAAGATCAGTGGGCAAAGAAATGTTGTTTGTGGTCTTAGCTCCACAGAAGATAGATCACTATTTCATGGGTCTCAATTTCCTTATCTGTTAAATGAGAGACTGGACGAACACATGATCAGGTACTTACAGGCCATTTCTCACATTCTAGTATCAAGGGTGTTTTCCTGGCATCCACTATAATTATCCAATGGCAAATAACCTTGCATAAATAAGTTTAATAATAGTTTTTTTATGCTAGGGAGAACAGAATGAAAGCGATATCATGGGATTTTTGTCTGACTCAGTATCTCTTAGGAGAGCAATGACGATGAGGATGAGTTTTCAAAAGGTCGTTAGCTGGGACATATTTTTTACAGTAGTTTACGGTAGTTTGCAATGCTGCATGGTAAGATGCCTTGGGATTAATTCCCAAGTAAGTTAGGTATAAAAACTTAACTAATAAATTATCTTTGTTCTTCTTTCCTTTGCATATGTGGTAAATGATCTTTCACTACTTTAACATTACCTTAAATATGGCTTATTTTCTCTATTCAATTAGTTAAACCTTGTAAAACATATGGCAAAAGCATTTTTGTCCTTTAAAGAACATATTTTCACATATGCCAACAAATTGACACCAGGTAGAATAAAAATGTAATTGTTTCTTAAGCAGGGGTCCTCTTTTAGAACAGTAGTGAATTATATTTCTAGAGTGAGAACTACAAATAACACAGTCTTCATAGCACCTCGTATTGAAGTTAGCGTTGACCCAATAACATTGGAGGGACACGCTTTGGAAATAAGTTATTGGTTATCATGTGAGAGAAAGTTCAGTTAAATGTCAGATTTCAGAATACACAACGTCACTTTTCTACCACTGTTTATTGCATATTGTCATCATTTTTAAAAGGCAACATTGTTGAGTACTACTGGGAACAGATCTCATACGGGTTTTGGTGGTGGTGGTGGTGGTCTTATTCTTCAGAATACTTACACAGGGTGCTGAATATCTGCCCTGTCGTACCCTTGACTGGACTGGGATTGACTTAGCTCATATCCAAGGATATTCTTTTATTACTTTTCCATCTGTTAAGAATGCTTAGGAACTTTGGTTTTTCTCACAATTTCCTTCCAGCCTTGTCCTATTTACTAGATTCTCTAAAATTAAAAGTTCAAGATTTATTTGAGCTAACTCTACTTTTTTTCCTATCAACTATAGTATTCCCCAAATCATCTTTTTATTGGTTACTGCAGATAACATTTGTGATAGAAACGAAAGGAAGCAGGGAGAAGTTGCAAGTAAAAGTTTTAATCTCCTGCTTAACTGTGCACCTTGCTCTGTCGTGCATATCTATCCATCCATCTAAACCAGTATAACAAATATTTTCTTTAAATATTTTGCAAAGGTAGTGCTAAGTAAAAATATGCACATGTGCATTCCCAGCTCCCGTTCATCTTATGTACAAATCCAACTAGTGGGGCGGGGAGAGGGCGGAAAGCAAGCCTCGGACAAGCTATAATACATCCACAAAACCATTGGGGGAATTTTCATCTACCCCCACCGCCCCGCTTTGCAGAAGCGCCCGTTAAGGTGTGTGCCTGTGTGTGCCTTTCTCAAGCCTTCTGGATGATGATGCGAGAGGGAAGATTTTACATTGCAAAGACCAATGTATTAAAAATGCCGTGCAGGTAGTTCATAGTCAAGAGCCTTGCTCGTGTTGGAGGATGCCACGGAGGAGAGAGGCAGGAGCACCGGCAGCCAGCTGGGGGCTGACCTGATTCCCTAGAATTCTCAGCTCCCTTCCTCTTTCCTCTCGACGTCCTTCCTTCCCTTTTTCTCCTCTCTCCCCTCCCCCGCTTTCTCTTCTCCAGATAAGCAGCTCGGGGAAACAAAGAATCCGGGGCTCTCCAGATATCAGAGCTTAAACCCATCACTCTGCAAGCGGCATCTCATTCCGGGGTCCAGGGCTCTCCCGGCTCTCCATCCCCTCCCTAACCTCCCCCGCCTCCCGCGCTCGCTCCCTCGCTCCCTCCCCGCTCGCTTCCTCCCCCACCATCGCAGCGCTAGGAGGAAGGCGGCCGGGGCTCAAGATGGCTTTAGCCGGGCTCTGCGCCCTGCTCGCCTGCTGCTGGGGGCCGGCAGCTGTGCTGGCCACGGCCGCCGGCGACGTGGATCCATCCAAGGAGCTGGAGTGCAAGCTCAAAAGCATCACGGTGTCGGCGCTGCCCTTCCTGCGCGAGAACGACCTGAGCATCATGCACAGCCCCTCGGCCTCGGAGCCCAAGCTCCTCTTCTCGGTGCGCAACGACTTCCCGGGAGAAATGGTCGTAGTGGACGACCTGGAGAACACGGAGCTGCCCTACTTCGTGCTGGGTGAGTCCCGGGGGAGGTCGAGGCGGCCGGAGGCACTGGACCGGCACCCCCACCCCCACTCCAGCTCGCTCTACACACCCACTCGCCGACGACCTCCCCTCCCCCACTCCTACCTCCCGGATCCGCCCCACTCCCACTCCCGGACCATTCTCCACACCCACTTGCATACTGGCGCCTCTGCACCTGACTTCTCCCCAAATCCGACCTGGATGCTGAGCCTCCTCTCAGCTGCCCTGCCCCAAAGAAACAGGTTGCAGGAGTCTCTCTGAAACCTCTCCCAGCCTTGACCTCCCAGCTTTGATTCAGAAGCACATCCACACAGCACTTTTTGTTTGCTACCAGCTCAACTCCCATAATCCCTTTTTCCCACTCCCTAGCCACATGCTCAGCTCTTTGCTTCACACACCCTGGGCACCCACACCACTCACAGCACTTCCTGGGGGCTTTAGAAACAGGTATCCTGTCATCACCTTGCCAGCTATGTGCAGGCCAGATTCTAGTCTTCATTCATGGAGAGCCCTTTATCTATCACCAGGCTACTGACACCCTCCCTGCCAAACACTCAAGTTTCTTATCCCCCAACGGTTCATTCTGGGAAGTCCTCCAGAATTAGATGCTTAGATGTCACAACCCCCTAATTCAACTACATCCATACATCCATGTCACATCACAGTTGGTTAAAGGTATGATACAACTGTAGTCTGTTAATATTGGTCTCTTCTTTGTTCCCAGGGCCACCTTAGATAGACATAGGAATTCCTGCACACAGAATGACCTTTCTAGGCAAGGGGCGATTCCTTCCTTTGTTTGTTTACATCTCTTTTTTTGGTACCCCCACTGTAATTTTCTTAGGTCACCTTCAGGTACTGGAACTCCTGTCACTTCAGGTACCGGAACCCATACATTACTTCAAATCATCCCTGTTTTCCACTACTAAGCTGCAAAGATATTGTGGTCCTGCTTTAGTATCTTGCAAAGCACCACAAGTTCATGTCACTTAGCCAAATTCTCCTCACTTCCCCAGGTACAGATGGAGCTCTCACCCTGCTGTGCATGCCTACCATGCAATCCATTTCTTTAGTGATGTTGCCAATTATTCTTATTTTGCCCAGGAGAAATTCAAAGAAAACCACACTTCAGTCTCTAGATCCAAGAAGAGAAAAAAAGAAAATATCCAGGAGGCTGTTCCATCTACTTAATACCCTACCAACTAGAGTTCCATTTGCAGGAACATGGTTTCCTGATGGCCACATGTAGGCTGGAGCCACGTGTGGAATTCTAACACATCCCTCTTGCTCTTCCTTCACAGGAGATGTCTTCACAATGAAAACATTAGGAAGTGAGTGAATAAACCCCTACTCCCCAACTCCTATGGAAAAGCAATTTCAAAAATTGCCTGGCCCTTTGAAAAGTTGCTTTACAGTTCCTGGAGTGCAGCTCAGTTGAACCCATTAAATCCAACCTACACTCTTGACAGGATTATTTGTTTTTGCATTCAAAAATACCAATAACATAACAAAAACTGGGGATTAGCTGGAAATGGGACAATTGTGGATATGCTGCTCATCAAAATGTACAATTACTGGGTTATTTAGAGGATGGAAAGTTCACGTTGAAGTCATGCTGATGTGCAAAGTACAGTCTGTTCATCATAGCATATAAAAGTGAGTAGAGGGAATTATGTGCTTCTAAGGAGGCTGTTTTGCACTCTGCTTGTAGTGTTTACTGTGCATGAAGAGGTACATGCATGGTGCTTAAAAAAAGGGAGGGCTAGCAGGTATTCAACATTTCATTTCTTTTTTACAGAATCCCAAATCCAGGGCCTAATGCTGTGATGTGCCTACTAGGAACCAATGTGTACAGTGAAAGCCCAGATGTTGTAAGATTGGGTTTTCTGCACCTCTGTGCAAAGCTGCCCACTGCAGTGTCCTGTTGGGGTTGCTATGGCAACCTGCTGCAACTTGGCATTTACACACGGGCACACAGACACACTCTCTCACTTCAGGGCCAGATGCACTATTTAAATACCTCGATTGTCTCCCACCCTCCCAGTCAGTGGGGTATGCTCAGAACCAGAGATGGGCTGATACCTATTCTTTCTGGTTCATTATGCTCAAAGGAAGAAGGAATGAATTTCAGTTTGGGTGGGTGGTTAAACAGATCTGGGCAGAAAGGAAGAGGAGTCCAAATTTATGGAGGATAGACTCAAAGGTAGTTTTGAATTTAACTTTTGTGGTCTTGATCATGCAGCTCTTGGCCAATGGTGAGGGCTGTAGTGAAGTTGGTTTTGGGATTTCCCTACTCCTATCTTTGGAACCTTGTTTACTTAATCCATCTCCTGGAAGAATCTGAATCAGTCAATTCTGGAAATTTATTGAGCTGTACTTGCTCAGCATTCAGAGGCATTACTAGGAAACAGAAGTTAAAAAAATCTCTTGCTCTCAAGTAGTCTCTAGTCACTGGAAACACAAAGATATCTGTAAGAGCTGTACCTACCTAATTGTGTGGTATGGCTGTTAAGGGGCATAGGGATGCTGTGGAAGGATCCGCTTGCATGACAAGAGCAGATTCCATGGTAATCATGGACCGGAAGCTTTGACTAAAATCAGACCTGTCACTTCTTTGAGTGAAAGAAAAAGACAAACAATAAGAAAAACAAGCTTAGGCTTCCTTTTGCCTCTAGGATCAAGTCCTGTAACTTCACTGAGGCTAACTAGGGTCTTCTCATTCTGATTGCAGCCAGCTTCTCCAGCCCTTTATTCCTCCAAGCCTGCCATGGCCTTCTGGACTCTTTCAAGACTGCACATGTAGCTCCTCTGCCTAGAAGGCCCTTTGCCTTTTCTCTATTAGGTGGTATCCATTCTTCCTTCTAAACCATGCACATGTCATCTCTCTATGAAGTCTGTATCCCACTTCTGTGCTCTTTGCATGGATTAAAACAGAAAAACACCCACAAATGTGCAAAATTAAAGGTAGATTAGGTTTGGCTTGGACTAGGAAAGGTGAAGACATTTAAGGTCATGGAGAAAAGATGAGCAAAGGCATTTGGTGGTGGGAGTGAATATGGAAATGGCGTGCATATGGCATAGTGTGGGGATCAGCCTGCCTGGACAGAGCCTTGTGGCATGACAGTACTGGGGACTGGGCCTGGCTCTGTAGAGTGGCACATGGCTTTCCACTTCAAAACTAGGCAGGGAGGGCTGACTTGACATAGAAAGCATTAAAGTCTGGCTCCCAGAGGCTATCTCAGCCATCAGCCTTGGCAGTTTTGCTTGTGGTGTAATTCTGAGTAGAGAAGAGGAGTCAATATCTCCTTTTCTTTCAGATAGGTTTTGAAAACTGTGATTCAAGAGCCCAATATGACTTTTAGGTATGATTTGTTTGACTACACATGGTTTTTAAAATGCTTTGAATATGAATGTTTTTAGTTAGGTCTAGATTGCTATACTTCTCACAGATACTGGTGGTTCTGTGCCTAATATTCTTCTTCATAGTAACTTATCTAGTTAACTCTAAGCCATTTAATCTAAACCTAAACCCCTGCTTTCAGATGTGTGGCGAAAGCCTCAAAAGTGTTGCGAAATAACTGTCATTTCCAATTTAAAATATTTAGGCACGTAAGCCTTAGCATCCTCTCAGGAGATTTAAGAGATTTGCCAAATTAGTCAACTAATATTTCATATCTGAACTAAAATTTCATATTTCAGCCTTCAAAATAGTAGACATTCCTGCTTTGGAGCATATTTGATTTGGAGATAAGGAGTTAACCTGAAGTGTGACTTCCAGGTTTTCTGTGCTGTGAATAGAATATATTTTTATATCAGCCTCATTACTATTTGAAGGAGAAGCCCTTCTATTTCACCCAACTATTGAGCTTTTGCATGTGTACAGCTTAGTGAAGAAAGGTGTTTCTCTTGTGCCTTGGCATTTTGCTTTAGCTGTCATGGCTTTTGATTGAAGAAGGTATTCCTGAAGATAAATCAATCAGCCTGCAGAGAGGTAGTAAGTTCCCACATGCAAGGTGCTGTTTAAAGTGTCTGGAGCAGGCAAGTGTGGCGGTTAAAAGAACAGGCTTTGAAGACAGATTTGCTGTCAACTTCTGGCTTTCTACTTATTCCAGCAGTGGAGAATATAGAAGAACGGGGGAGCTAAATAACTTACTCAGGTCACTTCGTGAACAGCTGATGGATCCATCATTCGAACTCAGGTCAATATGATGTTTAAGCCTTTCTCTGAGCTACTATTTTACATGCCTTAAAAGTTTTCAAAATCATTTCTTCTTCATGGTTGAATAAAAGGAGCCCTGAAAATAGTTAAAATAGGGAAAGCACACTCACCTGGTTTGTACAGAGGAGTCTTTTATGGTCTTTATATAAATACATCTTGAATATCCTTGCCTGTTGAGTGATTTCTCACACCAGCTTTAATAACTTCATCAAAAAATAGTTAGATAAGTACATATACTTTGCTAAGAAGAGTTTGGAAATTCTTATTTATTTATAGTTTTCAGGTTCAGGTAGCCATGTTTCCATGTCTCTATGGTGACATGTATGGGACTCACAATCATGATAAACTAGGTAGGTAGGCTACATTGGGGATGAAGGTAATATGTTCAGTGCTCTTCTGAGGAGGGCCCTACAGAAATGCAAACTGAGAGTCCCAGAGAGAAGGCTCCCTTGTTAAATGGAGCTATCCAGAAGGTAATATGGTTTTAGCTACTTGTCCAAAGCCAATGATCTTTGTATTGGGTGGTCTTGTGCTTAGAACTTATTTTGAGAGCTCAGCGGAACTGTTTAAATAGCAGTTACTGAGCTTTTCAGTTGGCTTCAAAGGTAATATTGGACATAATGTTACTTATGGGTGAGCTTTGGCCTGATAGGAAACAGTTAAAATACCCAGGTATCCCCAATTCTTTTCACACATCTTTCCATCTTCCCATTTGAGGGGAAACTTTGAAGTATGTTTCTTTTCTTTTTTTTTTTTTTTTCTCTCCACTACAGTGAGCTGCCTAAGTTAACAGTAAATGCATTTGTATAGATTGGCAGCCCTATCCAAGACATAGTAGATGAATGGTAGCAATCCTAAAGTAGGTTCTTTAGCACTTATATAACTCATGCTAGCAGAATGTGCTAATTTATAGTATTGAGAGGGTTATTATTTACTGTTTCTCTACAGGAATTTAGATGTTTACAACAAAGGAATTTTGAATGTGAATGATGAATTTTACAACATTTTAAATGCTTTTTTAGATGTGTTGATATGACTCAAATTCAAGTAATTAGAGTTTTTGAAGAAAAAATTTTAATTTCTTTTTTTTGAGATGGAGCCTCGCTTTGTCACCCAGGCTGGAGTGCAGTGGTGCAATCTTGGCTCACTGCAACCTCCACCTCCCAGGTTCAAGGAATTCTCCTGCCTCAGCCTCCTGAGTAGCTGAGACTACAGTCACTGCCACCTTGCCCAGCTATTTTTTTTTTGTATTTTCATTAAAGGCAGGGTTTCACCATGTTGGCCAGGCTGGTCTCGAACTTCTGACCTCAAATGATCCACCCACCTCGGCCTCCCAAAATGCTGGGATTACAGGCATGAGCCACCACACCCAGCCAATTTTAGTTTCTTTATTCATCTGAGGAAACAAGATTGAGGTCTTGTCTTATAGACACACTATATATACACATATATATCATATACACACACACGTACTTTTTTCTTTCTTTTTTTAAAAATGTAATTAAACTTAAAAGACTAGTAGTTTCTCGCATTAGGGTCAGTTTATGAGAACAAAACTTGGCAACTTTTCAGCAGGGACATGCGAAGTCCTCATTTCTTCACTTTTAAACCAGTTCATGCTTATGCACACAGATGGCAAAAAGAGCTCTGTTATGAGCAAGTTAATCTCCCAGGGCAAGTTAAGGTCTATGGAAATTTCAAATGTACTACAAATTGACACCTATCATCATTTTATTGTTTTTAAAAAGTAATTAATTACTTTTTAAAAAAATTGTTTCAATTGCTTTTGTTACATGGTCATCTATCACTATTTTATTCCTACTAAAAATATGAAATAGTTGATATTTTGTTTTTAATCATGTACACTTTAAAATTTTAATAAAAACCCCAAAGTATTGGTATAGATCTCTAGATTTCCAAGGAACAAACAATCAAATTGTTGACGGTAATCTAAACTGACATGACAACTTTTGTGAAATGATTTGGTATTATATAGTACAGGTGAAAATGTGTATGCCTGAAGATTTTGCAGTTCCACTTCTAGCTTTTCATTACACAGGAATTTTTACATGTATACATGAGAATATTTGTTGGGAATAGCAAAACCTGGAAGCAACCATTATCAGGAGACTAGAAATGTACAAGGTGGCACCTTCATCAGTGATATATTATCTAACCAGGAGAATAAATGAGTTGTAGCTACATATATCAATGTGGGTAAATCTCACAAATGTAATATAAGGTGAAAATAAGAGAATAGCTGAAAAAAATATAGTACAATTTTATTTATATAAATTCAAAATAACATATTGTTTAAGAATACATACAAATGCAAAATTTTTATGAAAAGCAAGAAAACAAAAACAAAATAAAAGACGAGTGTTACCTCTTGTGGAAAGGGTAGATTGTATGAAGGGAGAGAGTGAAAAAGAGGGCCTCAAAGCTTCCAGCAGTACCTGATATTTGTTTTCCTTTTTAAAAAAAAAAAAAATGCAAATTAATTTTTAAAGAACAGTTTTAGGCCAGGTGTGGTGGCTCACACCTGTAATCCCAGCACTTTAGGAAGCCAGGTGGGTGAATGGCTTGAGTTCAGGAGTTTGAGACCGGCCTGGGCAACATGGCAAAACCCCATCTCTACGAAAAAATACAAGAGTTAGCTGGATGTGGTGGCGTGTGCCTGTAGTCTCAGCTACTTGGGAGGCTGAGGTGGGAAGATGGCTTGAGCCCAGGAGGTGGAGTTGCAGTGAGCGGAGATCATACCAGTACACTCTGGCCAGGGTAACAGAGTAAGACCTTATAAAACAAAACAAAACAAACAACAGCAAAAAGAACAGTTTTAGATTTATGGAAAAATTGGGAAGACA
>NW_012119487.1:7667258-7710904 GCF_000951035.1 Colobus angolensis palliatus | reverse complement strand
CTCAGCTGACAGAGCAAGGAAATATATGTCTTTCCTAACATATGTGTACATCTATCTGTAAATATTTCTATATGTAACCATATGTGTCTATATTAAGCTAATCATGAGTTCATACTGATGTCTCCAGCTTTAATCCATTATCTAATTATCATTACCTAATTAACATTAGGTCTCATCTAATTCATGAATCATCTCACTTCCTCCCTGCGCTTATCCTACTCCAACAATGAGTAACCTGGCTCCCACCATCTACCATCCATGTATTTAATTTTTCAGTTTCACTGTGAATGTATTACAGTATTGGAATTGTTTGTCCATACTACTATGGGGAACAACTTTATTAATTATAGGGCAGTTTTTCTGTACAATTTCTTTTATCTTTAGTTTTACAGATTTACTCTAAAGTTGCTTAGGCCAACACTTTCCCCCAACCTCCTTCCAGTGAGGTTGTTCATACTTTTATGATATAGTTAGCATTTTGTCACATTCTGCATTCATCCTGGGATCACCCAGTCTCCTAAATGATTTATTTTCTTTTAATTTGCACATATAAAGTTGGCCGTTTGTTCCCTAAAGTTAATGAATTTTCACACATGTATGGTGTAATAAATCCACAGTTATAGAATCATGCAGAACAGTTTGATCACCCTACAAAATCTCCTACCCTTCATCTATTTAATCCTCCATCCTTACTTCCAAACTCTGGCAACCACAGTTTTTTTACCATCACTGTAGTTTTGCTTTTTCCAGAATGCCATATAGTTGTAATAAAGTATGTAACCCTGTTAGACTTGCGTCTTTTCCTGATATCATGCATTTAAGATTTATTGACATGTTTTCATGGCTTGATAGCTCAGTTATTTTTATTGCTGAATAATATTCCATTGCATGAAGTACCATAGTTTGTCCATTTACCTATTGCAAAACATCTTGGTTGTTTCCAGTTTTTGGCAATTATGAATAAAAATACTATGAACATTAGTATGGAGATTTTTGTGTGCTTTCCTTTTTTTGTAATCTCATGCAGAGATTTGACTTAATCGTATTCCTCAATTCACAGCATATTTTATTATAGGTCTCTGAAAGCCCCTTACTCCTTCTAGTCATTTATTGATTTGCCTATTTGCTTTTTTCCCCTTATACCTACTCTCAGTTTTCACTCACTGTTCCCCATAGGAAAATATTCTAATTTCCCTAATGCTTATTATTGTTTTTGGTATGTGTTCTTGCAATAAGTCAATAGTTGTTCTGTGTTTATGTATTTTAAATTCAAGGAAATGGTGATGTGATATTGTTGTTCTGATACTTACTCTTTTCACTCAGCACTATATTTTTAAGATCTACTCATACTACTTAGTATAAATATAGCCCAGCACTGTCCAATAGGGATTTCGGTAATAATGGTAGTATTCTAGTTCTGCCTTATCAAGTACGGTACTTTCTGGCCAAATGTAACTCTTGAACCCTTGAAATATAGCTAGTACAACCGAGGAACTGAATTTTTATGTTTACATTTTAATGAGTTTAATTTTAAATAACTTCATGTGGCTAGTGGCTACCATATTGAACAGTGAATACATAAAACATGCCCACTATTGCAGAAGGGTTTATTGGACAACACAAGTCTTATCCCTTGATTCTGACCATTGCAGAACACTGCATGATGGTCACCTATTACATTTTGCCAGTCCTCTCAGTGATGGACATCCAGGATGCCTCCTGCTTCCCGTCACTATAAATAATACTGCAGTTACCATTTTTGTACATATTTCCTCAAGGACTTTTGTGAAAATTTCTTTGGGATACATAGCAGGAGCAGAATTGCTGGTTTATAAAGATTATGCATATTTAATTTGGCTAAATACTGCCAAACTGTGCTCAGAATGGCTGGATCAGTTTGTACTCTCATCAGTAGTATTAATATCTGAGGGTCCTAAATCCCCATACTCCCACCAACAGTTGGCATTGTACAGTGTTCTAATATTTGTCAATCTACTGAGTGTAAAGTGACATCTAACTGTTATTCCTTTCATATTTTAGGAGCATTTTAGATACGAGGGAGGTTATCTCTTTGACTGTAACATGAGTTGCAAATACTATTTTTCCCAGGTTATTGTATGTTGCTTGACTTTGCCTATGTTTTTGTTTGCTTGTTTATTGGTTGGCTGGTTTTCCAGAAGTCTTTGGATTTTATGTAAGTGAAGATATTAATTATTTCTTTTTGACTTCTATACCTTATGTCTTCATTGTAAAGGTCTTCTTCACTTTAAAGTTATAGAAGTATTCATCATTTTTTTTCCTGAATACTCTAATGGCTTTATTTTTTTGCATTTAAATACCTGGTATATTTAGAATTTATTGGGGTATGTAGTTTGATATATGGCTTTATCCAATACAATGTGTATTGGCTTTATCCAATACACATCTGTACATTTATCCAAGTATGTTATATGAAGTACCAACTTTAGCTGGTGTCTTAGTCCATTTTATGTTGCTATAATGGAGTACCTGAGGCTGGGTCATTTATAAAGAAAAAAAGGCTTATTTGGCTCACAGTTCTGTTGGTTGGAAAGTTCAAGATTGGGTATCTGCATCTGGGGAGGGCTTTAGGCTGCTTCCACTCATGGTGGAAGACAAAGGAAAGCCAGAATGTGCAGAGATTACCTGGTAAGATATCATCACAAGAGGGAGAAGCAGAGGTGCCAAGATTTTTTTTTTTTTTTTTTTAAACAACCAGCTCTTAGAGGGAACTAATAGAGCAAGAACTCACTTATCTCCAAGGAAGGCATTAATCTACTCATGAGGCATCCACCCCTACAACCCAAGCACCCTCCATTAGGCCTCACCTCCAACATTGGGGATCAAATTTTAATAAGTGGTTGGGAGGAGACACATCCAAGCTGTAGCAGTTGTCCACATGGTTACTCAGATGGTTGATTACCATTTATTAAATAGCTCATAATCTCCCCTCTGATTTGAGATGTCACCTTTATCATATAATAAATTCCATAATACATTTAGGTCTATTTCTGCACTTTTATTCTGTTCTATTACTATGTCGATATATTAATGTGCCTATATCATATTGTGTTAATTATTAAAACTCTGTAGTATGTTTTAATATCTCACAGGGCTAGTCACCCTTTGCTGCTATTCTTTTCTAGAGTTCTCCTAGCCGTTCCTTTTTGCCGTATAAACTTTAACTGGCTTATCTGGTTCTAAAAACGTAACAACAACAAGAATAACAAAAGCTAGTGGTATTTTTAATCATAAACCTTGTTAAATTTTTAAATTGATTAAGAAATAACTGAATATTTAAGATGTTGAGTTTTTCTACTTAAGAAATTTATATGTTTGCATTTGTTCAAATTTTGACTGCCCTTTAGTAGAATTTTAAAGGTTTTTTGTTGTTGTTGTTTTTTCTCATATAGTTCTTGCACATTTCTTGTTAGATTTACTCCTAGGTATTTTATCTGTTTGTGCTTTTGTAAAAGGGGTGTTTCCTTTTTGATTTATTTATTTTCCAAAGGATTATACTTTCTGTATATGAAAGCTATTAATGTTGTGTGTTAATTGACTACCTTTGGTTGAGGGAATGTGATGTTACTCACGTAAATCACAGCAGTACCCAGTGAAATCCTTTTACTGTTATCAGTTTCTAGCTGGCTTTTAAATTCTAAATACGAGAAAATTCTGATGGTGAATCTGCCTTACTATGGAACCTGTGTACCTGTAACATCTTTTGCAGTTATGCAATGCACATCTGTATGCTTTCTGTGGTACTGACTGATGGCTTTGGATTGTCCTACTCTCCCTGGGATATCTACCTTTCCCAAATATAAATTCTGAGAACTGAAATTCTTTCTTACTCATGTCTCCCATCATAGTCTCATCCTGTACCTTGACCTCATTATCTTTACAATATGCCCTCTCCTGTCCTTCCTGATTTCTCTTGCTGGCTCTTTCAGTCTACCGCCAGTCAAGGACATAACCTGAAAAAGCACAAAGGCAAAGGATGACTGCTTTATTGAAAAGTTCCTTCTGTACAAACACATGGGAGGAGTGGCTATGTCCTTTTTCTCTCCACTGCTGCTTCTATACCACATGTTCTTAGCTTCAAGAGCACATATGGGCTACAGACTTAATTGAGTATAAAATTTATGCATAAGGGCAATTTCTTGAAAAGAGGGTCCACAACTTAAATCATATTTTTAAAAAGGTCTTGTAAGTGGGATAGAGATGAACTTTTTCTTTTCTGGAATAAAGAGTTCTTAGAAAGTGACTTAAAGAAGAAAAGCTTATTCTCCCTCAGGCGACAATTCTATGAAGAGTGATTCAGCTTGGCAAGACCCTACTCCGCGAAGTATTCACAAACCCCAGATTCTTCCACCTTGTTGCTTTGCCATTCCCCAGGCCCTTATTCTCTTCTGCAGAGTCACCAGTATGTGTGTTTACACTCACAGGAAGGGGAAGGACAGCCGTTCAGGGTAACAATTTTCTCTCTCTCTCTCTCTCTCTTTTTTAAGAAAGTAAGGCAAAAGTTGCATACATCCCTTCTCCTCCAATGCCATAGGTAAGAACTTTGTTGCATGCCCAAAATCCCAGCAAAGGATTCTTGGAAAAGCAGTCTTATCTGGGTGGTCATGTGCTCAACTTAAATTCTAGAAAGAAAGAGAGAATAGATTTATTTATTTATTTATTTTAAATAGCAGTCAGTCCCTACCATAAGGATTCAAAAAAAAGTAAAAATCATTCTCCTAGGCCCATACAATTTCACTCTCCTTCCAGGAAACACCTCCTGTTTGAAAATACACATCTTTGGCTTGGTAGTCTTCTGCCTCTCCTAACTACCTCTATTTATCATCTTCCAGGTCACTCACCAATGTGCTTAGTACTGCCCCTCTGTATTTTCTGCTCTGAGAACTCCTGCCTTTACACAAGAACACTTTATTAACTATATAGGCCTGGATCAAAACATGTTTTCTTATAGGGCAAGATATTAAATATTTTAGACCTTTTAGACCAGATGGTCTCTATTGTAACTACTCAATATATCTTTATACTGGCAGAAAAGCCACCATAGACAATATGTAAGTTAATGTATATAACTGTGTTCCATTAGAATTTTATTTACAAAAATAAGCAATTGGCCCATAGGTTGTATTTTGCCAACCCCTGAAGTACACAACACGTTCAGTTTTCTACTTGATAATTCCCTGACTCCTGCAACCCCGCCTTCATAACTCCATTTTACTTACCCACAACTATGGTCACACTCTTCTCATCCCTAAAAATTCTTCAACCCTGAAACTGCCCCTACCCGAACCACAAATTCTTCTTTCCAGCTTTCTCATGCTCTTTCACTCTGCCTGATAATTGGTCCTTGGAAATTCACCGTTTTAACGACACTTTTATTTTCTCCATGTCTTTTAGAATGCTCTGACATATTTTCCTTTTCCTGAACTACCTTTTTATTAGGATCCTCAATTTCAGTGCTTCTTCTTGTCATTACACAGCATCTACCAGTCAAATGTCCAGAGGTGGATCAAGTTCCCGAATTTACATGCTTTACCTTTACCCCCAGACTGAATGCTGAGATTTGTGTGTAAATTCTCCTGTTTGTGTACATTCAAGGTACCATAGTTATCTGGGTTCTAGTCTACATTTGGTCCTGAAAATTGCTTATTACTTTTTATTGACTTTGTTCATCCCTTCCTCTCACTTCCCCAAGTGACTATTTCAAACCATTAGTAAGGTAGTTAAGCTCCCAACTGAATTTCCTATCTTTACACCTAGCATAAGACGTTGCCTTGTAGTTGAGGCTATCAGGTATATTATCTCCAGTTTCATATATCTCCAACACACAAACTTGTAGACCCACTTTGGAATTCATTGTTACTTTCTTACCTCCAATTTCCAATGTATTTTGAGCAGCTTCTAAGTAGCAGTCATGATACTAGGCTTTTGGAAGACAATGAGAAATAAAACAGACATAATCCTGTCTTTACAGAACCAGGAGTTTGATCTCTTCTAGGAACATAGGAACTATATATGTATGTATGTATGCATGTGTGTGTGTATATATATATATATCTCCTTCCTCTCGTCTAGATTTTTACTTTTTCTATTCCTCTTTTTCCTAGATCTTTTCCTTTAGCCTATAAGCATACTCAACTTTCCTTTGTCTTAAAACATTAAAGAAACTTCTACTTACCTGTGTACCCTCTCACCAAGCATCCTATCAGTCTCCCCATTCACAATAGCAGTCACAGTCCTGTCTGCTTCATTGCACTGAAGTCACCATTGATCCTCTAATGTTAAAGCCAGGGAACTTCTATCATCATCTCAGTGGCCTTCAGTTGCATTTGTCACTGTTGATCTTCCTTGAAATTGGTCTCTTCTTTTCTTGGGTAATGCACAGTCTCTTTATAGGAAGGAAAATAACTTGTAAAACTGAAAAAAAAAGCGCCAGTGCCTTAAAAAAAGAAGAAAGAAAAAAAGAGTCCTTGCCAAATCAGTTGGTGGTGACTTCAAAGGCCTAGGTATCTCCCAGCTTGTGATATTTTGACTCTTAGAACCTGCCCAAGAATACTCAGAATTCTTAGCAAGGCATAAAAAGACTCTATAACTGATGATTCCTACCTCTCTTGCACCATCTCAAATTAACCTCATATTAGTTTGGACATTTTCAATTATGAAACAAAATTCAACAAAAAGTGATGTAAACGGAAAAGAAGATGCACAGGCTCAGGTCAATGAAGGTGCAGTGCAGCTTGCCTTTATCTGGGCTCCAATTGTGGGTCTCTGCAATTTCATGACTTTGACCCCTGGGTGTGAGCTTCATCCTCAGGCTGGTAGTAAGATAGCTGCAACAGTTCAGGCATCCCTTCCATATGGAAAATGTTCAGAGGAAGAGTCAGGATTGCTTCTGAGAAAGCTCTCCTAAAAGGAAGGAGGCATCTTTCTACCAGCAGACTCCTGTAAGCTACTCCTTGCTACTTTTTGGCATATGTTGGCTTAGGCCTACTCTTCCTTGGACCAATCTCTGTGTTAAGAAGAATGTAATAACTGGTCAGCCTGGGCGAATCAGAGTCCATTCCTGGAGCTGAAGTTACCCACCCAGACATCATGGCAAGCAGTAAGGTGAAGCGACAGCCTCAAAGTTATTTCAACAACTCTCCTCCACTTCATACTTCAGGAATAATGGGCTATTACTGGCTCTTTTGCTTTTCCTTCTGATTCTTTTCATTCTGCCTTATACATCTTACATAAGATCTCCTTCTAGAAATCTTTTCAGGGCTCTTTGTACTCCTGTATTCTCATAGCACTCCATGCACTTATATTCCTTGGTAATATTCTAATTCTAAAATAATTTTCTTCTCTATTTTCCTACCTCTATGACTGTAAGCTCCTTAAAGGCAGACAGTTTCTTAGTTATCTGTGTCCACAAATTCTGGCACAGTGCTATTTGGCATGGAGTACCGACTTAGTGAATGTATGCTGAGCTTGATACCATTGAACTTCAACAGACTAACTCCTGGGAAGCCGTGGTGTAGCTCAGCAGCTCTCTAAGTGTTCCACAGACTTTCTCAGGGACTGATGAGACCCTTTCCAGGGTGTCTTTGAAGTGAAAACTATTTTCATCATAATATTAAGGTATCAGTTGCCTTTTTCACTGAATTGATATTTACAATCATGGTGCAAAACAGTAGTGGGAAAAACTGTTGGTGTCTTAGCAGGAATTAATACACCACCAAACTATACTAGCAGTCATTGTACTTTTCACCACTCTCACTTTTTAAAAAAAAAAAAATCCAGTTTCATTTAAGAATAACCCAAATAAAGCAGTAACAATTATTAATTTATTGTAAATTCACCTTTGAGCACATGTCCCCTTAATATTCCAAGTGACAAAATGTGGGGTACACACAGAAAGCACTTCTGCTGCAAGCTAAAGTGAAATTGTTTGATTTGCAGGCTCAACTATCTACTTTTTTCATGTATCACAACTTTTACTTGAAAGAACAACTGACAAGCTAACTATAATTATTCAGATTCGAGTAATTGGCTGAAATTTTTTTGAAAGTGAACTAAGTGATCTTGGAAAACAACTGACAGTATGTGTTGCCAATGATAAAATTCAAGCTTTTAAGAGAAAAATTAACATATTATGGAAACTTGTAAATGCCATAGTGAACTTGACAGCTTTCCAATACTTGAAGACTTTTCTGATGAAACCAGTAATGCTATTAATGGGTGAGGGTTTTTGAAATTGTGTAATGAAATGTACCAGCATTTGGAAGATCTATGTAACTCCATGAACTGATATTTTCTAAGTGATCAGTGCATGTATAAAAAAAGTTTAAATTTCAACATGGACAATGATTTTAATAAAGAGCATACAAAATGTTCAATGTATGACTTCTGTTTCTGCATTGCCAGTCACCTTTAAGAAATTAATGCTTGTTGAGTTTTGGTGTAGTATTAAAGAATATCTATAATTATCTGAGGTGGCTATTAAAATACTTCTTCCTTTTCTAACTTTATATCTGTGTGAAACAGGACTTTCTTTATCGATTTCATCCAAAATAACATGGTGTACTGTATTCACTAAAGAAGTGGAGATGAGTATCCATCCGTCTTGTATTAAGCCAGTATTTAAATATTTGCAAAAAAAACTGGACACTGTTATTGTTCTCACTATTTTTGTTTTGAAAAATATAGGGTTTTTTTTTTACAAAATATATGGCTTATGTTAACATGTAGTGGGTTTCTTATTGTTGTAATGAAATGGATTAGTAAATATTTTAAAAATTTCTTAGTTCTGGCTTCAAATATGGTAAACATTGGTAGATATACCTCACATAAGCAAATGCTCGTTGTGGTTCTCAGGAATTTGTAGGAGTGTAAAGGATTGCACAGGCCAAGAATTTTGAGAACTGCTAACCTAACTCCCATGGTACTTCAGCTGGGTATTGACCCTGATATCCCAGGGAGAATTAATTGTTTTTCATGTGAATGTAGCAGCACTTGGTTTACATCTCTATTACAACATTCCCACAGAATAGCATATTGGTTTGTCTGCCTGTGAACTTAGTGCTGATGGATACCTGATATTCAGTGTTTAGTGAACAAACAGACACACAGACTGACTGACTGACTGAATGATTGAATGAATAAGAGTTCCTGGTCTCCTCTTTCTACCCCCAGGTCTGTTTTTGTTCCTGAACTGTTATGAGAGTCCTGTGGGTCCTATGGAGAACAGAGCTTTATACACACACAATAACCTCTTCTAATTAGATTTGCTGCCTTCAGCTTCCATTCCCTTCAGCCATATGGGAAATTTCTGTGGGTCAGAAAGGAAGAGTGCTTGGTTGAGAATTTTGTAATTATGGAACTTAAAGAGATTTTCAGAGGTCCTTTTCTTTTGCCACTATCTTGAGGGTTTTGGACATACGGTGAGCCTGGAAGGCGCATTGTTATGATTACTTAAAGGTCACAGGGGAGACCAATTGAGAGACTCTGACATTTAAAGCAACTTTGGCATGTTTCCCAGGGGCCTTGGTATTAAAGGATAGGAGATGGCTGTTGTTACAGAGCCACTTGGAAAAGTATGAGCTACTTGAAGACAGAACACCTAAATCCAAGATGTTTTTACCTTCATTTACCTCCAGAGGAACGGAGCTGAAAGCTGATTTTTCCGAGGTTGCAGGTTAAAGGAATCTGAGAGTTATCTGAGTTCCTCAAAATCTTAGAGATTTTGCTGGGCTAGGCTATCCTGGGGTCAGACACTAGAAAACTCAGAGACTTAAAGATTTAAGGCACCCTGAAAACTGCTAGGTCAATACTTCCCAAACTTTTTCATGACAAGACATCCCTAAAAATGATGATTTTTCTCTGTCTCCCTGGAGTGAATCATGTGTCTTCTCATGGTTGGAGGTGATGGGTTTTAGGGACTGTGGCTTATGCCAGATCCCACCAGTTACCCCGAAGGCAGGGGGTGAATATCACTGCACATTGAATCCATTTGCAGCAGACTGGGATGCCAGGGCATATCTACTGGGAAATCATTTTCTAGTCTAAAGCATCTGTGAGGAGGGGGCTGCAATCTCATTGCACACTGTGTAGATTCCTTGTGTGTATTGAGAAATCACTAATAACCTTCTCCAAAATTTTAAAGCTGTGGTTCCTCTAAATTAGACCAGATTACCTCTATAAACCACTGGGGCTGTTATCTAGTATGTTAAACAAGCTCAGAGATAACTTAAAATCATTGAGTTCCACTTCCATCTCATCTCTGGACCTGTTTTGGTAGTAGCCTTAGGGACTATTCCTATTTAGTCCAGTAACCTGGCAGAAAAAATAAAAATCATGTTGCAGAATCTCTTATGACATCAACACAAATTAGAGCACGTGAAAACATGTAATAGCCATTATTTCCACATGGATTTGATAAAGTTCTAGATAACCCTAAAGGCAAAGAAAAGACATTTGTTTACCTGAGGAAACTTGTTCACTGTCAGTGTTGCCCAATAAATGGTAATTTATTATTTTTAAATAATGTTAGGCTTATGTAAAAGTTGCAAAAATAATACAAATAATTCCCACATACCTTTCACCCGGCTTCTCCTAATTGTCATTTTGCCTAATTATAGTACGATGTTGAAAACTAAGAAATTAGCATCAGTATGAGAATATTTTTAGTTGGTATTTGAGTTATCATTTTAAAACTATAATATTTAAACATGTATTAGAAAATATATGTATTAGAATAATAATAGGCTTATGAAACCTATGATTTCATTCATTTTGTCTCTAAGATTCAGATTAAGCAGAAAGTTGATTTAAAGTAAATTTTAGTTAAAAAACATAAAAGTGACTTTGATTTCAAGTGGCATATTGACATGGCAAAATTAAGTTATGAAGATATTATTTGACTTTTCGGAATCTCTGTCAACATAAATGTGTGATTTAGGAATTTTAAGAACTTACCTCCTTTCCCTTACTACCTTGATAGAGAGAGGCTCCTAGGACAATGGCTTCCCAAGTTGGGCTTTACAACTTCAGGGTGCCACTTCTCAGTGATTTGCATTCTCCATCCATGATGGTTCAGCCCAGAATAAAGTCCCTGCATGTGACCATAGCAAATCTGACTTCCCTATAATTCTCACATTACAATGTAGATTGATGATTATGGTAGTGATGATGGAAGTTAATGTTCTCCCAAAGACTGGGCATTGACAACAATTTGGAAATGTTCGTACTAGAGGGAGATTTGAGAGGGAAGTGTAAATTATCCAGTTAATGGGTTTTCTCCAATATAAATGCAAAAACTGCTTTCGTCTTCAAGTCACCATGTAAATTACGCTGTTGCCTGGCAGTTTTACATCCTCCCAGGTTCTGTGCAGAGATTATTGCTAAGAACTCTGGAGCAAGGTAGCTATTTAGGGGTTGAGATGGCCATGAGGGCTGTGCAGAAAGCCAGAAGGACTCCTGCTTAATCTGGAGTGGAATTTGCTGACCACATCTGCCTTATGCAGTTCAGTGTTTCCTCCTCCCTCAGGACTCAAAGGCACTTTTAATAATTTGTGGCTCTTGAAACTCAGCCTTTTTTTTTTTTTATCCTCCTTGCTCCTTTCCTCTGGCTCAAAGAATCCTGATTTCCCATGCGTGTTCTCATTGTTAGTGAATTAAGGTTTGGTGAGACATAGGGCTTCAATTCAGGTCACCACAATTTCATTGTCCTTCTAGAAATCAGGAACTTGCTGGATTAAATAATGACTTCCAGATAGAGCAAAATGTTTTTCGGTGCAGGGTATGCTTTTGGAATTTTTTTTAAAGCTGAATCGTACTTAGTGAAAGTAGACTCAGTCTACTGATTTTTAAGATCCTCCTGCTTTCCCTCATTTTATTTTTTTATGTAAAATTTTGAATGTGAAGAGTAGCAGTGATGTATAAAGAACCATTTGATTGGAAACTACTACTTGACAGTCTTCTGTACTTTTTTGTTTATATTTGCCTGGCTTTCCAAACTACTCCACATTGTCTGGGATTCTGAAGTACTTTTTCCAAGTCCTGGGGTACTCTGGAATAATAGGATAAGTATTCTGATTTCTGAATGTCAGGCACATGAACTGTGGTTAACGTAATCCTCTATTTCTATGTTGGCTTTTGTTTATTAACTTTTTTATTTTTAGATTTTATTTCCTGAGTTTGCATATCATGTAGCAACTGCTGGTACTACAGGCATAATTTAAAAAAAATACAACAGCAATTTGACCACTGAGCCACATGCTGACCACCTTGCTTAGAATTTGTAAATTTGCTGGCAATGTGTAATTATTATTTTTATTGCCTCAAATAACAATAAGTTCAGAAAAATATGACCAGAGGGAGCCATCTTCAGAGCATGTCTACATAATCATTAGAGCTGGGATTCATGGTATAGTGATACATGTAGTTCCCTCTAGTTGTTGTAATACTGGTAGAGACTGATACTACCCCTGGGATGCGTGAGGGGCATCCAGTAAATTGGGTCATTTATTCATTCTAACTTGGCAGATGGGAGCTACTATACTTCATGTGGACTGTAATGTCTTGCTAACCACTGATACCAATGCTAACAAAACTGTTGGGCTATTTTATACAGTCAAGTAAGAAAGCATAGCACATAACTATGCTTTGGTTTTGCTCCAAGGTGACATTTCCAAAATACCTATTGTTGGAGTTGAGTAGACCCAATGAATGTCACCTCTCTTCTCCACCTAGCTTCAGGACAAGCTAAGAGACGGAGATAAGAGCCAGGCAGTTGGAAATGAAAATATCACCTTTATTACAGATCAAACTATGCTGGAAGATGTGGCTTAGATATGGTCAAGATGCTTGCTTAACATTATTTTAAACTAAACTTATGTCTCCAAATATCAGGTTTCCATGGAAATAGAGCTGGCCCTACAAGTCCCCACAGAGTTTAGACAGCAGAGCAGAAAACACTTTATTCAGGCATGCAGATACCAAAAATATAGAGAGGAATGAAAAGGGCTGAGTGCTGCCCCATCAGTTTTTTTTCGCCCATATTCATCAATCAGATCTGTTTCTCTTTTTTTAACAATGTGTACAAGGGTAGAGAGACCAGGCATACTACCTTACTGGAGACGTATTATATATGGAAGCATGAATCCTAGAGAAGAGAAGTTCCCCAAGCCCCCATCACTCATTACACACCAGGTCTTAAGCTAAGTACTTTTCCTCTATTAGCTCAGGTACTACAACAATCCTAGGAAGTAAGTGCTGTTTGTTTTTTGTTGTTGCGTGTTTGTTTTTGAGATGGAGTTTTGCTCTTTTTGCCCAGGCTGGAGTGCAATGGCATGATCTCAGCTCACTGCAACCTCCGCCTCCCAGGTTCAAGCAATTCTCCTGCCTCAGTCTCCCGAGTAGCTGGGATTGCAGGTGCCTGCCACCACGTCCAGCTAATTTTTTTAATTTTTAGTAGAGATGGGGTTTCACCATGTTGGCCAGAATGGTCTCAATCTCTTGACCTCATGATCTGCCTGCCTCAGCCTCCCAAAGTGCTGGAATTACAGGTGTGAGCCACCGCGCCTGGCCAGTAAGTGCTGTTTTATTAATGTAGAAACTAAAGCTTCATAAGGTAAATAGTTTCCCCAAGGTCACACAGCTTAGAAAGTGTGTGAAAAAAATACATCCTTCAGTCTACCTGACCCCAAAGTCTCTCCTAACTAGAGCACTATGAGGTCTCAGAAGTCTTAGCTCTAATAGCGCTTTTCACCTTAACATGCACTCTGTTACCTTATCTCTCTATACCTTGTTTTTACTATGTGTCCAATGGCGAGAACCATCCTGGCTTAGATGAGAGAACTCTTGTAGAGAATAGACAGTAAGGTATGGTTTTAAATTACAGTTAGCTACACACACACGGACACCCAATGAATCTACTAATAGGTGAAGGATAAGCACTTATAATGTGGATAACAGAATGTACCCAGGCTTTTTTTTTCCAAAATTTTCTTTATCTGTGAGCTGATACATGCAGGATAAAGGAAGTTAGCCTTGTTTCCCATAAAGTGGTAAATTGGGTCACATTGTACTTAGAAGAGTATTTTATTCACTTATCCATCCATAAAACGCTTATCGGGGTCCATTCTGTACCAGGAGGCTCAGGGCTAAATTAGGAGGATGCTTTGATGGGATAATAATCCAGGACTGTGAGGTCCTGTACATACCCATAAAAAGAAAGGTAGTTAAAAGATTATAATGTCTTTTCAACCACGTGGCTTCTTGGCAGAGCTATTTTCAGATATTATAACTCTTCCTCTTCTCAAAAACACATTCACTGCATTTGACTTCCTGTAGCATCACTTTGATGACAGAATTCATTCATTCATTCAGTTACATGCTTGAATATGACTCTGAAGCCATATGTTTATTTTTTAAGATTTTCTCAGATTGGGGCCAACTGGACATGTTTGAGTTCAAAATGGTGGTGTTTGGAGGATGCTGTCACTCATTTGGTGATTAGTGAGCTTTGGCCTCTTTGCAAATAGATTGTCTTCTTTCTATGCCAAATGCATACATCTATCAGCTATATACAGAAAAACTTTCTTACAGTGATTGATTTTGTAGGTGATAAAAATACCCTAATAAAGAAAGCAGTGAAATTGCCTTGGATATCTAGATGGGACAAGCCAAAGATCTATGACCCATCCTGTTGGGAATGTTTTCTTTGTGGGGCCCCTGGAAGAAAAGCAAGAAAGATGAGTGAAGGTTTTCCTTGTCATATCCTCTTGATTCTCTCTGTAGACAAAGTCACTGGAGTTATGAACACTTTGAGTCTTCCACTTTAAAATTAGAATAATACTTACTATCAGATAAATACTAAAAATCCACTAGGTTTTGCCCTTACTTCTAATAGATTGCCTGATTTTCAAGGTTCTCAAGCATTTCCACAATGACTGTGCTCTAACAAGGCTGCCTTCATCACTGCATCCAAGGTACCTTCCTTGATTTAAATTATAAGCTTCTATTCAGGACTTACATGCGTTGGCTGTGATTTGGTTTACGGCATGTTTTTCCTTATGAAATGCCCTTTTCTCCTTCTTTGCCCCTTGAAATACTAGATTTTCTGCAAAGACGAGAATGAGTCCCTCTCTTTAATAAATACTTTTCACATTTGCCCTATCTCACATAGATATCCCTTCTATCAAAAGTCCCACAGTTTTTCTTATCTAACTCACATTATTTCATATTACTTAATTGTTCACTCTGCATTTATTTTTCCTCCCAGATAGATGGTAAGCTCATGTATAAGAGGTACCATCTTGTGTGTGTCTTTTTTTAGTTCCCTTGTCTTCCTTAGATCCCCAATGCTATGCTCATCTAAAAGTCTCAATGAATAGTTACAGAATAAATGCATGAGTTCACATCTGCTGAGATTCGCTAAATCCTGAGCTCTGTTGTTAACTCACACTGGAAAAGGTTTTTCAATGGACTCTCTTTTCCTTCCTCAATTTTCTGCATGGCAGAGTGGAAAGAGCATGGGCTTTGGTGTCAGAGAATCCACCACGTATTTTAAATGACCACAGCCAAGTTTTATTCAAAGCTCCTGAACATTGGTTGTCTAATCTGTATGGGAGAGATAGTACTTTTCTCACAAGAGAGCAGGAAATCATATTTTAGGGAAGCTGGCACAGTTTTTGGCACCAATAAGATCCACCCAGGCTGCACCCTCTCCTGTGCCTTTACTCAGGTAGCATCCAAGCACTCTTTTCTTTTCTGTTCAGTGATATCCTGATTAATGAAAGCTTTCTAAGGAATCTCAGCTTGGTGCAAACAAACTCACAAAACCTCTTCTAAATCTTGCAAAGCAGAGCTGTCTGGGTGCATTAGCATGACAAAACCACCTCAAGACACAGCTATTTGTCCCAGTCCAGTTGAAGGTGGAGCCATGTTGGCTCAGCAAAATGACCAAATGTTCTAAATATATCTGGGTCAGCAGCCTCTTCTTTCTGTGCTTTCCCTTTTCCTTCCACTCCTCGGTGACCAGAGATTCCTCAATGGCTTCCCCTCCACCCTAACACAAAAACAGAAGTATCTGATATAATTAATGCTCTTTGATTAACTGATTATAGTTGAATGTGAATGAGTTTCAGCTAGTGTGTTATCCCAACCAGCAGTTATATTTTAGGCCTTTTATGTCTATAGTCCCATGATAAGAGATCTCTAGCATTAGCAAGCAGAGAGATTTTTCTGGGGCAGGAAAATTCTATAGTCCCAATCTGCTGGCTGTAAGGTTGGCCTTGAACATAAACCAAATTTAGCCTTTTTAAGGTGATAGGATATGTTGGCTCAAAAGGGATATCTCTCTTTCTCCGTGATGGTTGCGTTCCCTTTTCCCCTGGGAAGAGTTGATCTGAGCACCAGGTCTGGAGCTTGTTTTGGTGATTGGCAAGGGGGTGGGTGGAAAAGTGAGTACCCTACTATAATCCTCTTGTAGCCTCTAGAGGGCCATGTTTCCTGCCCTTGGTACCCTGAATGGCACCTCCTCCCTCCTTTAAGTGCTGATATCTTAACCTCATCTAAACCCTATTCTCATAATTTTCTATTCTAAGAACCATAAATGCATGTTTTATGTTTTCCAATACACTGGATGCTATTTTAGTTAGCATTTTATTAATGGACTTTCCACATTATAAAAATCACCACAAATCACAACAGGCAGAGTGGCATGGTAGAGTTTTAGGCTAAGAGGCAGGAGACCCAGGTTCAGTTTGGCTGGACAGCTATCATTGGTCCTCAGTATTTTCTAGGCCTAGCTTGGGTGCTGGGCATCCAAAAAGAGTTAATGCCAAGGCTGAGCCTTCACAGACCTTGACAGTTTGTGAATTAGCTCCACCTCTCAGTAACTGTGACCTTGAACAAGTGCATTTACCTCTCTGGATTATGTGTATAATTACGGCATTAGAGTAAGTGAATCTAATGCTCATTCTAGCTGCAGATTTTATGAATCTATGTTCAGCAGACTTGCCTCTGGGAATTAATACTTCAAAGTAATATTTTCCTATTGTAATAACCCTTCTTGTCTGATATCCTTGAACTCTTTTCTTTGTCTCTTGCATTATTTCCATCTTAGTTAATAATGTCTATGGCTGAGAAAAGCCTGTGATGAGGACCTGTTCTCTTCAAGAAGAGATGTTGACTGGAATTAGATGTGGCCTGTTCCACTTATGTTTTCCTTTTTGAGCCATGTGTCTGTCTTGAACCTTTCTCCTGTCTTCACCAGCCCTTTCCTTGCATGTGTTATTAATACCCCTCTGTTTATTTCATTATGTAATTGCTCAGCATTTGTGTTGTGGCTGTTTAGAATCACATCCCCATAAACTCCTTCTTTATGCTTTCCTACTTGTTCATACCAGTGTTTTCTAACTCAACGGTTCTCTGCCAGGGATGATTTTACCACCCCCTGCCATTTGCAATGGCTGGAGACATTTGGTGCTACAGACATCCAGTGGGTAGAGGCCAAAGATTCGGCCAAACATCCTACAGCGTGTAGGGCAGCCCGCACAACAAAGGATTATCAGGTTCAAAATGTCAATAACGCTGAGGTTGAGAAACCCTTGGAGAATTATTTTTAATTTCATTAAAGCAGAAACCGAGTATAATATGTCTATTTCCATGTGAATAGAATGCAGCGCAGGGCTACACAACAAGAAAGAAAAGACATTGCTTGTTATTGTTTGACTAACTAGCCCCTGGGTAGGTGAACAGAGCTACCATGGCTCAGTGATATAATTTAGCCATGTGCCATCTTACAATAGCACAGCCAGGAAGACGGATAGCAAGATCTGACTAAAACCACGGCTGGGCACAGTGGCTCACGCCTTTAATCCCAGCACTTTGGGAAGCCGAGGCAAGTGCATCACCTGAGGTCAGGAGTTCAAGACGACCGTGGCCAACATGGTGAAACTCCGTCTCTACTAAAAATACAAAAATTAACTGGGCGGTAGTGGTGTGCACCTGTACTCCCAGCTACTCAGGAGGATGAGACAGGAGAATCACTTGAGCCTGGGAGGCGGAGGTTGCAGTGAGCTGAGATGGCGCCATTGTACTCCAGTCTAGGTGACAGAGTGAGACCCTGTCTCAAAAAAAAAAGAAAAGAAAAATTAAAAAAAAACCCACAGTTACGATATTTCATATGATACTTTGAAACATGTAAAGACTATTCTGTTGGGATATTTAGTCAAATCCAGTAAGACTGAAGACCCTAAGGCAATCCAGCTGGGATATGTTCACGAGAGGGCTCTCCACATGAGAGTATCCACAAGGTCTGTCACAGTGACTTGTGAGGCATAGGGGTGCTTACCATGAGTGGAAACAAAGAGCAAATCGTTCAGTAGGATGGGATTTCATTTGGTGGCAAATTTTAGCACGGTGTCAAGCTCTCTTAATGAGCAGTGGTACTACTTTCTTTAGGAAGAGAGGTCATCTAGTTTGACATTTGTTTTGCTTCGTTTTATAATTCTCAAGTTAGAACTGATGCTTCTCTATAAACCTGCGATAACATATTCTAGAACAATGCTTGTAAAATTTTAATGTGCATATGAATCACCTGAGGATATTGTTAAAATGCAGAGTCTCTTTAGTACTTTTGGGGTGGGGACCAAGAAGCCACATTTCTAACAAGCTCCATGCTACTGGGTCATGAGAACACTTTGAGTGGCAAAGTTTTTAAATATTTAAGCTGTATAGTGTTTTAAAGGTCATTTACCCCAAGCCTGTATATCACAAATGATGAAACTGAGGCCTGGAGACTCTAGAGCAGTCATGGACAGAGCATGGTGAACAGACGTCCAAGCCCAGCCCTGTTCCCTTGCCCTTCCTTCCCCTCTTCCCCTGCCCCCAAGCTTTTCACTTTGCTGCACAATTTTTGGCAAGCCACTTCCTTTTGCTGGGCCTTGGCTTCTGTTTTTAAAAATGAGGGGGCTGTAGTCCCTGTGAATTCTGCTGTAACTGGGGCTGTCGTTTCCTCCATGCCTCTGTCATTTGGATGCCCATGGTCACGCTGCTTGTGGCTCTTTTCCTGCTGCCTCCAGGGAGTGAATCTGGAGAATGCAGGAAGCAGGGCTGGGTGGGCAGAAGATTGCTGGGGACTGCTGCTCGGGTATTGGTTGGATTAGCAGGTACTGTCTTCACATGGTGAGTGTACTAGGATCTAGTATTGAGTACACTCATAATATGAATGAACTAGGATCTAAGCTTGGTCACAAATGAATCCTAGCACCCATCGAGCTGGTTCAGGGCCACTACTGATGTGATGAAATGCACAGTGCTTAATGGGAACTGACATTTCTTGCTGCTGAGAAATGAGACAACAAAGCAAAAGCAACATCCCGTGGCAGTAAGCACATCCACCTGCCCCTCCGCATGTAGAAAAAGCTCTCTTAGAATCCTAAGGATGGAATTTCTATTAATATTGCGTTGAAGGTCATTGAGGACAGGAGAAGGAAGAAGAGAGAGGAGACCTGTGCCTTCATTCACTTGAACCTCTTCATTATTCATCTGCTTATAATGTCTTTTCTGGCGTCTTGTTCTTTTTCAGGTCGTTATTATTAACTAACCAAAATGGTTAGCCTTGGACATCCCTCTGGGAATTCCTAAGGCATTTCTCAAAACTTGTCTGAAAATAATGATTATACCTCTTCTCACAGGATGATTATTATTGCTGAAGTTTCCTCTCCCTCCTGTATACATTTCCTCTCTCTCCCTTTTTGCATTCTGTAGAAGCATACAGTGAAGCCATTTTTAAAACTTGGAGGAAAAATCGATATTTTAAGCAATAAAGATGCATTGTTTTTCACAGGAGTTTTCTTTGAGGACTTCTGCAGACATCAGACAATAAATCTCCTTTGTATCTCTTTAAAGCATTAAGGAGGATAGCCCCTTTCATTCCCCGCTGAATAATAGTAAGACTGAATCATAGCGATTTGGTGTTTGCCTAAGTCCATTCCAGCGGGTTCGTGGGGAGCGGACCAACATCAAGAATAAAAATCCAGACACCTTGTGATTCTCCACTCCAGTGAGGTTGCTCCCAGTAGTACATTAGGCAGGACTCCAGAGGTGGAAGATCAGTGTTCGCTAACAAGATCAGAACTGTAAGAGCTGATTAGACCCGTGCAATGGAGCAGGAGTAGATAATGAGTGGCGGAGAGGTCAGTTAGGTACTACTGCTTTCAGGAGCCTGCATTTCAGAAGCAAGAAGGCACTCAGTGAAATGAAAATGTAACTCATTTAGTGTTGATGCAATGACATTCCTGTATTTGCAATCCATTACTAATCTGTGGATCTCAGTGCTGCTTGGAAGCACGGGGGCTAGCTATGTACATGGAATGATGAATTTTGTAGATGTTAGCACAATGGATTGGGATTTGTGGATCCAGAGATCTGTGCCCTCATTTCTGCTGCTATTATCTGCGATCAATAAATGCTTTCAACACACATTCCCTGGGTGACTACTGTAGGCATAATACAGTTCTAGTTCCAGATAATTTTGTTTCCTTAGCATCTGATACATAGTAAATATTCAGGATAAGTTACTGGAATAAATAAATGTCTGAATGAATTAATGTATGTGCTAAGGCAAATGTGACCTGTTCCTTTCCCTCATATAGCATGCAATCTATAGCATAAGCATACAATCTATGGAAAATTAGTTATCTTCTTGAGTTTCATTTTCCCCACTTCAAAAATAAAAATAAACTAGACTTTTACAAGGCTAAACTATGAACTCATTTATTCCCACCCTTTTGGATGAGTGGAGATGCTTACCTGCAAATTATTGTTGGATGCATAAGTAGAAGGTCTTTACATTAGCTGGACTATCGGTAAAATAATGACCTTTGTCTGCTCTGATGATACCAGTGTGCAAGTATTATTAATGACAAGATATAGCCCCGTTCCTCCCCCATCATTATGCTTTGACCATCTTGACCTATCACCACTTAAAGAACAGAGAAAGGCTTGATGAGTTTGGGATTATGGGGCGTTCATGCTTACATGGCACACGGACTTTGAGCCATGTGTTTTTGATACAGAGGAGAATTATTTCAGTCTCTTAGAAAAACTGATATTTTTAAGGGACAAGATGTTGTGGAAAGAGAAGAAGAGCTTGGGCTTTGTGTCTAGACAGATCCTGTTTTGAATTCAGTCTGTGAGTGATTGCTATCCAGTTATCCAACTACTCTGATCCTCGATTTTCTTTTGACCTCTGAGAAGTTTATAAATGGTAAAGTGTCTTGCACACAATTATTGCTTAATAGTTCTTCCTATTCTAATTATTGTTTAGGTCAATGCTTAGAGGCATCTTTACAGATATCTTAGTTGGATAAGTAAGGTGATACATGTGATAAAAGCAGGATTCAGCTGGACAGGCACAGATATTATGCTGAAATATGAGAGTTACTTTAAAGGCTATCTTTAAAATTATAGTGTATGAATCATTGTGATTTATGAACTAACCAAAAAGAATTCTTTTCCTGGAGAATCTGACCCATGCTGAGTCACAAGGAGAGGGAGACCGCCAATATTGGAACATCTCCCTCACGTTTTTACCCCCTTCTCACTCTGAGTATGAGTATCCCTTAACACATCATTTTACTTGGAAAATGCATAAGCAAATATGTGTGATTCCAGGTCTTCAATGAACAGCTTTACTGGCATCATAGCAGTTTACACCTGTTAAACACAGGCAGTTTGCTAAGCAAGTGCTAGAAGGTATACCAAGGCAGGATACAAGATGGCTTGCAGAGTGGAATTTTATTAGCTCTGTTTTTTCTATTAGGGCCTTTGGAGTTCAGTCCCAGGTGGGTCCCAGCCATTACCCCGATGGTATTCAAACCTTGGTGGGATTCTAGATTGCAGATTACAGCTTCCAGACTTTGGATGTTCCATTGACATGATTTTCTAATACAGAAAGGAGACCCTGCTGCTGGTATATCTGCACCTTCCTCCTGATGAGTGGGCTTAGGAGATATTGGGGTCAGGAAAAGGCATGCAAAAATTCAGCTGCAGGATCACAAAGTTACCTGAATGAAGCCACAGGATGAGAAAAGCAGACTGCCATCATTCCTCTTCGATGACTTCATTTGGTACCTACTCATCTCTACTGGCGACAAAGTTCAAATTGAAGATAGTAACTGGTAACCCAAAAGGCAGATATGAATCTTCTTAGCCAAGATAAGAATCATGTGCCCTACTCAGGGGAAAGGAATTGATTAGATTGTTATTTGTCTTTGTTCACATGTTTTTAGAAATGCGATACTTTCCTCACCTCCTTCGATTATAAAGGTAATATATGTTCACTGTATTTGTTTTAGAAATGATAGGAAAGAATAAAGAGGGGGAAAATTACCCATAACCTTACCAACCACAGGGAACCTGCTATGGTTTGGATGTTTGTCCCTTCGAAACCTCATGCTGAAATTTGATTGTGAATGTGGCAATGTTGGTAGGTGGGACCTGGTAGGTGTTTGGGTCGTGGGGACAGATCCCTTATACATTTCCTCCAGGGTGAGTGAGTTCTCACCTTATTGGTTCCCACAGAAGCTGATTGTTAAAAAGAGCCTGGTGCTTCTCCACCATCACCCCTGCTTCCTCTCTCCCCGATAGCTCCCCTTCTGCTGGTATCTGCTGTGAGACAAAGCAGCCTGAGGCTCTCACCAGATCCAGTTGTCCAGTCCTGAACTTTCCATCCACCAGAACCATGAGCCAAATGCGTCTCTTTTCTTTGTAAACTACCTGCTCTCAGGTATTCTGTTACAGCGACACTAAACAGACTGACAGAACCCTTCTGACACATAGGTATATTTTCTTTTAAAGCCTAATTTTTACCTACTGTCTGTGTATTTTAAAAATCTTGGTTTTTCATTTAAAAATTTAATATACACAAATTTAATATATACAAAATTTAATAGACACAAATTTCCATACTATAGAAATCCAAAAAATGTAATTTTATGAATTCTGGGAAGGCAGCAGATGGGTTTACTATTAAATTCTCAGTTCCTATCGGTTTGTGACACAACACAATCTCTCAATATATAGTTGTTGAATAAAATAAACAATGATATTCTAGCATACAGATGTTAAGTATTCTGTTGGATAATATTGAAATTTCACATTTTTTTTTTTTGCAATTATACCTAATGCTGCAGTGAACATCTATGGTATAACAACGTTCTTTTTGTATTTCTGATTATTTTCTTAGGATAGATTCCCAGAAGTACAATTACACACTCTGTCAAAAGGGTATGAGCGTTTTAAAGTTCTTGGAACATATTACCAAATTACTTTCCAGAAAGGTTGTATTAATTTATATTTCCACCAGAAGTGGATGAGAGGTACATTCACTGTAGCCCAGGCAGACAGGGAGTAAATACAGCAGTAAGGACCACTTTGGCAGCTCCATCCATCTGGGAGGACAGACAAGAGCAGCTTCTGGTGACTTCAGGGGAAGGTGTTTTTTAATAGGATCTGAAGAGTGAAATTTGTCATGTCCTTTAATTAAAAAATCCAATAAGTGCAAACTTGGTCTAAGGATAGAAAAAAATAACATTTTAGCAAAACTGAAATATAAAGCTTTCTCCTTCTCAAGGGACCTAACAACCAGTCCCTGCAAACCTCGGAGAGGATGCTCCATGCCAGGAGCTAATGGTAACCTTGTCTGCCTCCACCACTCAGTGTCAAACACTTAAACGTGGACCAGGTTCACACCAAAGTCTCTAGGTGACACTAATTCCTGATTTAATTACCCTTGACAGTGTGTGATGGGCCTTAACAAGCTGGAGTCCCTGATGAACTGCATCTTGGGGGTTTAGAGCATTACCTAAAGGTGTGGCCCTCACCCAGGCTAACTCTGGTGGGTGCAGAAAACCAGATTACAGCTCAGAGATTCAATGAAAATGACAGCGCACCATCCAGTGACTTGCAATGTGACACTTTTAAGTGGTGAGGTGAAACATGGTATTTTTCTGGACCTAAATCATTAGAAAAGAAGCACTCCAGGAACAATTTTAGGAGTATCAGCATTAGGTAGGTGCCATGCCACCTTTCATGCCATAGAGTCATCATCCTGGGGCACAGACTGTTTTACTTTGTTATTCATTTCAAGCCTCCTGTTGATGTACGATAGGTCTGCAGAGGGAGGGTACACTTGCTCACTACTCTGGGAGGATACCCTAACCTCATAACCAGTGTCACACAGACCACCCTGCCATGCACTGCCAAAGCCTAGTTTTATCTCTGGCCATCTTTGTTGACTGAGACAAGATGGCTGTTTTGTAAAAGGAATTTAAACAGGAAGAAATTATAGAAAAAGAAAATGTCAATTATATTTGCAAAGGTAGATGAGTTTACAAAGTAAGGTTTAGCCATGAAATGGATTGTTCATTCATAAGCTCTGTGACCTTGAGGCAAGTTAGTTAACTTTTATGAGCCTCGGCTTTCTAATCTGTGAAATGCAGATAATAATACTCACATTGAAGGGTTCTTTTTTAATTTTTTTTTTTTTTTTTTGAGACAGAGTCTCGCTGTCGCCCAGGCTGGAGTGCAGTGTCATGATCTTGGCTCACTGCAACCTCTGCCTCCTGGGTTCAAGTGATTCTCCTGCCTCAGCCTCCTGAGTAGCTGGGACTACAGGCACATGCCACCATGCCTGGCTAATTTTTCTATTTTTGGCAGAGACGGGGTTTCACTGTGTTAGCCAGGATGGTCTTGATCTTCTGACCTCATGATCTGCCCACCTCGGCCTCCCAAAGTGCTGGGATTACAGGTGTGAGCCACTACACCCGGCAAAGAGTTCTTGTTAACATTAGAAGATGGAATGCATGAAAGAGAACATAGCATGACTTTTAGCACGTCATTGGGTCTCAAGAATGGTCAGTGCATTTTTCTCTTTTTTTGTTAGGTGGTTATTATTTTCCCCATTCCTTTGTTTCTGTTCAACTCTCTTTCTCAGGTAGAAGCTAAACAAAGATATTCAGCCTCTCAGTCTGAAGAAGATTTGAGTTGACAGTGCTTCTAGATCTGGCGGCGGCATTGATCCCTCCCAACATCCTGCTTCCTTGCTTGGTGGGATCCTCGGTACCTACAAGCTGCTCTGCAGTGTTATTTCTTCACATTGCATCTCCCCAAGCCTTTCCTCTGTCCTTACACTTATTGGTAGTTTGATTTTGAAACTATAATAATCTCTTCCATTCATGAATGGTCCCCAGTTTCTCACCTGGAATTCATGCCAACTTGTTCTATGAATGCAGTGATTATATAGCCCAGGAACTGACACTCTTATCCCTTACATAGGCCTACAGGGAACTTCTTACACTGCTTGAAGAATATTTATCTGTTGTTTTCTCAATAAGATGAATTCCACTATTTGGTGAAATGTGGTCTGGTTTCTTTCATCTATTGATCTGGTTTATCATCTTCATCTGTTGGTTTGGTTTAGCATACTGACCTAGTCTTCTTAAAATAATCCTGATGGTAACACCGTCCTTTCTTGGAGCTCGTTGGCACCTTCGACAATCAGAGGCTACTTCCCTCTTTGTTCTGTCATTCATACTTCTTTTTTGACTGTTTATCATATTCCTATTTCATGGATGATAAGAAATTTCAATGCTCATATCGTATACAGAGTGGAGATAAGTGCTTGCTATCTCCTTAGGCCAGTGGCTGAGCCAGGCTTTGCTGGGTCGGGTTGCTAATTCTACCGACTTCTTTAATTTCTTTTCAATCCATTCTATAAAATTAAACAACTCTTTCCCTCAGTTGCACCCAGAGGAGATTAGTCTTTTAGATTCTTGTCTAATACCCAAAGACCATAAACACACTTTTGAAATCACAGAAGAAAGAGAAGAGTGATTTTCTCACAGATGTTTCTTCTAGATTTTGATTTGGGAGTCACTTAGAGATCTCATATTTGGTGCATACACATGAACAGACATGCACCAATTTCAAAAATAGCAGTAGTACTGTTAGTTCTCCAAATGAAGGGTAAGAATATTTTTAAAATTGTGAGCTTGTTCAAAAGTAACTCATTTGACTTTGGAAAGAAATATATGGAGAATTTGAGGGTAACAATTTTAACTCTAATAATGTTTTGACTTTTAGAATTTTGATTAAATTAAGCAAAGATTAAATGCAATTTACGTCTTTGAACTCACCATAAAAATCTAGTACTGGGCATAGAGGCTGTGTGATGCATAATGAGAAAATTTGGGGTGAGGATAGCCTATGGAGCTAAAAAATAATCTTCAGAGAGGCTTGTGAGAAAAAGAAATGGACACTCTTTTGTTTTCTTTTTTTTCATATAGTACTTCTAAGTTATGATTCCTTTTCAAAAATATCTTGTTTTTCATAATTCATCTAATGACAGAAAATTATGTGAATAACCCTTAAATTCCTATGCAGGGTTGTAGTTAAGAAACGATCAAGTCCCCCAAACCATTTCTGCTAGTCAATGGAAACTTACATTTATATTATTATTATTACTATTTTATTGTATTAGAACCTGATGATTGCTTCACCAGGGCATTGTACGTTATTATTTGTAAAGAAATTGTATCTCTCTGGAATAAAGGTCATTTTCTTTTGCTGCATAAGTTGACATGAAAAATAACATCTACAGCAAACATTTACGTTTTGAATCATATGTGTACAGAACGCTGTTGACCTGACAAACTGTTTAAATAAATCATCAAAATGGGATGCCACCCATCCAACAGTTTTGAAAGAGTTTGCAAGTAAAGTTGTAACACTGTGGGCCAAATATGTCAGATGGCTCCTGAATGAGAACCCTGAGTCACTGGCTGCCCTGTGCAAGTGTCAGCAATACCCAGGGATCTTCAGAGGGGACCTCTGCACCCTCAGGTCACCTTCCATTGAAGGACAGAGGTGAAGTACTAACCAAGGAAGTACCACTGAATGGGCACAAACCATAGCCAGAGTGGAAAGATAGCATGGTGGTAAGAGTCTTGGGCTTCAGACCCCAAAGGACATGGTGTGTGAGGTGTATGGAAGCTGCTCAATTACGGAGAAGGCATGGGCATGGGTGGAATAGTGGAAAGTATTGTGACATGGGTGAAAAACTGATGTAGACATCAAAGAAGAGAATAAATGAGTGCTTCTCGGAATAAAAAGCATTAACCGTGGAGTCTTCTAGAAACCAGTACTTCAAATTTTTAATTTAACATTTTAATATTTTTATAGAAGAGAGAGGTCATGATGAAATTTCTTTAGTGTGCAATCAACACTAAAGTCTTCCACATACAGGAATGTCAAGCCAATGGAAATAAATTTCAGAACTATCAGAGAAGCTTAAATGAGAGAATTGAAGAATAACTTCTTTAAAAAAAAATAAAACTTCATGTTTTGCAGCCCATATGAGTGTGACCTACCTGCAGAAGATTTGTCTGACTGTTCCAATGATTGCTCACCCTCTAAAAGCCTTTTATGCTTATTATTTATGCTGTCTACTTGGCATGGGGCATATGTTAGCTTCAAAATGTTATTCATCTTTTTCCATATACATCTTGACTGCTCAGTAACATTGTATTTTTCCTTCTGGTATCACCAGAATCTACCACAGAGCCCAGAAAGCACTGGACCATCAATGAACCTTTCAGGTATTCTTGATCATTACCTTCGCCTAGGTTCCCTAGAAAACAGGGCTTGAGGCATGCACTAAATTATGTTGCTTTTAATAGTAAGGCAAGGACCACAAAAATGAAGGGAAAGAGCAGTGAGTAAGGAAAGAATGAGAAGTGATGCATGATGATACGTTATCTTAATGGCCTTTGCTTCAGGACGGCAGCAAGAAGACTCAGCAAGTCACTTACTATGCACATTTGCCTTGTCAAATGGGAAATCTTTGGACAGAGGTATCCCACTCTTTGGAGCAGTCCATGGAAGAGAGGAAGGAGCAACTGTTTATTCACTTGGCCCCTTCCTTTTTCCTGTCTTCCATTGGTCCTTTATTAACTCTCCTGTGCATTTGGGTTGCATCACCTGGCTCCTGCAGTGGCCACTCAGCAAGCCAAATCTCAGACCCTAAAGAATGACATTTCATTTGATATGGAAGTTGCAGGAGATGCTAAGACACAAGGGGTACAACTTGTTAGCCTGGTGTATGTCTCTAGCCAAGGGAGGGAGGGTTTGTCACTCTCAGGCAAGTAGCTATTCCTAAGCAGCAAAGCCATACAGGCTTAGGTCAACTTCATCAGTTACTAAGGGCAGCTAAAATGGAGCAAGCAGCTGAGGGTCTCAGAGGTGGGAAGCCCAAGGCAATCAGATGATGGTCATAAGATGTATCTGATAGGATGATGATAATGATGATGATGATGGTGATGATAAAATAAAAGCACTGGCAACAAGAAATGAGCCAAGAAAGCACCTGAGGAAGCAAGCAGGAATCACCAAATAGGGGGAAGACATTTTTAATGTAAGAACAGGTTAAACACTCTTCAGTTTAGATAGGTGGGGGCCAAGAGTAGTCCTAATTAAATGGATATAGATTTGTTCATAGCATCCTGGAATATTAGAAATAACGGGCATCCTTTGAAGCTTGAAGGAGAATTAATTTGGGAGAAATGAAAGAGAGTATTATTATTATTTAATATAGTGGGTAGTAAACACATAGAATGTATTATCCTCTGAAGAGATGTTGTCAGAATAAAATACAAATTGGTTGAAGAATAATCGAGGTAAGTTCATATTTTATGGAGCCATAATCGGCAACTATGAGGAAATTAAGGGTGTTTAGGGTACTAGCCCTAACTTTTTGAGATTGAGGTCACAAAAGACAGTAATGTCCTTCATATAATATACTTGGTGTCATTTTCAATGACTGAATCTTGGTCTGAATGGATCATTGGTCTGAGCCAATAAAGTGTTGTACATACCTATTTTTATCATTAATATCCATAGTAATTTCAGGGACTTTTCCCCACAAGGGAGGTGTGAGGGTTTGTGAAGGATGCAACAGAATTTTTGCCTGTACATCTAGGTAAGCAACCTACATTCTTATAAAGGAATGGTGTTCTCTTTAAGGACTACTCGGCCTTTGTCAATGCTTCATCTATTAGCATTTAATTCTTCTCTGCAAACCAGTGAGGGATTAAATGGGCAATCAGTCCCCTTAATCTTTGCATAGTCATTTGAAACACAAATATAATATACATTAATTTCATCATACTCATTCTGAACTCTAGTTCTTTGCCTAAATTAATCTCTATACTTGGATTGCCTTCTCTCTCTGTTTATCCAATCCATGCACCAAAAGACTCAGGCAAATTCCCATTTCTCCATAAAATCTCTAACTACTTCATTCCTTGTGGCCTTTCACTGTTTTAAATCATTTGGCATTTATTGTCTTTGTCATAAATACTCAGCTTTATGCTGTCTTGAATTGGTTGCTAATCACTTTGTTTATTTATAGATCATATTACTCTAACTAGATTTTAAGCCCTGTTAAGATCAGAAGTGAGGTCTCACAGCACTGCCATCTTCTGCCAGCATCTGGCACAATGCTAGGCACTTAGTTGATGCTGGCTGAACACTTGTCAAGTGATGGGTTGGCATGTGTCAGGAGTGTACGGACTACCACACAAGCCAACTTGAGATAGCAGGCAACTCTCTGTAGCCCCATGTGAAAATGCTTTCTCGTTGCATTTGGATAATGAAAGCAGTCCTTAATTTTCACTGAGAGTAATAAAAGTTATTGCCCCTTTTAGTGGTGCTAACTTCCTCCCACTCCTCCTCCTCTATCAAAACATGCTGGTGAATCCTAAAGACCTCCTAATTGATAATAAAGAGAATTTAATCTCCTACCTGATTTTTAAGAAGAGAATGTTCTGTCCCTATCTTTTTTCTTTGTTCCTCTGGGCAGTGGCTTCTGTGGTAGCTGCTAGCAAAATGCTTCTGGCGATATACATCAGACATAGAAATCCATCATGGCTAAGTTCCTCCCAGGCTAAAATCTAAGATGATACAGTGTTTAGCTAAAGCGCCATGAAGCTCACACTCACACCCTTACTAAATCTCTCATGCGGGCCTTCTTTATCTCATCCCTCCTGGTGAGAATTTTGTGGGAGAGGATTCATCTGTAGTAGAGGCCAGAGGAAAGACTTGGAGTGAGAATGACTTGAATAATTTGGCCTCAAATGTGCTACTGAACTCTATCAGCCTCAGTTTCATTATCTTCCAGATGCTTCTTGTGAGGATGAAATGAGATGAAAATGTGTGAAATGCTTGGGTAATTTGGGTAAATGAGGAGAGTAGATGCTCCACTGCCAGGTTAGGATCCTAACTGGGGTTTCAAATGCTGGCTACCTGCTTGAAGCTGATGTACTCATCCTAGCCGGGAAAAAACGCTGAGCTAGCACCCTGTGCTTCTTGGAAAGAGAAATGTGGTATACATGGAAGCAAGAGTTAAGCCCTCCGTGGGAAGCAGCTCCTGAGCCCCGCGATAATCAGAAGTGCAGCTGAAAGGCTTCCTTGAAAATGGCTCCGTCAGAGAGAACAGAATTAAATGCCCTGAAATCAAACCTTTTACACAATGGACCAGTCCTCCTCCTGGGCAAGATGGAAATAGACTTGCCATTCTGGGGCTTAGTTCTTTTACTTCTCCTTTCTTTGCTAATCGGCCACTGAATTCGGCTTCCTGCCTGGGGTTAGCTCACAAATCGATCCTGAGGCCTCCCAAAGGTTTGGCTATGCCAATTTCTTGCTGCATCACTGGCCAAAATGTAATCAGCTCATAGAGCCAGGGTGGGAAAGAGGCAGTTTGCAGTGAATGACTGCTGTCTGTAGAGAAAGTCTGCTATCGAGAACCCTGAACTCCTAGCACAAAGAAGTAGCTCAGGGGCCACCAGAAGCCCACTGGGTTGAGGTTAGGGTAGGAAGTTGGGGTAGCCAGATAGGAATGTGAGGTTCCACCTTCCATGATCTGTGGTCACCATCTTTGGGATGTTGAGTAAGGGGTGTTATATATTTTGTAGACTCTGTTGCGTGCCTCATCTGTAAAAAGGGAAAAATAGTACCTACCCTGCTTCCTTCATGGCATTTTGCTGAGGAATAGATGCTCTAAGGTGTTATATTTTTGAGAACTCAGTAAACCACAAAATGCACTAGGCAGTTGTTAGGTATTTGTTGTCATTAGTGCGGGCAAAAAGTTTGATAATTATTGTTATTTGATGAGTTTTTCCCTTTGTTTCTTAATGAATGCCTTAACATTTTTTGTGCAAATTTGTGTTGACCTTCCATATTTCCCGTTGATTGATTGTTGTAATGAAGCCATCACCTGTACTAAGAGGGTTTGCATGGGACCACTAGTAATGAATCCATTCTACTCAGCATGCACTGGTTCCCCTGACTCTTGCTGAAGCCTTGTGGAAGAATGTGTTTCTGCACCCCTGACTAGCACCTGACCCTGTGGTCAAGTGCCGCTGCATATGGCTTATGTGTGGTATTAAAATAAACGAGGCAGAACCAGCTGCACTGCACACTCCCTGGAGTGTTGAGAGGAGCCTTGGCTTTGGAGCTAGGGGCTGCTGCTTCAGGAAGTGCTTCAGTGATGATAATCCCTAGAGAGAAGAAGGTTGAGGCCTCCAAAAGGGGCAGTGCACTTTGTTGTTCTGATCCTAGCTCACTATCTCAAGGGCTCTTCTCTCTCAGCCTTTCCGTAATTTATTGAAAGTCATTGAGAAGACCTTTTAGATCCTGGGCGTTTCTGCCTCCAGTTCGTTGAAATAAGGAGGATAATTCCCGTCACCTCTCTTCCGGGAAGGCAGTGTGTCTGATGAGTTAGGTAATGTCTGGACAGAGCATTGACCACTGTGAAGTGAGAAGCAGTGTGGAGTGGCCAGGTGCAAAAACCGCAGGTGGTGACACGAGCAGTCAGGTTGCCAGGACAGGACTGTCACCCTGTCTTGTGAGCAGGAGTCTGAGCTGAGCATAGTGTCCTGAAGTGGTGAGAGGCAGCAGGATAGGGAAGAGAGAAAAGGGAGAGTCCCCATGTGGCTTCTTAACAATCTTCCCTCTAGCATCCTTGACTTTGGAAGTTGAGGCTCTTCCCTGCTGCCACATTCCAGCAGCAATCAAGTATGTTTGAGCCATCACTGCTCAGCTCTAGTGTGCCCAGATATTACAACTCATCAGGTTGACAGGAAGTAAAGACAGTTCCACTCTCTGGGTTTTGTTTTGGGTGGCATTGTGCTATGCCTCTTGAAGAACAGGTGAGATATGTCTCCTGTCACTTCTGACCCATGTCTTTTCCTGCTCTGAGTCTCCCGCCATCCACATTAACTCACTGGGCTTTCTCTCAGTCCCTCTGCAACCCAAAGTTTACCCTCACTACTTCCTTGTTGCAACTCATTTTAAAACCACTTTGGCATGAGGAGAATGGGATTTGGCAGGTAACAGTAGGGTCCCCATCGATCTCTTTTTTAACCCAATAACCCCAAAGTGCTCCATGGTAGGGGCAGCACTTCCTTCTCTCAGCATTTATGCCTTCTGCTCGAGCCAAGAAATGAAACTGCCAGTTTTGTGCTAAGTGGGTCAAGAGGGCCTCTCGTTTTCTTGCATCTGCTTCAATCCTGTTGACAACATCCCTGAGCTGTTCTGCACTGCCAGCAGGGCCACCATTTCAGTTCTTCCATTAGTACTTCCTCAGCCTCAGCTCTGGACACATGTTACCCTCCTCCCTGATCACATCTAGGTCCTCATCACAAAACCTAGACTCTTGGCAGGGATGTGGGGAATATCTCCATAGGTGAGTCTTTTTAACTAACTTCGGGGGCCCTCAGGTCAGCAAATCATGGCATCGAGAAATATGAGAGCTCATAGAGCCTTAAAGAAGTTGGAGGAAGGGAAGAAGGAGGTGGAGGAAATGCTAACTTTTACAACTTTTACAAGTCACTTTTTGTGTGCTAATGGTAGTAAAATGCTCTATACCTTATTTTACCCCAAGCCCCAGAAAGAGTAGAAGTGAGTATTATTAGATTTTTTTTTTTTAATAGATGAGAAACCTATAGGATTCTCATCTATAGAAAGAGGATAGTAACTTGCTCACCATCATACAGCCCTCAAGGAGAAGAACTGATACTGAAAACCCAGGTCTGTCTGATGTCAAGGGCCACATTTCTCCCATGAAATGGACTTTTCCTGCCTTACAGTTCCCCAGGGCCCCTCCTTCCATTTTGCTGCTGAGCAAACAGAAAATGGATCATTTGTGTATCACTTATTCCAGGTCACAGAGCTTTTTATTAGGGGCATAGATCTTTCTGTCTTTTACCCAGTGTCCATCTTAAAAAGCACTCAGCACTCCCCTTTATCCTGTGTAGGATTATGATGATATTTGGTGTCCTATCTCTTAGTCTGTTGAAACCCAAAACCTTTTGTTCCTTCTTATAGAACTCACATGGACTTTACATAGTGCATATATATATCACCAGCAGCAATAGCAACAACAGATAAAATGCAAACAAAAGCTTGCCTATGGTGTTTTTAATTCACAGATCTGATTTCCCTAGGATGAAAATACTCTGTGCTTGTAAGCACCTTCCATTTCCAAACCTCAGCTCACAATAATCTAACATACAAGCAATAGGATGATCAGAGACAATATCCATATTAGATCTCTAAGTTCAGTTCAGAAGAGAGAGGAAGGCCGCTGCTAGGGATCCAGTGCGGCTTGGGCACATTGTCCAGTAGGGTGAATGCCCCCTTTCTGGTGCCTGGACTCAGTGCCTAGATATCTCCCTCAGAATCCCAGCAGCTCAGAGGAAAGCCAAGAAAAATACCAACGTAGGCAGAAAAACTGGGAGACAGCCTGCGTGAGTGAGATAGGAAGGGCGAAAACTCATTATAGAAGAAAGTGCTGTCTTTTTGCAATGGAGGGCCCTCCTTGTGTCTGGGAGTCATGAATATTGCATCAAAAGAATCAGCTTGTTTAAGAGAAGCAAAAAGAAACCCAGAAGCTGGGAGAATTAAGTAACTCCTGGGAACTAGCCTTAGGAAGGGCTTTTCAATTTGATTGTGGAAGTAAATTTCTGTCAGGGTTTTGCCTTGGATTTTTAGCTTTGTGTGAATCTAGATGAAGCAAACCCCTTTGGGATGCCTGAGGTGAGGAGAAAGGCTTTCTGTGACCAGAGGGCAAGCAGGTGTCCTGGTAATCAGTGGGGCTTGCAGTGCCCATCAGGCTCAAGGCTTGATTTCTGTAGTGTTTTTACATAAAACTTCCCAACGATTCAATGTACTGGGGTAGTTGAGGATGTTTTAAGGTATCATTGTTGCAGCTCAGCATTTGAATACTTTGATTAAATATCAAACAATCAAAGAAACGTATTTCTAGGGGACTTCTGAGCTTGAGACCAGTTATAGGAGCTCCACTGCTGCTCCATTTTCTGGCTCTGATGCCACATTGAGGTTTCATTTTGTGTAGAGTGGAACAAATAAATATGAGCCAAACATTACTGCTAAGATTGAGGAGGAGGCTGTTTCCTGGATTCTTTATCAAGTTCCTGAGCCTGACGCTCTAGTGGACCATGCCACAAGGTACCTGGTTTCTATATGGAAAGCTTCTCCCCCGGTCTGCCCCAATTCTTCTTCTGCTATTTCAGGACTGAGGGGGTGGCCTCTGCTGGTTAATAGCCATCAGGAAGAGGGGGATGTTAAGGGACATCCTTGGCGCAGTTCTGTGGCATATGGGAATGAGGCAAAGAGGAAGGAGAAGTAATAACAAAAGGCAGAAGGAGGAGAGGAGAATGAAATACAGAGAGATTAAACACATTCGCACTAGTCCGTAGTGGTCAAGGCCACCCCGGGAGTGTATGGAGTCCTAGGAAAAATCTCTCCCAGAACTTAGTTCATTTTGGCCCTCAAATTGCTTGAAGGATGAGAGATTTGAGAGGAAAGTAGGAGAGAAGGAAGGGAAACCTAAATACCCTTTGCATTTCTGCAGCTTCTTTTGAGTTGAGAAGGGCTCTTTAGCCAGAGCCTCCATCCAGAACCTTGTTACCATGGCAACCCACCGGCAGCCTGCAGGGCTGTGACAGCTCACTCTGGAGCTAGTGCTACCGAACCAGAAAATGTTATAGGGGAAATTTTGTTTCCTGGATTATTAACATTAAGTATATACACATGGAGGTATGTAACAATCTGTGAATTCAGTAGCAAATGCTGTTTTTCTTCCTTGACATTAAAAAGCTATGAATTCTGCCCATTTATTTAGCACCTACTAGGCACCAGCATTGTACAGGTACTGAAGATACAAGGATGAAGGAGGCACAGTCCTTGACGTTGATGAGGGTAGTGTCTGTGATAGGGTGTGGGGAAATACACACAGCCAAAGAAACAAAAAGTCACCATGCCATGAGATGAGTGGATTTAGGTGCTGGGTGTTTCACGAGCACAGAGGTGGGTGCAGCTTAATTTGGCAGGGAATTGGGAAGGCTTCCCAGTGAAGATGACATTCAAGAACTCACAAAAAGGAGTGAGTAGGAGTTTTCCAGGTGGAAAATGTAAGAAGAAGGGAATTCCTGCGGGAATAACATCATTAAGCAGAAAAGAAACCAAATTCTGATTTTTGTTTCTTAACGTGTTCCCAAGGACCCCCACCTGGTAAGTCTGCCCTCTTTGCAGCCACAGCCCCCCAGCTAGAAGGTTGTGGCTGCAGCATTACCACATTTGGTTGAGGTAGTGGACCAACAGCATTTCCCAAGCCTTCCTGGGGCACTTACCTATATACCTGCATTTCTAACATTATATACACATGTAATATTGGCAAACCAAATGCCATGGGGCCTGAGAGGGTGGACAGGCCTGATTTTTAAAGACAGCCTGAAAGTAAACATTTGGAAAGACTTTTCTTTGGGGGTTAGAATACTTTCTCCCTAAGAAATCCCACCATTAGTTTCACTGTCTGTGTAATGGCTTATTTGAAGATGGGCCTACCTGTTCAGAACTACCTCAGTGGCCTTTGCTTTTGCTGTTTTCTTTATGCTTCTAGGGATATGCATACTGACAACAAAAATATAAAGATAAATTACTTCTTTCAGAGCACGGGAGAGTAAGGCCCACCTCAGTAATGTTCCACAGCCCCCCCAGGATCAATGCCATGAACACTCTGTGCATATTAATTGGTGATAATTGAAAAATAACACCTGCCATTTTTAAAGAAGAAAATTATCTCAAGTGATTGTACACTTTTATTCAAAGATCATTGTTATTACCCAGATTCACTAACTATTCAGATTGTCATTATCACAACCAATATTACTACTAATATATATTTACTCTTTTATTCATTCATCCAACAACTATATTGAAGGTACTGTGGTGGGAATATAAATATGAAAAAGAACAAGTCCTATTTCCAAGAATCTTACAATTTACTGTGTTTGTGGAAGGGAGGGTAGAGATGTATAAATAAATATGATACAAAGCAAAATGAAGCAATTGCTATACATACAAATATATACACATATAACCTAGCACTATGCCTTTTACATAACATGTTTTGTAAGTGTAAAGTGATTGATAGGATAAATAAACATGTCATAAACAGGCAAAGAAGAAATGATTCATTTTGATGGGTGTCCAGGGTTTGCAGGACAGAAAAGCTTTATAGAGGAAGTAACATTTACATGGAATTTCAAAGGGTGATTGATATTTTAGTAGGTATACAGGTGAAGGGCAGTACAGCCTGAAGAAACAGCCCAGGCAAAGGCTGGGAGTTGGGATATTGCGGTTTGTACCTGGGAAATGGTGAATGGTCCAGGGAGTGGTATGGTGTGGGAAACCTGGAAATTGGACATTTGATTTTGGGACGTATTGAATGCCATGATATCCAATTTGAACTTTATTAGGGGGTGGGTGGGAAGTGAGCAACCATTGATGATGCTTGAAGAAGGAGCTGATACAATTATGTTTATTGTTCACTGTCTGTTTACTCCCAGCAGAACTTTAGTTCCACTAGGTCAGGCTTTTTGTCTGCTTTGTTCACTCATGTACCCCAAGAGCTCAACCGAGTGCCTGGCACGCAGTAGATTCTCAGTAAATATCTTTTTGGTGGGATTCTGCCAGGGCTTTGGGAATTTATTTCTGGAGATAATGTGAGAGTTGGGAAACAGGAAGGGTTTCATGCAGGAGATTCTAGCAAATGATTCCAGTAGCTGTAAAGAATACCGGTGGGGGCCAGGCGCGGTGGCTCATGCCTCTAATCCCAGCACTTTGGGAGGCCGAGATGGGCGGATCATGAGGTCAGGAGATCAAGACCATCCTGGGGAACACGGTGAAACCCCGTCTCTACTAAAATTACAAAAGGATTAGCCGGTGTGGTGACGGGCGCCTGTAGTCCCAGGTACTCGGGAGGCTGAGGCAGGAGAATGACATGAACCTGGGAGGCGGAGCTTGCAGTGAGCCGAGATAGCGCCACTGCACTCCAACCTGGGTGACAGAGCGAGACTCCGTCTCAAAAAAAAAACAAAAAAAACAAAAAAAACAAAAAGTACCGGTGGGACTGAAGCCAGGAGTGACTGAGAATGGAACAGAACTATAAATGGGAAGACTGAGGAAAGCTGGAGGACTTGGTCACTCAGTGAATGTTCCTTGTGTATCTAGAAATAAACAACTGGCTAGACTGTCATTAACAAGGTGCAGAACACCAAAGAGGAGGTGGGGCTGGGGAGGGGCGGAGCAGAGAGAGATAATGGCTTTGCTTCTAGACTGGCTGAATTTGAGGTGCCTTGAAAAATGCACGTAGACACCTACTTGAGGAGAAAATTGGTGAGTAGAGCTCAGTATGAGACATGGGACTAGAGTTATGAAGGTGGGAGTCATTAGGATAGAGGTAATAATTGCCATCTGAGGGAGTGGAAGTCCTGGTCTCCTGGGGAGGAGTGGAGAGCAAGGTTCACAAGGTTAGAAGACAGAATCTGGGGAAAGCTTGCATTTAATGGGTGGGAAATACAAAACCGTGAAAAATGGTAGAAAAGTCAAGATTAAAATTAGGAGAACAAGGGTCAAATAAGTCAAAGGAACAGAGTGTTCTGACTGAGGATGTGACTGTAAGTACTCAGTATAGTTGAGGTGAAGGCTGGTGAGAGCCCACTGGGTTAGATAGTCAAAAGGTACTAGCAATTTCAGTAGAAAGGTGGAGGCAGAAGACATTATAGGAAATTGCACATGTTGGATGTGAAAACAGAGCACAAATGTAGAATGCTTCTTTAAGAAGTTTGGCAATGAAGGAAAAGGGGGGGTAGCTTCAGGGGAAATCAGAGTTGATGAAAGACGTTTTAATTTTTATGAATGGATGTATGTTTACGAGCCAATGGGAAGGAAACTGTTACCTAAAGATTTAATGATAAACTGTTATCTACAGTATAGAAAAAGTATTTCGATTCTGAGAAAAGAGGTATTATGAAACATGTGTTGTCATCTACACATAAAATAATATATCTGCGCACAATTTTAACGTGATAGTGTAAAATACAGCCCATAAAGATAATATTCAGTCTTGCTAATAATTATCACTTTGGCAGTCTCAGTTTCTGGCCATGGTAAAAGAGCTTCTTTCTGTAAATGCTGCGAAGTCAAAGGGATGGTGAAAGGTCAAAGGGAGCAGTCTTTGCCTGTCTCACCATTTGCCTTGGTGTTGGCTATGTAGTCCCAAGCAAGAGACAATCAGGTTAGATGGGGTGAGAACTTGGTTTTCCTAGAATTTGGGTTTCATGACAATGTTAGGAATCCTAGATGTGGAGATACATTAGAAGGTTTTGTACCTTTCACCTCGCCCTCCAGATTTTCGTGAAGATTCATCATGTAAAGATATTAACCATATTCTAAAACATGGAGGAAATCCAATAAAATGTTCAATGGAAAAATCCAGATTACAAATCTCTATGTAGTATGATACAATTTTTATAAAATTAAATGTTGCACTTATGAGTACATCTGCATAGAGAAAGACCTGAAGGAATATTATTCCCAAAAAATATTAACAGTAGTTATCTGTAGGAATGGGTTTATGTGAGAAATTATTATTTTCTTCTTTATATTTTTATATACTTGCCAAGTTTTAAACAATGAGCATACATTATTTTCATTATCATACATTTATTTATTTATTTATTTATTTATGTAGATACAGTCTCTCTCTTTTGCCCAGGCTGGAGTGCAGTGGCATCATCTTGGCTCACTGCAACCTCCGCCTCCTGGGTTCAAGCAATTCTCATGCCTCAGTCCCCCAAGTAGCTGTAATTATAGGTATGCGCCACCACACCTGGCTAATGTTTGTACTTTTAGTAGAGATAGGGGTTTACCATGTTGAACTCCTGACGTCAGGTGATCCACCCGCCTGGACCTCCCAAAGTGCTAGGATTATAGGTGTGAGCCATTGCACCAGGCCTTTATGATTATGAAATTATTTAAAACCACAACTTAAGTATCACAAAAGTATAATTGCACATCTATCTTCCCATATCCATCTTTTCATTTAATTTGCACTCTGAATAAGGTCTGAGTTTGGAAGGGGCTAATTTTATAACCCCTGGGACCTATGATTACAACCACACCTCAGAACAGGTTCCATTTAGACTATGGACAAGAGCAAATCACAACTGTTTATCAGATATATATTCCTGTGGGTGAAATGGGCGGTGGTGCTCCTCCTGGTCTGTTGAACAGAGTAGGACTGTAAATACTGTTGCCCCTTCTTCTTTTCTTGGTCCTCTACCCTCTTCTTTTCCCTTCCTCTTCCTCCTACTTCTCCTCCTCTTCCTCCTGCTTCTGCTCTCTGCCCTCTTCCTTTTCTGGCGAACACTGCTTCTCCTAATGGTCCCATGCTCTCTTGCTTTTGAACCATATGCACTGGAGGATGAAGAGCTGGGTCAGGAAAAGTTCATGGTCATCATTGATGAAATGCAACAGGAACCAGAGGAAAGGCAAAAGGAGAATTTTGACTGTGGCCACTGAAATTAGGACATTTAAAAAATTGATTTTAAAAAGGTATATGTTTGTGGCAAGGGAACTGTTGTTTATCTTGACTGTGGTGGTGTATACACAAGCCTACACATGTGATCAAATTGCATAGGACTAAACACACACACACACACACACACACACACACACCACATACACAGAAACAAATAAGTATAAGAAAAACTGAGGAATTCTGGATAAGGTGGGTGGACTGTATCAGTATCTATCACCTGGTTGTAATATTGTACTGTTGTTTTGCCATGTTTCCATTAGGGAAAATGGGGTAAAGGATACATGGTATACTTCTGTATTACTTTTTATGACTGTGTATAAATCTATAATTATCTCAAAATTATAACAATGTAATTTTAAAAATTATATATATATATGTGCACCATTCATATCATGTAAAATCCATTGCCCATGTGGCTTAGGATTCTGCTCTGATAGGAAATACAAATGGCTTTAAAACAAATACATTAAGAAATTATTACATGTTAGGCACTATGATAACTAGGCACATTACATATATTATTCTCTTTTAATCAGTTCATCAACCTTATAATGGGTATTTTTATTATTCTCCTTTGATACATAAGAAAATGGAGGCTTAAAAAACTTAAGTAGCTTACTGGTGCCCACCCAGTTAGTAATTTCAAAGTGAGGAAGCAACCCAGGTGGCTGACCCCAAAGCATGTGCATCTAATCAGTATGCTGTACTCCCTTTGTGCTCTGCCAGGCAACATGTTTGCCTTGGATGATATTTAAGTCAGACAGGTAGTGGTGTCTTGACTTCTCCCCGTCATCATTTCTTCGTTTGATCCTTTAAAGCTGGGTCCCCTATGAGTTTATCTAAATACTACACTTGTTATGAGCCAGTTTTACTATGGCTAGTAAATCAAGTTTACTCCCTGCTATGTAGAGACATATGTCTTTCAGAATTGAACTCTTTCTCTTAGGTTTCTGTGGGAGACTCCCCACTCCTTCCACACCCACGAATTAACTATCAAGATTAGGTAGAGCTTGTCTACATAATCTGTTTGTGCAGGGCATGTAATTGACTATTGATGAATCCTGTGGTGAGACTTGGGAGACTGCAGCAAGGTTGGGAGGGCCCCAAAACTGGCAATCTGGGCAGAGCCTAGCTTCTGGAACTGGGGCAGTATTTTGGTGAATCCACTGTAGGTGAGAACAAAAAGGAGGGTGTGCCAATTAGGTGCACTGGCAGGGGGAAAATAGAACAAGTAAAGACAAAAATGAGCCCAGCTCAGGCACTGGCACATCTAAAGGAAACAAGGTGGTACTGGAAGAAGGCAAAGAGGATAACAAATCCAAGGTCAAGGAGATGACAGTATTGAGGACATCTTCTCCACAGCTCATATTCTCATACAGATTGAGCACCCCTAATCCAAAAATACATAATTTGAAACACTTCTGGTCCCAAGCATTTTAGGTAAGGAAGGGCTGCTCAACCTGGATATGCTTCCTATGAGAAGCCATGAGCTCCAGTATGTGGACAGCAACACTGTCACCCAGCTGGCCTTGGTTCCACATTGCCAGAAGACTTTAATCACTGAACCTTGAAAGTCCTGATGTTATATGTGATCCTTTTCAGTTCTGGGGAAGCGGGGTAGCAGGGGGACAGTGGGCTCTTTCCTGCTGTATGGAAGCTGGAAACAACCTTAGGTGTCTGTGCCCTGGTTTGGAGCAAGTGCGGTGGTTATGAGTTATTGTTTCCTGTGGTGAATTGACTGCCCCCGTGCCTCTCTGAGCCTGAACTCCATGTGATAAAGAGAGGCAGTTTTCAGGCAATTGCTGGGAAGATGCTGAGTGTGTGCAGAGAAGGCTGGAGAGTCAGGAGGGCTGCTGACCTCATGCAGGTCGGCTCTGTGCATGCTTATGTGTTTCTTTTCATGGAATGCTTTGTTCAGGGTTGGGAAAGAATTGGTCTGGCTAGTTAAAGTTAGCTCTACAAAGATTGCCTTACAGTGAAAATGAAAGAGAACCTTCACAACCAGTCACAGGAGAGAGAGGTCATTGCAGAGGGAGGAGCAGGAGATGATGTGGGGAAAAATTAATGAGAAGAGCACTGGGCATAACAGACTGACTCAAAAAAAGGAAAAGAGAGAAAGATTCTGGGCTACCCGGGACTGTCTAAGCTGTGTGAAATGTACAGATAAAAGGTAACTCAGCCATCTTATTAGAAATGGGGGACGTCTGCACTGCATGCTTTTCTCTCCTACCTTCCTTCCTAGGCTAAAATCTCAAACCCAAAGGCATTAGGGATGCAAGATGAAGAGAAAAGAGACGCCTATTGAGAGGGAGCAAAATCTACTCCTTGTGGAAATATTGATGAAGCGCAGAAAGCTTTATTTGAAGCCATTTCTCCCATCAGACCTCATTACCCACATCTGCCTTTGAGTCAATGTCCCCGGTCTGATTGTTGCCCATGTGGCACCCACCCCTGCTCAACATGGGTGGAACGCACAGTATCCTCTAGGAACTCCTCCTCATGGCAGGCAGAGCCTCCACCAGGTGCTCAGAGAAGGCGTGACGGATAGGAGCAAAAGGTCCTGGAAATAGCTGGCTTGTGTGCCTTCAACATATTCCCTCTTCCTTTGATGTGAAAGACTCTTTACACAAAAGCCACTGTCAGCAGCAAAAACATGGTAATAAGTATTTTTTTTCCTGCTGAAATAAAGCAATTACCATGGACTATGCAAACACCTAAGTAACCCCAACAGTAACCAGAGCAATTTGCTATGAAGTTGGTTTCCCACTGAAATAGCAAAACATTCTATGGAAGCCAGCCTGGAACCCAGATTACACATATAGAGGAGGCTCTCTTGCCATTCAGCTCTGATAAGGAGGCTCTTTGAAAACTACCTTGGAGCTTCAGAGGGAGCAGGGGGAAAGGGCTTGGAAACAGGCTACAGAATAACTTTGCACCAAACACTTCGGAGCTGCCATCCTCCCCAAGCCCAGTGCTGCTGACCCCTGTGGATGTGGGCCTGTTGGGTGGATTCACGGTCATTGTAAGGACTGCTACAGACTCTTAAGATCTGAGGACATATACCAAAAGCCCACCATACAAAAGAGGGCTGCTTTCTACTGCTGTAGAGTCCTTCCCATGCCCAGCAGTTGTCTAGATGTTTGCAAAACTAAGGTGAGAGATTGAGGTGATACATAGATGGTGCACTTAAACTCTTGTACCAATCTTTTGTGTGTTGCAACTCTATATCTTTTCAGCTCTGTCAGAGATGATCATCTCATCATTTAGAGCAGTGATCAAACAGAAAGCACTAAGCTTCCATGGAAGCCACCTGGCAGAAGAATGTGTGTTTAGATATACCCTAGGAGGGCTTGGTTTGTAAATAAATAAGTTATTTCTACTCTTAAGAGTGGTCTTCAAACAGCAGCATCAGCATCACCTGGGATCTTGTTAGAAATGCAGAATCTAAGGGTCCACCCCAGACCTCGTGAATCAGACGTTCATTTTAAAAAGATCCCAGGCGATTCACATGCACATGAAAGACTGAGAAGCACTGCTTTAGGTGGCATCGGTATTGCCTCTTTCAATTGGCAACATTATGGGGGGAAAAAAAAAA
>NW_012119487.1:7664622-7666608 GCF_000951035.1 Colobus angolensis palliatus | reverse complement strand
CTCGCCCGGCTAGTTTTTTTGTATTTTTCAGTAGAGACGGGGTTTCACCGTGTTAGACAGGATGGTCTTGATCTGCTGACCTCGTGATCCGCCCGTCTCGGCCTCCCAAAGTGCTGGGATTACAGGCTTGAGCCACCGCGCCCGGCCCACATTTCTTTTTTCTACAGTGGACCTTGGTGTAACAGCGCAGGGTATGAGCTTAAACAATCTCGAGTCCAGACTGTGGCTCTGCCATTTACTAATGTGTGACCTGGAGGCATTGTCTAATCTCTTTGGAATTACACCTTATCTAGGAAGTGAAGCTGGTAAATCCCTATCTCCTGCGTCATTGTGAATGAAGATTAAGTGAAAAGTTACATTCAGCTGAAATGGCAAAACCTTGCACATAGTAGGTACTCCATGCATGTTTATTTCCTCCCCCTTTGTATCGAAAATTAATTCTAACCATTTCTTGGGATAATCTAAGCTTTATTCTAGAGCATTGCTGGAAAAGACAGGTTTGTGTGTCAGGGACACAGGCATTATTTTTGATACTCTTACTCACTGGCCACTTCAGATTCAGAGCTAATGTTATGTTAGACACTCCAGGCAAAATGGTACAATGATATATTGGTCTTATGACTCGTTTCAATAAATTAACTTTGAAATGTTACTTATTTTTACACTTAGGAACTCATTCTAACTTAGTTCTTGTTTGATCTTTATAACTTATTTTAAAGGTCTTTTTGCACGTAATCTTTCCTCTTTATGTCTTATGATGGCCTTTGGCCAAAAGCAATAAAATTCTGACCTAGTAAAATCCCAATTAATATTTTTTCATATATCATGTATAGTTCATGTTTACCCACCAACTTTGAGCTCTCAAAATATCACACTTCATGAGAAAGAATCAAATATTAATGTGTTTTATTGGTAGATAAATAAGGTAGGGAAAGGATGGAGAAAGGGGGACAAATAAGGAGTGAATGATATTACGTAGAATAAGAGGAAAATATTTAGAAGTATAATTAAAGATGAAAAATGCCTTCAGCTGAACTTTTCCAGGAATAGAAAAATCAGTGAGTCTGAGAAACTTGGCTGAACTATCTATTTTAGTAGATTGAAAATTGGAAAGATGAAAGCTCTTCCACCCAAAGCAGTAAAACAGTGGAGAGAACTGTGATTCTCTATTATAAAAGGAAGGACCCATGAGAGATCTTCAAGTCTATCTTCTTTATCTTGAGGCATGCTCACACTTAGACAGTTCCAGACAGATGAGAACCCATTTTTGCTTTTAAGCAATGTGAAAGGAGGATATTCCATGGTCTCTTGATTCCAATCAGCATTTCAGTTTTTAACAATTTCTAGTCACAAAGAGCTCATTCTGAAATTTAACCTAAGTCCCGTGTTTCTTGTTTAACACTTAATTTTATAGATAATATACTGCTAAGAGCTACAGTTTCAAAATGCCATCCTAGAACATCTGTATATCTAATACAGCAATGGAATGTCTGCCTCTTTAGATACTGTGTGTGAGTCTCTCTCTCTCTCTGTGCGTGTGTGTGTGTGTGTCTGTGTGTCTGTGTGTAAGTGTGATTTCTCTCCCTTAAAACACTTTTGAAGTTTCATCAGGTGCATTTCAAACATCTTCTAACAATTTATCACAATTGTAACATCAATGAATTTATAGACACTTTCTTAGTAAGTATTTATATTCTTCTATTCTTTGAACAAATGGGTTTCTTAGGTTTACTACATATTTCCTGCAAAGCTTCAAGCAGATTCTTTTAATTTTGGTATACCATATGTACAAAAAAATCCAGTATTCATAATTTAATAAATTTTAATTATATCTATTCTCAATCTTAGTTTTACCAAACTGATGAGGACTGACATCTTGTATGTATGAAAATCTCTCTATCCCTTTATCTATTCTAAGTGTTCTTTAGACTCAGATAACTCCAGTCTGTTGACCTCTTTTTCTTTCTTTTTTCTTTCTTTCTTTCT
>NW_012119487.1:7662487-7663097 GCF_000951035.1 Colobus angolensis palliatus | reverse complement strand
GGAAGGAAGGAAGGAAGGAAGGAAGGAAGGAAGGAAGGAAGGAAAGAATCCTCCCAACAATATGTGATTGCTTTCCATTCTCCCTTTTTCCTTGAGTGAACAGTTTTGTCTAAATTCATCAGTCAAAGTCCCAGAAGAAAACAGGTGATATACTCCAATTGATTATATTGGGTTTATTGAGGGATCGTTACAGAAGTTCTGGAAGGAATAGTGCGGTATACAGAGGCTGATAACAGCAAGGTGCTGTGGCCAGGCTTAGGCCTAAGTGGTGAAGAAGGAGGCAGTTACTAGAACCCAGAGGTGGTGAGGGCTGTTTGGGGAGAGCTGTAGCCCTCATTGAGAGACACAGCCAGCTCAAGGCCAGCCCACAGGAAATCTCACTATTCTTCCTCCCTCTGCTCTCCTGGGAACCCAGTCAGAAGCCAAATGGCAAGAGACTCCTGAAGATTTCCATACCAGTCATCCTCCCTCAGCACAGAGCAAGGAGAAGAAAAGTGGGTGGCAATCCTGGAGTAGCAAATGGACTATCCTTACTAGGTTTACACATAGATCTCTTGCCATTTCCACTTTGGTGCCACATTTATCCTGAGCACAGTTTTTTTTTTTTTTT
>NW_012119487.1:7429788-7662437 GCF_000951035.1 Colobus angolensis palliatus | reverse complement strand
TTTTGCCTTTTCCAGAGTCCAATTTTCATGAAACGGAACCCCATTTTATAGATTCTAAATTACATGATTTTCTCCAAGAAAACCACCAAGTCCAGATTGCCATTTCCACTTTCGTTCCACATTTATCCTGAGCACTGTTTTTTTTTTTTTTTCCTTTTCTAAATTGGATTTTATGTTGTTATATTACTTACTTATTTGTTCAAGTTTTAAGCATGGAGTGTATCGTATTATTGTATAGCTGGACTGAACCTGGCAGTCTTAACCGGAGCTATGAACCCTCTACCAGCACTTCTCAATACTGCACTTAGGAATGACGAGTTCCTAACACCGATTCTGGTTCGGCAGGTTTGGGGAGATTCTTCATTTCTAACATGCTCCCATGTGATGCCCATGCAGCTGGTCCATGGACCAAATTTGAAGAGCAAGGCCTTGAACCATTTAAAAATGGTCTTTAGATAAACTGCCAGCTGCCCCAAATTAGCTAGGTGAGTCAGTGGGAGGGCCCACCCCACTGCTGCATGGCTTGCCATCTGCTATTTCATTATTTCTTGGCTTTGCCACTGGCTTCCAGGATTCAGGTGTATCATGTGCTTCTCCAAGCCTCAACATTTCTGCCTTCTGTATGTGATTTCCTGCTGCTCTTTTTCCTGGACTTGGGAGGGAATTAGGACAGCAAATTACTGTGATTATCTTCTGAGAATGGTGTCTTATAAGTCCTATCTGCCTCACTGTTGCTGTCATTTGTTTGAACGCATTCAGCTTGAGGTTTACCTGAGCCAAATAAGCTGATGATGCTTGGTTGATTGGATCCGTGAATTGCAGGAAATGAGAAGTCTATAATCTTAGGGTAAACTTCCCTTTAGTGGGGCGAGGTATCATAGACTCAAATTTTTGTGTATGTTAACATATCTTTGGCCCTATTGTTTAATGGGCTTTCAGCAAAATTTATAAGCAGCACTTACAAAATAAATGACCAGTTTAGCAGAGGCTTAAGCCTCTACAAAGAGTAGAAATAGTATAGCAGAGGTGGGGAATGACTTATTCCTGAACTTTATATCAGATAGTAAGCTGCAGGAGAACTCTGAAAGCCAGGACTTAGGAAAAGTTACAAAACAGAATATCTGGGATGATTATGGATGCCCCGGGATATCGCATTCATAGGGTGAGACAGCAATGAGGCCAGTGGAGTTAAAAATATGGGAAGGGAGAGAAGAGGAGTATAAGGGTACATTTGTGTCATCATCAACTGGGAAAAGCAACAACATTTAAGAAAGTAGCCATTTTAACCTAAATAATAAAAATACTATTTACAGAGTGCTTGCAATGTGGCCATTTCTCTACACATACTCTTTCAGATTATCACACCTTCTGGGAAGAATAGCATAATGATGAAGAGTGCTGCCTCTAAATGAGATTGGCTGACTCAAATCTGGTATGCACCAGTTCCTGGAAACATGGCCTTAAGAAGCCCGTAACCCCTCTGTGCTGCATGGCTTTTTTTTAGAGATAGGGTCTCGCTCTGTCTCCCAGGCTGAAATGCAGTAGTGCAATAATAGCTCACTGCAGCCTTGAACTCGAGGGTTCAAGTGATTCTTCCGCCCTGTGCGTCCTCAGTAGCTGAGGCTACCGGCACTTGCCACCGTACCCAGCTAGTGCTACATGTTCTTTTTTACAGTGAAATGGACATGAAAATAGAAGCAACTTCCTAGGGTTGTCTTGAAGAATAACAGTGTTCATAAGTGGAAATTACTAAGAACAAAGCCAGAATATACCAATTTATCAATCAGTGCTAGCAATAATTATTGTCATTTAACCAAGTTCTATTTCCTGCATACATGTGAGAGGTTTTTTTCCCCATGAAGCCATATTGTCTCTTCAGCCTAGTGAAAGTATAATTTACAGTGGGATAACCATGTTTGTTATGGTGGGAAAGAGTGGTCTTAATAGTGTTGAAATCGCCACAGGACATTTCTAAATTGTGCTCTCAGCTTTATAAGCATCTATCTGGAAGGAATATGGGAAAAATAATTTTAGAATGTAGAGTACAGTGGGCCATGATTCTTTAGTGATTCTGAGAAGAGAAAGAAGACATTAAGGTGAGGGAAATCCATGATTTCAATGTCATACCAAGGCTCTCACTTTTGGGCAAAGTTCTCCATGGGGAATGAAAAGAAACTAAAGCCTCTTAAGGCATCATGTGCCCTTGAATCTGGAAGGCATTTCAGGTGAGTTCTGTGAGACTCAAAAGGCAATTACTACCAAGTATCCAGTGTGACAGAAAGTATTGGCTAAATCCCGTACAAGCATATTATTTAATCTTCTCTCACTCTTTTCGTGGTAGCTGAGTGTTGTCATATAATCCCCCATCAGCGAGGAAATGATGGGCCTAGAATTCCTAAGTGACTCCCTGTTCAAGGGCAAATGGCAAATCGGAGAGACAACCACCACTTGACTCCCTAGGCACTGAGTCTCCACGCGTCTATTAACTCTGTGAGCCAGGCTAAGTAGTCATAGAGGAATGCCCATCTGTGAAAAGAGGAACTCATTTCAAAATGATCCTTCATGAAAGATAGTGGTGATCAAGAAGGGATAACAGTAAGGCCCAGAGGAGTGTGATTTCACAGTTGTGAAATCTGGGAAGAGCTGGGTATCATCTCATCTAAATATTTTCCTCTTACTGATAGAAGAAGGAGGAAGGGTCTAGACCCCAAGTCACTGGCAGCTGGTGTCGGAGCTGAGACAAGTCCCTTTTTTGGACTAGCATTCATTTCACTCTACTATTCTCTGCACATAGTACAGTTGCTTTTGCTGGGAAGGAAAAGCTTGGGTCTAAGCATCTGTGGCAGTCTTTAAGCAGGAAAGAGTTAAACTGTGAAAATCACACTTTTTAATTATTGAAATTATTTATTGATACTGAGACACTGTTTGTTTGGTGAACGTATGTGGGGAATATTAATGGTTATTATATATTACTCAAGCTCTTCCTTGTTGACTCCTGCGTCACAGCACAAACACACGTGGTCCAATAAAACATGACTTTGTTTTAATAACATTATGAATAAATTATTAAGGGCTTTTTTTCTTTTTGCAGTAATTTTGCTAGTTTAGGTTTTTAAAAAGTCAAACCCAATCATAGGATGGTAATTAAAAGTTAAGGAATGTGCAGCAGTTTCTTAGCCATAATCTTCAGGAGATTTCATAAATAATTGTCAAAATGCAGACTAAAGAGTATGCTCTGTTTGCTGAGGGGTCCTTGAAAGCTTCAAAGGGGCTGTAACCTCTGTGGTTGCTTCCATGTCTTGCCAGCTATGACTGAAGTCTGTGCTGGGGAGAACTTGCCGAGGATGGCTGCCATGCTGTGCTTGTTAGGATGTTGGTGGGCATTGCAGAGGGCAGGGCGAGGGTACTTTTTTCCTGCATCAGTCATGTCTAGCACAAGCCTGGCCAATAGCAGGCCCCACAAGTTCTTGTTGGATGAGTTACTGCACTCCAGGCCATACCCTTTAACTCCCAACCAGCACCATGCTTTGGATTTCTTACTGAGTTGGCCTAGGGATCTGCTCAGAGCTAGTATACACTGTAAATAACTGTGAAAGAGACAAAAGGACCCAGTTTAATGAGCAGGGGCTCTTGTGTCAGCCAGACCTATATTTTAGTGATTGTCTGTTACTGTCTTAGGCAAGTTACTTCGTCACTTTGACCCTCATTTCTTTAAAAATGATAATACCCACTTTTCAGGGGCTGATTCAAGGACTGTATGATAAACATGTAAAACAACCTAACTCAGGGTCTAGGAGGTTGTTATTATTCACTTCTGCTTGACACCAGATGGAAGCCTTAGAGAAGAGAGTCACCCAGTCATGTGCCAGCTATTAAGTTTGATTTATCTATTGTTTTGGTATATTTGCATGATTATGATTGAGTATCTGCTGCTGCTTCTCTGTAGCTCAGTGTATCCTCTCCCCTGTTCCCATGTAAAATCCAGTTTTAGGTCAAAAAGTCTCCATGGGTGCTCTCCCCTTACCAGCCTCCCCAGTGTGGCTTCAGTCAATTCACCCAGTGCCCTATCCTGCTAATCCTGCTTGAGAGAGTCCAGAGGACAAATGTTCATACTGTGATTTTGTATGCAAGGGCAAGGCTGACTGTAGATCTCCTCTAGCCTGGCGAATTTCACTGTAAGGGTTTTTTTCTGGCTTCTAGATCTATTCAGTCCCCAAATATAACTTCACATCATCTATTTGCCTTAGCATCTCATTATGAGTCAGGAAGTTGTTTTCCAACCTTCTCTGCTGGGAGCTGTGAACATGTGAGGTCTGTATAAGACCAACACCAATTTGCATCGCTCAGGGCTTTCTGCACTAATGCTCACATGGTACTTAACACTTCCTTAGTGCTTCTTACCATCAAAAATTTCTATAGACATTAGTTCGTTTTTCTGATGCACACAGTTGCAGGTAGGTGTTGTTATCATCCTTTTGCAGTATGGGAAAACTGAGGCATAAAAGATCAAGTACTTATTTCAGGTTCTAGTAGCAGCCATTATGGTCAGAGAATAGCCTGTTCCCAGTCTGAGTTCTGATAACTCAAAGCAATATATCTGGTTTGTGGTTTCTCTGAAGTCTTTTGGGTTGGCACCACTGGCATTTTCCTCTTTGGATGTTGGCCAGTTCTATAATGTTAATAATAATTTATTCTTGGGTCTAAAAGAAATTAGACACATTGAAGGTGGATACCTAACCTTTTGAGACCTGATTTTTGGAAGGTCTCTCATAAACTACCCATTGGATACCATCAGTTATAAAAGAGTATTAGTCTGGATTGAGAAAGTAGTCTGACCCAATTATGTCCATTATAATTTTACACCCTCATTATCTCAGCTGTTTAAGCCTTTTTTATTTTATTGTATTGTATTTTTTTAGGCAAGATGGTGGTTGTGGTTTTTTTTTTTTTTTTTCCTGCATTTGGAATATTCCAAGATATTAGGCTAGAACTGGAGTGAAGTTGAAAGTAACCTTGATGGGGAATGCAGACATTTTTGCAAAGGGTCATTGACCTCAGTAGGAAGATGTGTGATGGCATGGAAAGAGCCTAATGGGTCAAATGGTCCTGAATTTGAATTCTTCTTTCCTTACTGGCAGTATAACTTGCATAGGTTTTATCCTTTCTCAGAGTTTGCTTCCTTCTCTGTATAAAGAGACCGATAGTACCTACCTTGAAAAGCTTTTGTGAAGGTTATATAAATGTTTAACCCTGTATTGACTTACAATACTTAACAAAGTTTATTCCCCTTCCTTCCTCCCCTTATTTAACCTTGAGGATAGACCTCTATGTACCCTCAATAGACCTTGTATATGGAGCACAAAGGATAAATGCCTAATTAGTCCATGTCCCAAAATGATGTATGTTCCTGAATGTGTCTGATTTCTCTTTGTAATTAGTGGGACCCATTTCAGGTACTGCAGACTGCCAGCCGTCAATTTGAAAATGACAGATGTGAACTCACTCATTATCCTAACAGGTCCGTTTTTATTGTATGAAAACTGAGACCCAATCATGCCTTGGGGCACAAAGAAGTGAGTGTCTTGGCTCCTGCATGAGAATGTGACATTTATACATTTGAGATTCTTATTTGCAGGCTGGTGACCAGTTTCATAATCAATGATGAGGGAAGACAAGGGCAGGGAAGGAAAGGCTGCCTGTGGGTGCAATCATTCTTGGCTTTATTGATAGGACATCTAATTTGTCACTATCTCCCTGTCATGTTTTTAAAGAATCGTTTTTAGGGCTTCCAATTTTTTTAAATGACATATACATGCGTTCATGTAAAGCATATCACAAGCATATAGGTCAATGGATTTTAACAAAGATAGCAAGCCTATGTACCCAGAATCCTTTTCCAGAAAGAAAACAGCACCAGCACCCCCTGTCCTCCCAGTGCCCCTTCCAGTTACCACCCCACCCCCAGGAAAACCACTAACTTGAACACCATAGGTTAATTTGACTCTTTCTAAATTTTATGTAAAAGTACCTTACAAAGTAAACTTTTCATGGGCATGTTTTCTTTTATTCAACATTATGGACTTCACGAAATTTTGTTCATGTTGTTGAGAGTAGCTGTAGGTTGTTCATTGTCACTGAAAAATAGCACTTCATTGTGTGACTGTATCACAATGTATTTATCCATGCTACTGTTGATGGTCATTTTTGTAGTTTCCAGTTTGGGGCTATTTTGAACAGGACAACTATGAACATTCTTATGCATGTCTTTTGACTTCTAGATAAATGCATTTTAGTTAGATGTATAATGAGTGGAATTTCAGCTTATTGTGAGTGCAAGTACTTAGGTTTTACAGTTGCTGCCAAACAGTTCTCCAAAGCTAGGTTTTCACCTTTTTTTTTTTTCTTTCTTTCTATCTTTTGAGACACAGTTTCACTCTTTTCACCCAGGCTGGAGTGCAATGGTATGATCTCAGCTACTGCAAACTCGTCTCTCAGGTTCAAGTGATTCTCCTGCCTCAGCCTCCCCAGTAGCGGGGGTTATAGGCATCCGCCACCATGCCCGGCTAATTTTTCTGTTTTTTTTAGAGACAGGGTTTCACCACATTGGCCAGGCTGGTCTAGAACTCCTGACCTCAGGTGATCCACCCACCTCGGCCTCCCATGGTGCTGAGATTACAGGCGTCAGCTACCGCACCCAGCCAGTCTTCACATTTTTGAAGGAAAGGATATGTTAGTGGTAACATTGTGAAAGGATCCTGAAACCAAGTTTGCATCAGTAATCAACTTATACTTAGAAATGGAATCATCTTCCCTGCACCGTAATTTTTGTGCCACTCACTAGTAGAATTTCAATATCTGAGTTCCATCACAATAGTTAGTTACCCTTACCCAGTGGTAATTTTGTCTCATCCTAAACTGAAGGCAAAATATTTTCCATGGAGACACCAACCTTTCTTTCGATGTCAAAGCCTCAGCTTGTTCATTTTTATGGTACAATAAAAACCCACTTTAAAAAATTGGCCATCAGGGGATTGGGGTATCAGTGGAAGAATTCTATGTGTATGCGGTTTCTAAGCTATCTTTAACCTGCTTGTTCTGTTCTGGAAATGTATGACTAGGAGCTGTCACTTGTCTTAAATGTTTTAATGAATGATATTTAGTTGCCTAAGGCTTTTTTAAGGCAAAGGACATAGGCTTTTTTTAAATGCAGAGAGAGATGGAAAATAATAGACATTCTAGCTTAACATAAGCATCACCAAATACTAACTATTATAACTCACCACATTTCTGTTTTCGGTACAGTGAAATTTCATTATCGTCATCATCTGTATTAACTAATTTTTTATTATCTGCCCATAAAGCACTAAGGGGTTTATAGTAGAGCGTGGTGTAATGGAACATGTGTTAGGATTGGAATTAGGTGCCTAGGAATAAGTCCTGTCTGCCATATACTAGTTTTGTGTCCTTGAGACAATCACTTACCTCTTAACACCTCAGGATTCACAATTTTGAAAGCAGGGGTTGGCTTTCATGACATATAAGAGTCCATCCAGCTTTAAAAATCTTTTGTTTTGAATTTTTAGCAGTTTGGATACATCAATGAAAATGCATATAATCAAATTTTCCTTTTAATAAAATATATGATTTTCCCACATAGCTTAGAAAGATAGATGCTCACACTTCTCTGATTTCATTGAGCTTTTTCGTGGGCCTTCTTAGAGAAACAAGATGAGAATGCTCCTACTAAGTAGATCAAGACCAATTGAGAGAAGCTGGAAGAATCCTCCAGCTTCTCAGTGGCAGTTTCCTTGGGCTTGCTCTCTCTTCTTAGCAAAGGAAGTGGAGCACAGGAGGGGAATACTACTAGGCAATTATATTGGCAAAATACTGAATTTTCCAGACCTCAAATGTCTTCTTAGTTTTTAATTTTTAATATTAACATTTATTCATTCAGAAAAATTCATCAAGCACCAGCTATAATTCAGGCACTTATAAGAAGAAATAGGTTAACAGAAGCCCTCACAGTCAATGAATGCCTGTGGTTATCTCTTACGTCCAAAATCACAACTGATCTGACATTTTATGTACTTTCCCTTTCTAAAATTAAAAAAAAAAGGAGCTAGGATATGTTCGTTATAGAAAACTTCAGACCTGATTTTTTTAACCGCCTGTACAGATCATAAAATTTAAGCGAGGACTTTAAAAAGATTATATGTTGATTTATTTGTTTTTGCCAGCCTGTTTTTCTGTGGAATATAATTATATTAAAAAGCTTGTAAGAATGATGCTTTTGGAGGAAAAAAGAGAGTACATAAAAATCAGCTTTGGAGTTTCTTCAACATAATATTTTGTCTTTAATTTTTAATTATAGCAGTATAAGAGATTATATCCAGTGTGTTGAGAATTGATGTTGCCTAATGGGAATGTATATTCTTCCCTAGTAGTATATGTATTATTCATAGAAAAAAATGGTCTTTATGAAAGGGCAGCTGGTCCTTTAAGAGACAGAGCCTCGTGAATTGGAGTAGCTGCTGAGAGAGGTTTCGATTTGCTGCCTGCAGTGCACTTACAGGCTCATTTCACATTAATAGAAGATGATCTGTGTTCCTTCCTGACCTCTTAGAACCTAAATCACAGATGGGGTTATTTAAAAGATTTGGGATCAGTCGATGGTCAGTTAGCGATAGGTCACCAAGAAGCATTCTCACCTTTATTTTTCTCATGATCTACAAGGTGATACTAATTTCCTTATCCTGAGGGAGATAGAGAGGAGGAATGGAGATTAGTTTATCACAGAAGATGATAACCGATAATTTTTTTTTTATCTCAAATCATTGTTTTCTTTGTCCTTCTGCTTTCTACCTCATCTTTCTGTTTCCCCTTCATTTTTTTCTTCCATATGCTTAGCGTTTCTCCTTGCTTCCTTCTTTCCACCCAACATTTGCTATGTTGACCACCACACATCCAATGCTAAGTAATGAGAAGTCACTTTGTCACTGTATGGAAAGGGGTTATCAGGCAAAGCAAGGTGACTGATCTGGAGGGTTCAGAAAAGAAAATAATAAAAAATAAAAATAGCTAACATGTCGGCTTTGCTAAGTGTCAGGCACTGTGTTATTTTATTTCATCTTTCTAACGGTCCTTTGATATAGGTACTCCCACTGCTATGATGATCTGTGCCTACTCACAACACTCCTGACACCAAATGTGTGGGATTTTTCACGCCAACAACCAACTGGCCAACTCTTTGGACACCAACTGGGTTTCCAGTGATTCAATTCAGTTCTGACATTAACTACCTGGAGTTAGTATCAGAGGCCATACATTCCTATAATACTGGTCCACTTCAGACGCCAATGGCAAGTCCAGGCTACTCATACTTCTGACCAAATGCCTATAAAGTTGAGGGTGGGAAGATTTTCCACAATCCCCTCCTTCGAGTTTGATAATTTGCTAAAATAGCTTATAGAACTCAGGAAAATCCTTTACTTACATTTACCAGTTTATTTTTATGGGTACAACTCAGAAATAGTCAAGAGATAGGTATGGAAGGGCATGGGGTGGGGGAAGATGCGAGGTGCTTCCATGCCTTCACTAGGCATGCTATCTTCTCAGCACCTGAATGTGTTTGTCAACCTGGAAGCTCTCTAAACCCTGTCATTTAGGGGTTTTATGGAGGTTCTGTTATATAGGCATAATCGATTAAATCATTGACCATTGATGACTAGTGCAATCTCCAGCCCTTTTTTTCTCACTGAAGGTCTGGGGTGTGGCAAAAGGTTCCAAGGTTTCAACCGTCTAATCACCAGTTTGGTTACTCTGGCAACTAACTCTCCTACCCCATTTATCTCATTAGTATAAACTCGGATGTTTGAAAGGATCTTATTACAAATAGCAAAAGGTGTTCCTCCTCTTACCCTTATCATTAAGGGTTCCTTATTGATAAGGAACTTCTAATTAAGAAATTCCAAGGCTTTAGGAGCTTTATGCCGGGAACAGAGATAAAGACCAAAGATATACTTCTATACTTTTTATTATATCATGATATCACAGTACTATTATTACAGCCACTTTCAGATGAGGAAATTGATACTTAACTTTATTAAATGAATTGTATAGAGACATATGGTCAATAGACGGTGGGAATAGAGTTTAAATCGGGTTCTAACCTGAGACCCAGGTTCTAACCTCAGTGTTCATGGGAGCTGGAATCATTAGGCTGAATCTATATTGCAAAATTATCATATGAAATAAAGTGAAGGCATTTGGCAGTTGGAGAAAAAAATAATAATGGGAGCTTTCACTGAAATTTTCACAGCATCTTCTTCCTAGCAGTGGTGATAATTCAGGAAATGATAGTGATAAGTAAAAATGATGAAAGTGTTGTTGAGCCTGGGGAGGAAATGAGGAAACCACTTAAGATCTCTGTATGAGTTGCTCTAAACTGGGTTTTTATCTTCATCTATTTAGGCTGCTATAGCAAAATACCATATACTGGGTGGCTTATGAAAAAAAAAACAAAAAACAGAAATTCATTTCTCACAGCTCTGGAGGCTGGGAAGTCCAAGATCAAGGTGCCAGCAGATTCAGTGTCTAGTGAGGGCCATGTCCTGATTCAGAGATGGTGCCTTTATGCTGTGTCTTCACGTTTCAGAAAAGGCAAAGTGGCTCACTGGGGCCTCTTTTATAAGGGCATTGTATTAGTCCATTTTCATACTACGAAGAAATACCCAAGACTGGGTAATTTATAAGGAAAAAGATGTCTAATGTACTCACAGTTACAGAAGGCTGGAGAGACCTCACCATCATGGTAGACGGTGAAGGAGGAGTAAAGGCATGTCTTACATGGCAGCAGGAAAGAGAGCATGTGCAGGGGAACCGCCTTTTACAAAGCCACAGATCTCGTGAGACTTACTCACTATCAAGAGAACAACAGCAGGGGAAAAACCAACCCCACGGTAAAATTACCTCCCACTGGATCCCTCCCATAACACATGAGGATTATGGGAGCTACAGCTCAAGATGAGATTTGAGTAGGGACACAGCCAAACTATATCAAACATTAATCCCATTCTTGAGTTCTCCACCCTTATGGCCTAATCGTCTTCAAAAGACCCCAACTCCTAATACCATCACATTAATTATTGGGTTTCAACATATGATGTTTGGGAGATGCAAACATTCAGATCATAGCATTCTACCCCTAGGCTCCTGAATGTCCTTCTTGCATGAAAGATGCATTCATTTCATCCCAATAGCCCCCAAAGTCTTAACTCATTCCAGCATCTACTTTAAAGTTAAAGTCCAAATCTCGTCTAAATACTATCTAAATCAGAGATAGGTGAGACTTAAGGTATTATTTAACCTGAGGCAAATTGCTCTGCAGCTGTGAACCTGTGAAATTAAACAAGTTATGTGTTTCCAAAATACAATGGTGGGATAAGTATAGTATAGATATTTTCATTCCAAAAGAAATAAACAAGGAAGAAGAATGGAGTGACAAGTCCTGAGCAAGCCAAAACCTAATGGGGGAATCAACATTAAATCTTTACATCTAAACATTAAGTCTCCAGAATAGTCTTTTCTGACTTGATGTTCTACCTTCTGAAACCACTGGGACTAGGATTGGTTCTGTAAGACTCCTGGCAGCCATTCCCCCATGGCTTTGCTTGGTACAGCTGATGAGGCAGCTCTCCTGGGTTGGAGTCACTTGTCTGGGACTGTCCCAGACTGGAATTGCAATCTAGTGTCTCTACTTGTCTGGAGTTGCAAGGGTGGTCCTGCCCCATAGCTCCACTAGGCCTTGTCTTAGTGGGGACTCTTTGAGGGGGAGTCTTTGAGGTGGCTCCATCACCACAGTGGACCTCTGCCTGGTTTGTGATGCTGAGGCTGCAGGTCTCCATCTTTCAAATCTAGGTAGAGGTAGCCGTGCCTCCACAGCTCATGCACTTCATGCACAGCCCCACACTGACTGTGCCAAGATTTACCACTGGTACCTTCCAGAAGGGTTACCACAGGGCCTTGAGCCTACTGCAGCCACACATAGGGCAGCTGAGGATACTGCACTACAGGGTGGGGAATGGAGCCTTGAAATTGTTCTTCCCTCCAGGCCCTTGCACTCTGGGCTGCTATTGTGAGGGGCATACCCAGTGATCTTTAAAATGCCTTTGGGGTCATTCTTCCATTATCTCAACAAATAGTAGCAGATTGTTATTGAGATGGCAGATCCATACTAATCTCCTTATGAAAAGGTTGCTTAGCTACACTCTTGTTCTCTCCTACAGAGACTTGCTTATTTCTTCCAACATGGATAGGCTAAGAATCTTTCAAATTTTTAAATTCTGCTTTCCTTTTGATTAACAATTCCATTTTTAAGTCAGTTCTCCCTTCTTATATTTTACTATTAGCGCTCAAGAGAGGCTAAGCCACACCTTCATTACTTTCCTTAGGAATAGCTTTGGCTAAATATCCAATTTCATCATTCACAAATTCTACCTTCTACAAAACACTGGGACACGAACACAATTAAGCCAAGTTCATTGTTGCTTTATGACAAGAATTGCCTTTCTTCCAGTTTCCAATAACATGATTCTCATTTCTATCTGAGTCCTCATTAGAATGGCCTTTATCATCCATATTTCTACCAACATTCTCTTCACAATCACTTAGGTATTCTCTAAGAAGATCAAGGCTTTCTGTACCACTCACCTCTTCTCTTCTGAGCCCTGATCAGAATTACCCTTAACAGTCTTTTCGGCCGGGCGCGGTGGCTCAAGCCTGTAATCCCAGCACTTTGGGAGGCCGAGACGGGCGGATCACGAGGTCAGGAGATCGAGACCATCCTGGCAAACACAGTGAAACCCCGTCTCTACTAAAAATACGAAAAACTAGCCAGGCGAGGTGGCGGGCGCCTGTAGTCCCAGCTACTCGGGAGGCTGAGGCAGGAGAATGGCGTAAACCCGGGAGGCGGAGCTTGCAGTGAGCTGAGATCTGGCCACTGCACTCTAGCCCGGGAGACAGAGCAAGACTCCATCTCAAAAAAAACAAAAAAACAAAAAAACAAAAAAAAACAAAACAGTGTTTTCACAGCAATCTAGGCTTTTTCTAGCATGCACCTCAAAGCTCTTCCAGCCTCTTGCTCATTACCCAATTCGAAAGCCACTTTCACGTTTTTAGGTATTTGTTACAACAGCACCCCCACTTCTCAGTACCAATTTTCTGTCTTAGTCTGTTCAGGCTGCTGTAACAAAATGCCATACAATGGGTGGCTTATAAACAACAGAAATTCACTTCTCACAGTTCTAGAGGCTGGGAAGTCCAAGATTAAGCCACCAGCACATTTGGTGTCTGGTGAGTTGGTTCAAAGATGGTGGCTCCTCACTGTGGCTCCACATGGTGAAAGGGGTAAGGCAGCTCTTTGGAGTCTCTTTTTTTAGGACACTAATCCTAAGCCCAAAGCAGGGCACTGGAGGAAGATGAGCAATTGGATTATACCTAGAAAACAATCATGTGCATAGGCAGCCTCCCTTTACTTAAAACTGCCCTGTGCTTATTCATGAGGCATTATTTCTTTTTAAGAGTCAGGATAGCACAGTGATGAAGAGCATGCATTTTGGTGTTAGACAGATCTGAGTTTGAGTCCTGGCTCCTCTGATTATGAATTCACAATTTTCTTAGCGTCTATGAGCCTTGATGTTATCATCTGTATGGTGGAGGATAATATCTATCTCATTTGAAAATGTTAAATGAGATAATCTGTAGTAACTGTGTAGCAATCTCAAATGACAATAGTGATCATTTGTTAATATGAAAGCAGCACTAATACATGAGACTGAAGTAACTATCTGAGTTGCAGGAGTTGCCTGGAAGTTCCTGAAATTTTAGGTAAGGGCATTTCTATAAGCCAGGAGCTCTTGGGAGCCAACATCAGTATCAGTATTTTTATGTAGATCTGAACCCAAAACATAAGCCCCAAAACACAAACCCTCAATTAAATGCAGTGACCTAACAGGCCCGTGTATACACACATAACTGAAGAGTCTTCTTCCACATACAATTAAGAGAACAACTGAATTTTCCAAAACAAACTCTGAATCATTAATCCTTGGGAAATGATTGAAATCTGCCCTTTCCTTTGTTGATGTTTCTTTTGTCTTTTGATGAAATCTGCACACTGTGTCATTTTTCAACTCACTCAGGCCCTGTTCAGAAGCAGGAAAAGCCCTGGCAGAGCCAGTCTTGAGGGTGTGTGCAGGATCTTTTTTCCTGATTTTTTATTGTTGCTTTCCAGGCTTACCCTTTTTACACAAAGGGCAAAAGTGACACCTCCGAGTATTAACTCTCTAAATAGTGGCTCTTTTTTTTCCTTTTAACCTATCAAATGAAGTAAGTATGGGTGCCCTAGAATTTTGCAATTTTTTTTAAGTTGGTAAAATAATGGTTTTAGAGGAATGGGTAATAGACTATTTCCTTCTTAAATTACCAGGTGAAATCCTGTCTGTGCCAGAAATGGGCAAAATCATTCTTTTGATGACTCTAAGGTTATGGATATCACGTACAGTGTCCTGGCACTGAGGCTAAAAACAAATGTCTTTTGGACTTCAGCAAGGCATTTGGCAAGGCCTTCTGCACTGGCTTTCTAGATGTGATGAAAGGAGAAGGCAAAATGCTAGTCCAACTAAGCAGATTATATGGTTGAAATGTGAAAGGGATGCTAGTTATATTTTTCATTAAATCATTCATTCAGTCAGCTAACAAATATATATTCAGAGCTTTACCATGTACCAGACTTTTTTCTAGGTACTGGTCATGCACAGTGACCAAAGGAAATGAAGCCCCTGCCTTCATGGAGCTCATATTCTAGTGTTATGGCACAGAGCTCTCTGTTCAGTTCCATCTTGTTCAGCATTTCTATAGCTAACTTCTTTAACAGTCAAGGACATATTTATCCTACAAAGCTACAGCAATAAAAACAGTGTGGTACTAGCATAAGTATAGATATATAGAAATGGGTTAGAATTGAAAGTCTAAAATAAAAAACCCAATGAGATACCACTTTACGGCCTAGAAACAAACCCTTATATTTACAGACAATTCATTTTTGACAAGAGTGTCAAGACAATTCCATGAGGGAAATCATAATTTTGTCAAAAAAGAAAATGCTGGGGCAACTGCAAAACTGCCTATCACATGGAAACCAATGAAGTTGGACCTTTACCCCATGCCATATACCAAAATGAACCCCAAATGGATTAAACACCTAAATGTAAGAGCCAAAACTATGAAACTATTAGAAGACAATATAGGTATAAATTTCTGTGATCTTGGATTAAGCAATGCATCTTAAATATGACACCAAAAGCAAAAGCGACAAAAGAAAACTAGGTAAATTGGACTTCATCAAAGTTTGTAACTTTTGTGCTTCAAAATCCACCATCAGAAAAGTAAAAATACAACCCACAGTACAGGAGAAAATATTTGTATATCATGTATCTGATAAGGGTTTTGTAGCAGTATATATATAGAACTCCCACCACTCAACAATAAAAAGACAAATATTCTAATTAGGTATTGGTCAAAGATTTGAATAGACGTTTCTCTAAGGAAGATACACAAATGACCAACAAGCAGATGAAAAGATGCTCAACATCCTTAGTCATTATAAAATGCAAAATAAAACCACAATGAGATTCCACTTCACAGCCTCTATGGTGAGTGCAGTCAAAAATGGGAACAATAATAAATGTGGTAGAGAATGTGGAGAAATTGAAAACCTTGTACATTGCTGGTGGAAATGTAAAATGGTTCAGCTGATGCAGAAAACAATTTGGCATTTCTTCAAAAAGTTAAACATAGAATTACCATATGACCCAGTCATTTATTTTGGGTACATGCCTGAGAAAATTGAAAATATCTGTTCACACAAAAAAACTTAGCATAAAATTTTATGGTAGCATTATTCATAATATTTAAAAAAAATAGAGACAATCCACAAGTTGTGTTATATCAATACAATGTATAATTATTTGGCCATAAAAATGAAGTGCTGATACATGCTACAACATGTATGAATCATAAAATCACTGTGGTAAGTGAAATAAATCAGAAACATGTTATAGAACTCCACTTATAAGAGATATCATAATAGGCAAATACATACAGACAGAAAGTGGATTAATGGTTGCTAGAGGATAGAGGGCTGGGGGATGGGAAATGCTAATGGGAATGTTTTATTTTGGGGAGATAGAAGTGTTCTAGAATTAGAGAATAGTGATAGTTGCACAACTTTGTGAATATTTTAAAAATCACTGAATTGTACATCTGAAAAGAGTAAATTTTATGGTATGCAAATTATGTCTCAATAAAAAAAGACATGTTTATCATAATTATAAGTTACATGAAACTAGCAAAGGGAGTATTTGCATTGGATGGCAAAGATGACAGTCAGCACTCAGAAGAATCTTGACAGATTGGAAAGATGGGCTGAATCTGACAAGGTAAAATTTGCTAGAAATAAACATAGAATCCTAAAACTGCATTCAAGAAACACAACTAATAACAGTCCAATAAAAATAATTCCAGGCTTTAGTTCACAGGAAGCCTGATGTGAGTCAACAGAATGTCACGTTCTAAAAAGGTTAATGTAATGTTTGCAATATTTAATAGAGTATAGTAACTCCAGTGAGGAATTAACATCCCTTTTTTGAGAGTAGGTCAGATGACACCTAGACTTTTAGGTCAGTTCTGGTTGCTGTGTTTCAGGAAGCATCTAGTTCAGTATGTGCACCTAATACAAATACATATTTGGCTTTCAGAAGTTTATTTTTTTCATTTGAAAGCATTTTGGTGGGGCAGGACTTTCCCTTTCACCAGCCTCATCACTCCTTTGTTATCAAGCAGGACCAGACTCGCACATGTATGTGTTACCCTTCAGCTTCTTATAAATATTTGTGTTTAGCTCCCCTATCCCCCAACCCATCTAGAAATCAAGGGCATGTAGACAGAATGGTAAAGGAGTCCCAAAGCATGTTGAAAGGCAAGGAACAACGGAATGAACTAGTTTTATTTGATGAGAAAAAAATGTGGGAGCCTTGGGAGTTGACTTCAAATATTTGAAGGTTTTCTTATAGACATGGGAAAGGAAAAAGGAGTATAACAAGGAATTTACACATTGAAGCCTCAGAGAAGAGGTGTTTTGACTCAATGTAGAGAGCATTTCAACTGAGCTCTCCATAGATGCGTGGCCTTCATCCAAATATGGAGAGTCAGCTGAGCTATGTTAGCACAAGGTTAATGACCATTTAGGTGGAATTTATTATCAAATGAGTATTGGGTCTATATGATCTTTGCAATCTTTTCTAGCTTTCAGCTTTCATTATGATGCTAATTATATGCCAAGCAATTCTGATGGTTTATTTATCCATTAGGCACTCTACCAGAGACTGGAAACCTAACGCTCTCTCATGTATCTTGTTCTTTAGGAAGCTCACAGTATGAAACAGATAGTAAGAATATCAACATCAAGCAGTTATTTTAAGGATTAAATAATATAATGTTTGTAAAGCTATAGCTATGTCTAGCATGTTGCATATGCTCAATTAATGTTAGGGATCTTTTAAATTAGGGAAGACAGACAGTAATAAATACAGTGAATGTCTCTACTGGATGAACAGGGTACTGTGTGTGGGTAATTGATTGCTGGTGTGTGAGATCCCTCATTCCAGGATATTATCATATTGTGGTGGTTGGCTATTATGGTAAAAATTGAATTACAAAGATTATGAATATAATTGTGTGTAAATCATACCTTTCTAACTTGCTAGGGCCTTTGTTTTATATTGTTTTGTATGGTATTGATGGTGGCACTGATTGAGGGGTGTGTGTGTGTTGTGTTTGTGTTTTACGCATGTGTACATGTAGGTTCATGTGAGTAAGGCCAAATTAACATATGGAAAACTGATGCTTTTGATGTCAGAACCGGACAGGATGCCCTATTTTATTAATTGAAGTAAAAACTTTGCTCGACCTCTGACTAAATCATACCTCTAGAAAAGGTGTCAAATGTCAGTGACTTCTCATTTCTATTTTCATGTCTCTATTGTCACGCCTGTTGCTAAGAGTCCATTTTGATGGGGTTTGTAGGGTTGAGAAAGAACCCAGAGGGCCCAGCATGCCTGACAGTACTTGGGGGAGGGTGATATGCAGGTGGAGGGCAGGCTGGGGGCTGGGGCAGTGTGGGAGGAGGCCTTAGAATGGGAACAAAGACAAAACAGCCCTTCATGCATTTGTCTGGGTGTGAGCAGTGGGTGTGCATAAGAAAGGATGGCATGAGTGTGCAAGCATGTGTACCCTGGCTGGCATAAGGTTTCCAGTATTTGGTCGAGAGTCGAGAAGCAAATGTTGATCTTATTTGTCTCAAACATGTTCAGGGTATGATGTCCCAGTGTGTCTCTCTCTGTCTCTCTCTCTTTTTCTATCTATTTCTCTCCCTCCCCCTTGAGTTATAGCTATGAGTCAGAGATTAATACATTAACCAAATAATAACAATGCTTTAATTTCCCCTCACAGGAGCTTTTGTTATTAGATGGTTCACATCTGGCCTCTTTCAAAAATAATCCAGATACTCTCAAGGGGCTTTCAGGGACTACCCTTTATCGTGAGCTCCTTGCTGAGCAGAAAGACTCTTGGCATCTGACACATCACAGAGCTCAGCCTGCTCCATGCCTCCACATGGATGATTAGGGCAACAGCTTCTGGGTCACCTCCTCTGCTTTTGAGGCAAATAACTGGCTGTAGCTAGTTGTATAGCCAAGAAAAATCAGCATCCTCTCTTGCTTGCTCACATCGCCTTTGTCTGCCATTGTCCTGCTCATAAAGGGGAGGAGTGTGGTGGGAAGAGAAAGAGGAGAAACAGGAGTAGGGATTTGACTTTTCCTCCCCCCGAGCCAGGTGAAATAGTTCATATCAGATGAATATTACTGTTATTAATCTTAAGGAAAGCATTTTGGTATTTTTAATACTGTTTTATTGAGGAAAGAAGGAAGAAAAAAAAGAAGGAAGGAAGAGAGGAAAGAAGAGAGCAAAGAAAACTCCATATATGTTTGCATATATTTACATGAATTGAAGAAAGCAATGGAAAGATATGTTTCAAGCTTGAATATTAGTTTATTCTGGGAGTAAGACTGGAAGCCAGAGGGGCAGAAATTTTGCTTCAAAATCCTCTGGGCTGTAGCCTTCTTAGAATGAGCAGCCCATGTTTTTAAATAAATTTAATATGATTTTAAAAGTAGTATTCAAAAGAGTATAGGATTTTTCAAAAACATTTAAGTAGCATCTCTTGGTTGTTGATAACTCACAAAAAAGCATGTTTTTCTCTTGTGAACATGTTGTCTTCTTTGTTGTTACAGAGGATGACACTAGCCACATTCAGAGAAATATTCAATCGGGCACATGGTGAATGTCAGGACTATTTCAACCCCTCTCTTCTTTAGATTATTGGCCTGATTTCCCAGCTTCAGTGAACTGCCTCGATTTCCCCTTTTGTGGAATGCAGAGCAGCAAGAGAGCTTGGCTGAGCACTTTAGGAGTAAATATCATTCAACTCTGGCAATAGAACTTTGCTCTGGCTTCACCAAAGTAGCAGAGGTGACAGGCAGGCAGGCATCCCCATGTGTAACGGTGGGAAATCTTCCATTCTCTTTAGGTGCTTAAATAGATTTCCAGTCCAATTCTGTCACATCTGAGGGGTTCAGATATACTTTCAAAATCTAAGCCTTTAGGCTTACACTAAATGGAAACTCTGAGGCACATGAGGTTGGTTCCCCATCACTATTACTGGAGTTGAAGGTAGAAAAAGATTAAGTGATAATAATACCTTACAGGTACACAACTTCATTAATCCAAAGCTCTTTGCAAACAACTCAGTAAATCCCAGGACCTAGAGCTCAGCTGAGCTGGTGCTGAAATGCAGCCATCCCCTGAATGAAGCAGCCTCCGGTGTCAGCAAATCACCCTCAGAGAGACCTTAACTCTGAACCTCACTCAGTGAGGTGAAAATGAAGACTGCATCTAACAGCAGCAGCAGGGACGCTTTTTCAAGGCAAAATGTAATTACCAGAGTAGGAGCTGGCCTCACAAGTGGGGATTAACACTCCCCAACTCCCACAAGCACCTTGGGCTCTCTGAATAGCTTCAGCAAGATTTGGGGTTTTATGCTTCCATCCAAAAGTTGGCTCTGCATGAAACATGGTTGCGGACTAGTAGACTACGGGGACATTGATTCATTGCAACCAGGGGAAAGGATTTACTAGTATTTCTTGTAAACCTAGGCAGCCTGAGGGTGGAGGTGGGGATTAGAGGAGATTCACAAAGTCTGAAGGTTGTAAAGGAGGCCATGGTCACCCCCGAATAATGAATAATGTTCAGGTTCTTGCTGAACGGGCAGAACTCAGCATATGGCTTGCTGAGCGCACTGCTGAGGATGGCTATTCATGGTCAGCATCGCAGGTACTGTTACTGGTCTTGGATCTCAAGAAAGTCCCTGAAAAATGATTTCCAAGTTTAGGCAAGTTTCTAATGCAACCAACTTAGGGGTTTGAAAACTAGGGTTTTCTTTTAGGCATGGTCAGGAAACCTGCTTTCTTTACACAAGACATGGTGCTTCTTGGTGCCTGACTCTTCATCATCTGTGTCACGGAGGTTTTGTACAAAATCAGGATCTTTGCAAATTATGTTCTTCAGAGTCCAAAGGATTTCACTAACATGCTTCAGCTGCCAGGAGGAAAGGGCATGTTGGGACTCAGTGCCCATTATCTCTGCCAGGAGGAGAACAGCTCTTTATCTTTGTTGATACAGTAAGCATCTCTGTAAGGTTTCTTTAGGAAAAATTCTAAAAAAAAAGTTTGAGAATAGATGCTGTTTTCTAGTTCTCTGTAGCTATAATAGTCTGTATCCATGCAAATAACTTTCTGAGTTTCACAAACAAAACACCCAAAGTATGCATATTAGTTATCATAAAAGATACTTAACAATGTATATTCTCAAAATTAAAACTATTATTTCCTCTTCATCACAAACTATTTATTGAACTTGGATACACTGGAACAATAGAAAAAACAGAAAAATATACAGAAAAATTTTAAAATCACCCATGAATCTATTTTCTAGAAACAAACTGTAAACATTATGCTGCCAATTTTCTATGCATATATAATTTCTTTTTTAAAAACTGAGCTCATATTTTACACATTTTAAAAAAGTTTTTTAAAAAATCATTTGACTCTATTTTGTGAGTGATTTTTCATGTCATTAAATGTTCTTTGAAACATGTGATGGTTTTTGGCATTTAGTATTATGTAGTATTCCATCATACGTGCATAACATCGTTTATCCATCCCTTGGGCTGAGCATCTAAATGGATTCCAGCATCTGCTAGTTTATCCCAAAGAGGAACATTTTTAGGCTAATTGTTTTCCACAATAAATATATGTTTTAACTTTAATTGTTGATGTTGTTTGGTTTATTTGTTTAGTTTAGTTTGGGGTTATCATTATTTTTTCTTTTTCAGAAATTTGAGTTTATGTCTAAAACTAGTTGACAATAAGAAGAAAGTTAAAAGGTGAAAAAAAGAGTTTTTTAAATGGATTCATGACACTGCAGAGAAAGTGCCACTAGAGTGACAAGAAAGAGGAAAGAAGCTCACTAGGGGAAGGCGGCAGGTGGGGGTGCATGGTGGGGTGGGGAGCGAGAGGGCTTCTCTGCTATTAAAAAAGACCAGGACATCCAGCAGTTCCAATAATGCAGAGAAATCCTCAATCAGATCATAATTATTGAGTTTGAAACAGTTTTTCCTTTCTGAGGGTCCACAGGGAACATAAAATGGGCTCTGCAAACTCCTTTCCAAGAGCATTGTGGAGAGTTTGAAGGAGAACCCCATGAAGAGTTCAACAACTTAATTTCTAACTTTGACTTTGCCACTAACCCCAGGGACTTGGACATGTGTCTAAACTCTGTTATGTCATCCTATAATGAGGAGATTGGTGTAGGTCTGTAGTTCCCACAAAAGGCACTAGCCAACCTAAGAGCCTCCAAGAAGGTACAAACCTGGCGAAGACAATGCCCATGCTCATGAAGAAAGAGAAAAGGAGAAAACCAGGGAATCACACACATACGCATGCCTCCTCTGTGCCAACAATTGTGTGAACAAGGCCCTTGATGCATTATTCTGGTCAACTGTTACAACAACCCTGGCAGGCAGGGGTTGTGCAGGTGCATGTTACCACCTGGACTACATTTTGCCAAGTGAGAGATCTGAGGTTGACTCAGATCATCAAGGAGCCTGCCCAGGGTCATGTGGCCAGTAAGTGGCAAAGTGGGGTTTAAATTCATGCTACCTAGCTTCAAATAGATGATCTTGCCACTGGACCACAGGGGATCCAGTCATATATGTCTTTGAATAAAAAGAGAGAAAAATATGAATCCTTACCCAATAAATGTTGGATAAACAGGAAGACAAAATACAAGGATCCTTGTCAGGTTTGAGATAAAAATGCTCTAGACACCATGGGGCTATTTTTTTTCTAAGGTCTACTCCAACATATACAACCAAATACTTTTCCTTCATCTCTTTAGGTGTCAAGAGGCACTAGAAATCATTTGGTCCAACCCACTTTGTTTTATAGCTAAGAAACTAGGGTCCAGAAAAGCCAAATGATATTTAGATGGTTAGGAGCAGAGCTGAATTAGGCACCAGTGTCATCTGTAATCAAGTGAGACAAGCAGGTATTTATAACACCTAACATAGTGTCTGGTATGGACTAGTACCAACCATTTAGTAAGTCTCATTTCTTACGCTTTCATTCTGCTATTCCATTCCTTTCCTGTGTTCTTTTCTCCATTCATTAACATTCACTTGTGCTCAAGCCATGTCTTCAGGAGGCTCTTAGTCCAGTTAGAAGTCCACAGTATTGTATGCCAATGCCCTTCTTTTCACACCCTATGTTGTTTGGGACAGAAACAGATGTCAGTGGGTTAAGAAGTGAAAGGGAAAATGAAGAGAAAAAACAAATTCACAAGCTTAAGTTTTAAGGGTTGGATAATTAATGAATAAAAAAAGGCAGTAAGAAAAGCTAAAATCAAGGTCAAATGTATTTTACAAGGAGATGGGATGGGAATTACTTTTATCATTATTTTAGACCAAGGGGTGAGAAACAGTGGAAAGAGAGATTGAAGTTGAAAGAGACATAAAAATAGAGCAAAATCATAGGAGGTAGCAAGCGAGGGAGGGGGTCAAGGGCACAGGTAGAGGGGATAACCATGGAAATAGATTTCCCTCTAAGATGGAAAGAATATGAAAGGAAAAACTCTTGAAGTGAAAAACGGGAAGTTAACAAAGTTCACCTTTTTTTTTTTTTCTTTTTTATTATACTTTAAGTTCTAGGGTACATGTGCACAACGTGCAGGTTTGTTACATATGTATACATGTGCCATGTTGGTGTGCTGCACCCATTAACTCGTCATTTACATTAGGTATATCTCCCAATGCTATCCCTCCCCCCTCCCCCCACCCCACAACAGGCCCTGGTATGTGATGTTCCCCTTCCTGTGTCCAAGTGTTCTCATTGTTCAATTCCCACCTATGAATGAGAATATGCAGTGTTTGGTTTTCTGTTCTTGCGATAGTTTGCTGAGAATGATGTAGATAAATCTGGATTGGGATAATAGGTTCGAGTTATGAAGGCAAGAATTAGGCTGAGAATATACTCACTCTGGAGATTTTCTCTTTGGGAAGAGACACACTTGTTGGCACCTCTGTGATTGGGAAGGTACATAAACCCCTGGAGCTCACATAGCAGCCTTCTGCCTTTGGTGGGAGACATGGAGGGGCTGGAGTCATGGTAAAGCATAACTAGATGGGTCTCTTGCCCTTGTTCAGTGTGGCCATTTGCCTTTCTCTCCTCCCAAGTGCAAATTGTGACACCTGCAAACACTCACTCTTTGGTGGAGTTTTAGAAGTGTGGCTCTGAGAATTTAACTGCCACTCAGTGGGGAGCTAGAGCAGCACTGTGCCTTGGAGTCAGAGGCGGATGGCACTGCAAAGGGAGGTGGTCATGTATTTGCAGATATTATAAGGAGCCTCCAAACTTATTATTTTCCATCTCCACAGAAGACAATGCCAGAAGGAACAGGCTTAAATGACAGCAAGGGAGAATTTACTCTGACAAAAGAAGAAAAATACCTTAGTAAGTTAGGATAAATATGCTACAGAAAAGGATTTGGAGAAGGATGTAGAACATCTATCCCTAGAGACCTCTGACTCTCTCTGAGAGGCAGAAGTGCTTTCTGCAGGAGTTTGGGCCAGGTGATGTTAGGACTTCCTTGCAGTTCCATATTTAATCTATAATTTTGATCTCCTGACCCCAGGTGGTTACCACTGAGAGTAGTTGTCCACTTATGAGAGTGTGTTGACAATTCAGGATTTGGGGTACTTTGTTGAATTCCATTATCCTTACAAAAGAGGATGAAAAGGTTTTTCTATTGCTTGCCTGTTGTGCAAAGGTCCTTCACAAGAGGAAAAGTATTTTATTCCAGGGGTTAGAAACCTAATGCTTAGTCACAGCTTTATACAGGGAAAGCCCCAGTTGCTGCAATTTCTTTAATTTCTGACTTCATACTTGGAATTCTTAACTTCCAAAGCCTAAAATCAATGTTTTTATTTTCAAAGATGAGATGAAGCATTTTTTTTTCTCAATGGTGCATGACCTGATTTGGCATAGAGAAAAGACTGTTGCTTTTAGAACAACAGATTCCCTTCCAGAATTGTAATCCTGAAGGCCATCATCTCCTGACATTGAGTGATTCCAGAAAGAGGGCGATAGATCACTAGTGTTGAATTTGTATGTGATGAGCAGTGGGTTTTATACTCTGCCCAGACAACCAAAAACATATGGCCCTAGACTCACATAATAAGGAAAATATACTGATCCATGGCCAGTTGCTGTCACCAGGTCACTAAACCTATTTCTCCAGATATAAAATGAGACTATCTTGCCTCTCGGTACAAATGTAATAAAATCTAGTAATGCAGCCATGAAAATAAGCACTGGTCCATAACCCAAGGGCTTAAGAAGTCAAGGCTAATGAGAAACTGGCAGTATACAAAAAATAAATTGAATTTTCTCTCTTTTATCTTGGGTTTAATAGGAATTTGGATGTATTTTCTACAGAGAACATCCACATATGCCTTATGCAGACAGGATGTAGAAAAGTAGGAAATATTGTGCATTGATAAGAAAATGAGTGGGTTAAATGATAAATGGGAATATAGCCCATGAAAGTTTTATGATCCTAGTAATTTTTAAATCTACTAGCAAGTAATGAGGTACCAATACCTTAGGCATAATCTATGGTGGCAGAGCTCCCTCCAGCATAGGGAAGGAGAGTATTACAGGGAAGCCAGGAGTATTTAATGCAAGGGGCCGGTGTTATTCTTCTGGTTTGTATCAAAAACATCTCGCCTGAACAACTGAGGAGTGGGAGGGAAATCCATGATATTGTGGCTTCTTTGAAGGCATGGGAAGGTCCACGTCCTGGAGCTGATACCTGCCCTGATTCTCGCTTGCCTTTTCTTCTTCCGCAAAGTCTCCATGCTGTACCCTTTGTGTGAGTGTCCTTATGACAGAAAGATCAAAGGGCTACTTCAGAGGAGCTTCAGCTTCAAACAGCTTTTTCCAAAAATAACGAAGGTGGAAGAAAGAAAAGAGAGCCATGGGAGTGAAAACTGGAACCAAATACGAAAGCGTGGAATGAGACATTTTAGAGGTGAAAGGAACCTAAGAAAGCATGGAGCCCATCCCTTTCATTTAATAGAGGAGGAAACTCCGGTCCAGAGAAGCCTTTCCCTTAACAGATAGTGTTGTGCCTGCTATCATCCTGGAGTCCTCATCTTTACATACTGCACACTCACAGGTAGATTCGTCCATCCCCAAGACCATGGCTTCCGCTTACCATCACTCTGTGCATGCCTTTAGACAAGAATTTTCCCATGCACTTGTGACATGCCCATTTAAATGTCTGAAAGGTCCATTTAAATTTTCCTATCTGACAATCCAATGTGGATTTCAAACTCAGCATATCCAGACCTCTGCTCCCTCAGCCAATCTTGTTCCTCCAGGCTGTGTTTCCTCTCTAGCATAAACCTTGACCTAACCTTCTGGGGTTGTCCACATGTCTTCCCTTGCCCTAACCCCAACATCCAAGCAGTGACTTACTCTGCTAATTCCTCCCCTTTCACTTCTCCTCTGCGTTTTCCCTGTTCTCCTTTCCAAGAGCAAGCCCTTAAACCACTCTTAGCTTGACTCTGCATTGTTCAGCCATCTTTCTAAAAGCATAAATGCAGCCATGTCTTTCAATCCCCTTCATCTGGAGAGTAAAGTTCAAACTCTTAAATATGACACATGATATCCTCTGTAGCCTGGCTTCTGGTGAGCTCCCCATCTTTGTACAACCTACCAGGAGCCTTCTTGGTGTCTTCAGAAGGCACCCTGCCATCACTGCATGACTCTATAACTTAGCCAAGATGTGGCCAGGGTGTCTTCCCCTTGCCACCCACACCCTGCTAGTTAGTGTAGCTCACTTATCTTTAAACTTCATGCATATATTGCCTCTTCTTTTCAGCCCTCCTCGTGCTCTCTACTTAAGAAGATGGGCCACTCTTGTTTTATAAGAGTGTTTTGTACCCTCCTGTTTTATACCCTGACTCCATCCTGTGTTTTCTTGGCAATTGACCCTTTATCCCATTACTAATTTTTTCCCCTACCCATTCTGATATATAAATTTCTTATGGGCAAGCTCATTCATATTTGTAATCTTTAGTATTTGGCATGAAATACAATTCATAAAAAGTAAAATACTTTTTAAAGGAATGAATGAATAACCAAATAAAAGAAAGTTCACATAGCCCACCAGAGATCAAGTCAAGGAAGAGCTCCTTGACCTTTCTTCTGCCAGGTTATGTTTTTTCTACTCTGTGCTGACCAATGAGAAGGCCTTGGCTTTTAGAGTGGTACCACCGATGCATTTTCTCTACAAAACTTATCTTGTTTTCAGGTTGAAATGTTAGAACTCACAAGCAAATTGAAAATAAGAGAAAATGGGTCCCCAATTTCTAGAGCTTGTTATCTCTCTGGTGAGTCAATTATATTTTAATTGTCCAAGCAAAATAATACAGACAGAGGGTGCACACATGTATTGAGTGCCTTCAGTATGCTTCATACATGGTCTCATTTAAGCCTCATGCACCCCTCTGAAGTGTGTGCTGTTATCTACCCTAACAAATGAAGACCCAGAGGCTTCGAGGTTATGTAACTTGCCTGGGATCATCTGACTAGCAAATGTCAGAGTTGGGAGTCTAACCACGTCTGTCTGATTCTAAAGCCCATTCTCTTTCCCCTTCACTACACTTCCTCCCTAGGGAAACAGAACAGAATTAGGGACATAAAATCTGAAGAAGTTTCACTAACAGACATTCCTCTGTGACTCCAATGACAAATTGGACTGGAGAGGCAGGAGCTATGAACTCTTAACTCTAATCCTGTTGCGTGGCATGATTTTGAGAAAGTCAATTAACCTCTTATTTTCCATTTCTTCATATTCACAAATATGGAAAACACAGACTTTCATTATCAGTTAACAGAAAAGAGGTACTTCACAAGTAAGTTTGTGTCATTTGCTATAGAAATGCATTTAATGCAATTATTTAGTACTAACCATAACAGTACTCTTACTTCTACAAGAAACTAGTATTGGTCTAAAGGAAATAAGGCAGCTGCTCTAATGAAAATCAAACAATGGACAAAAGCCTGATGCTCATTTTATTTTGTTTTAAACAAAGTCTTAGTTGAGAGCATGATACCTGTTTTTTTTTGCCTGGTGATATACAAAAAAAAAAAAAAAAAAAAAAATGGAGGAATGAGAGGAATGAAGGGACACTTCACTTAGGAGGGGAAGAGGAAGGACAGTAGGCGGCGGGTGGCTGTTGAACATTTTACGTTCCCAATTGATTTTTTCCCCTAGTTTAATAAATCCAAGGTGAAAATTGACATTTTTGCTTGAACATTAAACACATAACCTTCACAGCATTCATTGTATTTCACCAGCTACCAGCTGTTGACAGAACTTGAATTTTAACAGTGCTTTATAATGTAGAAATGTAAAAAGTCTAAAATTAAATATACTGGATAGAGTGATGGAGAAAATACTCAAAGTGGAAGCACCATAGAAATATAAAGAATTATATTTTTAAATTTTTTCTGGATTTTGAGAGGCAACATAACAGAATGAGGCCTGGTGTGGGATTCTTTCTCTGGATTGTTTATGAGTGAACGCTCTGTATAACCTTGTGTAAAATGCTTAACTGTCTGAGCTTTTGTTATCTTTTCAGTGGGGGCGTGGAGTTCATGTTGTGAAGGAATTGGGCATCTGTAAAGTGAGGACAGTATTTTCAAGTATCTTTGTAGTACTTGTGTTCTCAGGTTTTATAATGTTTGGGATAATAGATTTGGGCTCCAGATACTCTCTGACCACACCCAATGGCATAGCAGAAAGAAGCAGGAGAAAGGAGAGAGTTGAGGGCCCATATAACAGAGAACAATGGGAAAAGGATGGCAGTCTATTCCTTGAAATTGTGGTACTTCTCCTTTCAAACTAGAGCCTTAAATGAAGAGATTTTTTAAGTTGGAAGGAAGAATTAACCCCAACTCATAGAGGCTAAGTTCTTGAGCAGGAAACTTTTAAGATGTTTTTGTAATGACTCTCATAATTAAGGGATGTGAAGGCCGAGGGAGACCCAGCTTGGTCCCAGTGCCTGGCCTTCCTGATTCCACAAACCACACACTGCCATTCTTCTAGTACCTAGGAAGACATCAGCTCCCTCACCAAGGCTCTAGCATTTTCTACAGTCAGAACACTCTCTCAGGCATTTGATCCATTCTTTCCTTGTTTTATAAAAGTCCAACCTTTATACACTTAATATGATTTAGTCCTGGTTTCATTTCCTGAATCTTTGTGTTGCTTTTTCTTCCTGGATCTCATGCTCAATGCTGCCAGTTTCTTTGTCCCTGCAGGTGCAGACAAATTAGCATAAAGAGTAAGTTGCAGAATTGGAGAACAGCAAATTTGATTTCAAAAGCCATTTCAGATTGAGGTCCATTTGGTGGCATTAGGAGCAAAACTAATAAACAAACCAGACTTTTTCTACTCAAATTGATTTTTTTTTTTTTACATGACAGTATCCCTTTAGAAGTAGGATATTTTATCAAATTCTGATTTTGGCTGTCATGTACAGTGCATTTTTTGTTTCCTTCCTCATTATTGCTGACTGTTAAGTTATGTGGGTTGGCAAAGGAAAATCTTTTCTTTGATAATAAAAAGGAATGTATTTCCTTTCCAGCATCATTATCTGCTGGTGTGTTTTTACGACCTTATAGATGCAACATATTGTGGTTTGACGTTGTTGGTGCTATCATGATTCCCATTTTGCAGACTGGAAAAAGGGCCATACCTAGACTTTACAACAATGAAGAAATCTGGGATCTAGTTTACTCCCTCATTGTCTAAATAAGCATTTTTATCACTTCTTTCCCATAGAGTGGCATGTATTTACTTGTTGTTTTTTGAGGGAAAGACTTCCCTGTAATATGTGACAGAGGATCAGAAGAGTCCTCCACGGGATTCCATGATCTAGGCCATCTAGTGAGGTGCCTAGATGTTCAGAATTCTCTGAGCATTCTAGATCTCCCAAAGGGTGTTCACATCTCAGTGGGTGAGCACAGTTGCTTATGCACAGTGACCTGCTCAAGTTGCTCAATGCTGGGAAATGTTTGTGAGGACACACATGTCAGTGAGGGGCAGTGACCCCACAGGGATGAAGGCACAGGAGCTGTGCGTCAGCCAACCCTCAAGACAGGTGGGCCTGGATCCAGGACAGCTGGGGCTCTGGGGTCGGGCTTTGGGAGATTCCTGGGCTGCATTTCAGTAATGTGCCCATTTCCTATCATACATCTTCCTCTCCTTTCCCTACCACTATACCTGGTGCTTCTCTTTTTACACCCCATGCCTTTTCTCTACCGCGAAGTGTTTGCTTACTCACCTTTTTCCTATTTCCTTGTCTCTCCAGCTTGAAGTGGCTCTTATGGCCCAGACTCCCCACCTATGCTTTCCCTGTGCATCTCTCTGAGCTCTGCTTCTGCTGATTTATGCCTGATTTGTTCCATATTCCCGATTTCACATTCCTACGAGTGAGAATCTGATGACTCACCTTTTTGTGTCAAACCACGTTGTAGATCACTGCTCATCCCACAGACAGGTTGCCCTTGGGTGAGGTGCCCATCCCTAGGGGGTCATGTGGAATGAAGGGCCTCAGGAAAGGCTGACTGGCTTTTAAAGGAAGAGGCAGCGTCCTCCGGAGAGGGCAGTTGACAGTCACCAAGATTGACACATCCGAGGCACTGGCCTACTGTCTTCTCATGAACCTTGCTAATACTGTTCCTCACCCTCAAGTTGTCTGGCAGCCTATGAGGAATGACTGGAAATTAATTTTCTAAGAGCTAAAATGTTTTCAAGGTCAGAAAAGGAGAAATCGTTAAAGTGACCATAACCAGGAGACACTGAATTTAGAGCTTACTTTATAAAATAAATGTTATAATCCTTATTGAGCTTAAATAACCTGTTCGAGACAAGCTAGTATGAAGTAAAAAGGCTGATAGTCAAGCCAGGTTTGTCTGACTCCAAAATTATGCTGGCAAATTATACTCCTTCTATACCTAACTAGGTATCTTTAAGTAACTAACGTGCTCGTCACCAGAGTCAAATTAGGCATCCCTGAAAAATGTGACTGCAATCGGAGCAGCAGTGGGAGAGCATCCCAAGCCAGAACTGGGAAGGAGGGGAGTCACTCTGAGACCAAAGGGGAAAATCCCTGATATCAGCATAATGGAGTTGCAGCGCCTCCTCTAGGTGGTTCCACCCCCAGCAGAAGTGAACGCGGCATGCAGAAGGCTTCTGTGACTTATATTAACACAGATCCATCATTAATATGACAAATATGCACACCTGCAGACTTAATTGCTTCAATTTTCTTGAGTCACTGATAGGTTTATGGCCTGCCTCAATTCCAGGAAAACTGAAGCAATTGAGATTGGGCGAAAAAGTCTCTTACTCCAATCAATCTCTCCAGCAGAGCCAGTCTCCGACCCTGATGACAGACTTTCTTTCTAGGCAGGGTAATTAAAGAGGCAGAGTGAGCTACTTCTCAAAGTCCCTTCGTCTTAGCTTTATCATCTATAACACAGTCTTAGAAACTCTAAGACCAGGTATGGTGGCTCATGCCTGTAATCCCAGCACTTTGGGAGGCCGAGAGAGGCAGATCACTTGAGGTGAGACGTTCGAGACCAGTCTGGCCAACATGGTGAAACACTCGTCTCTACTAAAAATACAAAAATTAGTCGGGCATGGTGGCCCGGGCCTGTGGTCAGCTACTAGGGAGGCTGAGGCATGAGAATCACTTCAACCCAGGAGGTATAGGTTGCAGTGAGTCAAGATCTTGCCACTGCACTCCAGCCTGGGTGATGAAGCGAGACTCCATCTCAAAAAATTAAAAAAAAAAAAAAAAAAGAAAGAAACTCTAGCAAGGAAACATCTTTCCTTCTGCCATCCTTCCTCAAATGACTGGCCCTTCATTCTGACCAGTGATGCCCTTCCCCCTTCATTTGTTTCCCAGCACAGACAAAGCAGGGTAGGTTTTCTGGCTTGCTTCTGTGGGGATGGTGGATGGTGTAAGGGATTTCTTTTTTCTTCTTTCTTTTCTTTTTTTGAGACAGAGTCTCGCTCTGTTGCCCAGGCTGGAGTGCAGTGGCACGATCTCAACTCACTGCAACCTCCACCTCCCAGGATCAAGTGATTCTTCAGCGTCGGTCTCCCGAGTAGCTGGGACTACAGGCTCATGCCACCACTCCCAGCTAATTTTCTGTATTTTTAGTAGAGACAGGGTTTCACCATGTTAGCCAGGATGGTCTCAATCTTCCAACCTCATGATCCACCTCCTCAGCCTCCCAAAGTGCTGGGATTACAGGCGTGAGCTACCGCGTTCTACCGGTATGAGGGATTTCTATTGCAGTTTGAGGATCCCTCACACAAGATCAAAAGGTTTGTTCATAGCTGGGAGCTCATACCTGTAATCACAGTGCTTTGGGAGGACAAGGCAGGAGGATCACTTGAGGCCAGGAGTTTGAGACCAGCCTGGGCAGCATAGCAAGACCTTGCATTTACAAAAAAATGAAAAAGAGACAGGCTCAGTGGTGCACATTTGTAGTCCCAGCTACTTGGGGGGCTGAGATGGAAGGGTTGCTTGAGCCTAGAAGCTGAAGGCTGCAATGAGCTATGAATGCATCACTGCACTTCAGCCTGGGCAATAGAGCGAGACCTTGTCAAAAAAAAGAAAAAAAGAGAGAGAGAGAGAGAAAGAAAGAAAGAGAAAGAAAAAATGTTGTTCAAACAAAGAAAAGCAATCTTCTTGCCTGAAGCTTTCTCCCTCCAAATTCAGGTTCAACTTGTTATAAAAAACCAAAGACAACACAAAGTGGGATATCATTCTTCCTTTAAATGACTAATGAAACCTCCAACAAAGAAAGCAAAGCTACTTAGTATATTTTTTTGTTTTTGTTTTTTTTCCGAACCTTTTAAAAGTCAAGTTTTTCTTTAAAAAAGCAAGAAATGGCCGGGCGCAGTGGCTCACGCCTGTAATCCCAGCACTTTGGGAGACCAAGGCGGGCAGATCACGAGGTCAGGAGTTTGAGATCAGCCTGACCAACATAGTGAAACCCCATCTCTACTAAAAATACAAAAATTAGCCAGGCATAGTGGCATGTGCCTGTAATCCCAGCTACTCAGGAGGCTGAGGCAGGAGAATAGCTTGAACCTGGGAGGCAGGTGTTGCAGTGAGCCAAGGTTGCACCATTGCATTCCAGCCTGGGAGACAAAGCAAGCCTCCATCTCAAAAAAAAAAAAAAAGGTAAGAAATTGGAAGAATTTAATGGATTATTAAATAACTGTGTACAAAACAATGGGTGTTAAATATAAATTAATTGACCCCAAATAGAGATTTGTAACCACCAGGGTTACAAATAAGAGATCCCATGAGATATGAGAAAATGGTGCCAGTTAGAAACTACCAAATTCTTTTATTATTGTGGAGGCAAAAAGTGAGAAAAGTAACGATGGAATAATTATTTTCAGTTTTATTGAAGAATTTGTGATATTTCAACAGCATGTTACCTCTTGAAATTGAAGTACTAAAATAAGTAATAATGAATACTGAGAATACCACAAATCAGGCAACCAAATAAAAATAGTTAAATTCCTGGTGCTACATAAAATACATACATGCATCATGAAGAATTGCAGAGAAGTTAGGAAAGGTGACATTAAATTTCTAATTCAACCTTATCCAGCAAAAAATCCTTGTCTGCAAGGACTATGTCCCCTCAATGAGTCAGACCATTAAAGTTGATGACCAACAGATGAGATTTGTAAATGGAACCTAGCATGAGTTAAGGGGGTACAGTAGTGAAGGAGGGCATGGTAATGGTGGGAATCTGTACAGAGAAACCAAACCTGAATGAGTGTCCTGTAGGGGTGTGCCATACATACTGATCAAGGAGATCGACTTAGATTTTTAAAAAGCTTTTGATAGATCCTCCCTTTAAGATCTATTTTTTGAAAAAATGGTGAGTTACCATATTTGTTGGGCATGGAGCCTCAGTTATTATGAAAGCAATATGATTAACAATCTTTATAAATGATTTAGATGATACTGAACCTTATACTAAAAAGTCAAGTTAATGGAGACAGACTGTAAGAAGATCAGTGTTAGAGGGCAGAAAAGAGGGAGATGATTTTCCTGTGACCAACTTCAAGGTAATGCCCTCACAGGTAAAGACTCCAGCTATAGTTATGAAATAAAAGGATCTTTGTCATATCGTTAATGATTCAGGAAATGACTTAGAGTTCATTAAAATCATTCTCTGAAAACATTGACCCAACATGAAGTCGTAGCTACAAAAGGGGAACAAGTGTCTTTATGAAGGACATGAGGAACACAATAGTATTCTACCCTTATGTAGAACTGTATTGAATTTCTTTTAACCAGGAATTTAAAAAGGTTATTCTTGTCACTAATCTTTAATGATAATATTAATATTACTAATAATGATAACTCATATTTCTAAGCATTTCCATGTGCATTTTCATTGTAATAGCCCTGTGATAGATGTTTGTGTTATCTTCACTTTTTGAAAGATAGAGAAACTGAGGCATAAAGCTTTCAGAGGTAGTATGGGCAAGAGCTTTGCCTCAGACTTTGGTTTCCTCATATTAGAACCCTCCCTGTTTCTGCAGTGCTACATTACACCACTCTAGGGAATGCACTTAATGAATCCAGTGAACATGCACAGAAAAGTAACCGTAATCATCAGTAGGAAGTAGGTGTGGTTCTATGAAGGTAGAATAAAAAGCCTGGCACATACTAGATGCAATAGCCAAATAAGGATGAAAGAAATATGAATGAGTCTCCTGATACAAGGCAGACTAATAGAGGAATGTGATCTAGGCTTATCACATTAAAGTATACGTGACCTTGTTCACCAAATATTCAACTGCTAGGACTCAAAGTTTTTGAAACCCAAGGAAGATGAGTTTAGAGCAAATGAAAGGAAGTACTGCTTAACCCTGAAGGTATTATTTATATGAAACTTGCTTCCCAAAGTGTAGTACAATAGAAAAAATACAGATATATAAACAAAACAAAAAAATACTAAACAGTTTATGAATGAAGGAGACAGAGTCCATTGCCAAATAGCTAAGACTGACCTCAGCTTTAGGGTTGATGTCTGGGAGGATGAATGTCCCCTGGCACAGAATTACCTCCAGCTCTGTGCCTTTTTGGCTCCAGAATGAGGAGTAGATGGAGAAGCTACCAATGCTGTATGCCTGTCCCTAATTTCTGTCTTTGTGTCCTGATTTAAGGTGAATCATCCGTTCATTCCGGTTACTGTCACTTTTGCTTACAATCTAGCTTGTATATGAAACTACAGCCATATTCCTTTGGGACATGCTCTTACACATCAGAGGAAGAAAACCCAGCACTTTTTTTTTCAGTTTGCAAAACTCAACTAACATTGTTTTAGTTAAAATCTCAAACTAATGGGCCAGTGCTACCGTGAAATATGAGAATACGAACACAAACATTCAGACACAAGCAGCAGTACAGTGACCAGCACACGTAGGTGTGAGGAGTGGCATCATTGATGGGTGCCACATGGTGCATAGTCTTCATCTATTTTCTGAAAGACATTATTCATGTAGAATGTATGGCTCCTGTTTCTCATTATCAGCCCCTTAAAGTGTATTTTGTTTGGAGGGCTTGTAGAGGAGAGAGGGCTTTAGAATTATGATAGAAAATATAGAAGGGGCAATAATAAAGAAAATGTCCTGTCAATGTATGTTATTCCCAGCTGAGCAACAAGACACCTTAGCAATCAAGTGACCTTGTATTTCTTTTAAATCATTCTCCCAGCAGGGATTAGATGGCTAGATCAACATTTCCATGGAGATATGCCTGTCAGGTCATTTAGAGGTCATCTTAAAGCCCTTTAGTAATGAGTACCTTACACAAATTAGCCTATAGAAATAGGCCCAAGGCCGTGTGGAGAGTCTTTAGACCAGTAACAGACCAAATACTATGCAGATGTGATTCTTCAGGAGAGTCTGTCACAATGAAATCACATCAGATTGCCATATGATTTGTATACTAGTGTGAATTGGTTAATAACTCAATTTCAGTCTTGGATCTCTAAGCCCAAACTCTTCAAACTCCTGACAGTGTTTACTATTGATGTATATCTTCTGTATACCTAAGTCATTAAGCTGAAATACAAGCACAGTGGCTCATGATTTCTCAGTGTAAATAAACATCGGTTTCGTAGACAGCACAGTCTGTAGCAAGAGCACTGTGCCAGGAGTCAGAAGGCTGTTATCTCCATCTCATTAGCTCTAACCCTTGAAACTGTCGCTTACCCTCCTTGGCCTTCTGGTTTCTAATTCTGTAAAGCCTACCACACAGGAATGATGAATGAAAAGAGGACCTTAGAAGAAAGGCCTTTGCAAGTTGTAACACAGGGATGATAATAAGGTATTCTTCACGTGCTTGAGTCTTTGTGGAATTCTCTTTCCACTCCACTTTCCCAGCCTAAATGATGCAACAGAGATACCTAAGATTACTATCATGTCTCAGCCTTACTCTGAAGGAACTTGAGGTTCAGCCCCCATTATGGCAATTGCAAATCACAGAGAGACAAAAAATACTAGAAAGTTTTACAGTGAGAATAAGCTTTAGAGGTCACTTGAGCCCCCTTTTCTGTAGGAGAAAATGGTTTAGAAAGAAGAGCCAAGAGAAATGACTGGCCCTCCAGCTTGGGCTCCCTGGCTGTTTGTATGTGCAATAAGGCAGTGCTTAGGGTCAGCAAGGTAAGCTCAGGCCTCTGTGGGAATGGGGTGGAAAGCCTGTTCCCTAGAGTGAGGATGAGAATGGAAGGTTCTACTTGAGTGCAGTACTTCTTGGCATTTATGATAACAGGTGCTCACACAGACTAGTCTACAGAGAAGGACTCAGTTTACTACTGATAAAAACATAGCTATTATTTTAATATTGCCCCCATTTGCTCCTTCCTTCTTCTCTGACCACAATCACCACCCCCATGTCCTGGAAGGACCTGCCCATTTGAATTCATGAGTGCCTTGCTAAGTGCCTGACAATAAGCTGCCTGGGGCTGGCCTTGCATGCAAGCCTTGAAGGGGTCTGGATGGCATGGCATCCCTCTGTGAAAGCCCCCGTGGCCAAGTCTTAAAGCATAGATAGTGTAAGTGGAGTTTTATCAGAGACATCTAAAGATTGTTCAACTTGCTAACCAGCACTTACAGAAACGTACAAATGTGGCTTGGTCTGGGCTTCTCAACTGAACTGAGCTGATTCCTGGACTTATAGTTCCTGGACTTAGGAAGACTTTTAAGAGCTAAAGCTATTTAAAGATATAATTTGCTTGATTCTGTCAAAGATTATTGCTCAATTTTAGGATTTATGTGAGTGATAGTAATAATGACAACAAACAGTATTAATGAAGATGATGATGATGATATTAGTGTTTATTAAACTCCAGGTACTGCTAAGCACTTGGTTTGTATTATCCCAAGACTGAGATTTGCAAAGTAAGGGAATGAACATTCAGATAGTGAAAAACAACAGTGGCCTTAAAACCAGGAGACCTAAGATTCCCCGCTCAATTGCCACTCCCACCCCTACCGTTCTAATATTTACTCACTGGGTGAACTCGGTCAAGTAGGTTGACTATTCTGGAACTCAAGTTCCTCGTCTCTAAAATACAGATATAAATACTCACATGAAAGGGTCATTGAGGATTAAGTTAGTTCATGAATATTGAAAGGGCTTCTTAGCAGAGCCAGTGCATAATAGATACATTATTACTCGTTGAGTTGAATCCTAGATGATAAGAACAGAAATACAAGTGGATGAGAACTAATTAGAAATGGAGATGAATCAAAACAGTTTAGGATAGGCGACACGCTATTCTTCTTTTGTAACTCATTTACAGGTGATATTTTGTCATTTTCAATTCTTTTCTCCATTCATTTTATAAGAAAAGAGCCATAGAGAGGACCTTACTGAAATAGTTTAGAATCAGAAAATTATAGCAAATACTAATCTCTTTGTTAATGAAAGACCTTTAGTATAAGAGAGAGGATTTAGAATGAACAGATCGCTCACTGGGTCTAGTTTACAGTTTTCTTACAATCACCGTGACCAGTCTTCTGGCTTTTCCAAAACTCCGGCATCCATGTTGCTTCCAATGCATCACTGCAGGAGAGTGGACCTCAAGGACTTGCAAAGCTCAAATCAGAATTCCAGTCGTGAAACTTCAGGCTTCAAAATGACTTATTCTCATTACAATGTATGAAATGATTTGTAAATACATATTTTAACATTATGAAGTTTAAATATTATTACATACCTTACTTGATGTCAGATTCTGTTAAATGCCTGCTGTTATCTCAATTTACAAAGGTCAGTCGGGTGGCAGTGGAAAATAGGAATAGATATAAGTAAAAAATCCTTTCACCAGTACATTTGCAACTCAGATAACCCTGCCTTTTTCAAAAAGCTTTGGGCTTTTTTTTTTTTTTTTTTACCCTTTCAAATGAGACTTTAATGAGTATCATGTGGATAAACTCTTTGCAGAGGTTTGAAAAGATCCAGAGAAACACTGTGGTAGGAACAAGCAAATCATTTTGGATGAAATCACAAGTCATTTGAATGCTTCCTCATCTGTCTGGTTGTGTCAGAACCTTTTGGCTGCATTTTTCCCCCACAGGAATGTTTTCATCTCCATGGCTAGGTAAATAGAATGTTCGTGTAGTTGCTCGATTGCTATTCATGCCAGCACAGAGTAGCGTAGAGTGACCTACTTCCAGCAGCATCCATAGAAAGCTTCACTGCTTTCCATCAAGACTGATTTAAAAAGCCACCCTCTGCTTCCCACAGCCCCCACCCCCAACTGCCCCCAGAGACAACAAACTATGGACTCTCCAGGGTGCTTATTTCCTTTCTCTCATCACTCCTGCTTCTTGTGTTGGTTCATTTTAGTCCATCCTAGCCTTTTGGCAAAGAGAAGCAGGTGGATGGGCAGCTTCAAAGGAAGTTAACATTGCAGAGTTTTAGGGTCTAGCTCTGTAAAGGATGGAGCCACTGAGAGAGAGATCAGGCTACCCTTATCCACATAAACATAACTGATCAAAGGTTAACAATTCATTGAAAAGTATTTGGAAGCATCTATATGTATATGTGGGTGATTTTTCTTCTTACTGGGGACTCTTGATTGGAGTTTCAATAGGTCACTCTCATGAGTTTCAATACAGCCACTCTTTACCTTATAAGTTGATAGGCTGGATTGAGCTGAAACATTCTAGCACTTTGGGAGGCCAATGTAGGTAGATTGCTTGAGCCAGGAGATTGAGACCAGCCTGGGCAACATGGTGAAACCTCATCTCTAGAAAAAATACAAACATTAGCAGGGCATGGTGGCATGCACCTGTTGTCCCAGCTGCTTGGGAAACTGAGGTAGAAAAATCATCTGAGCCCCATAGGTCGAGGCTGAAGTGAGCTGAGATCGTGCCACTGCACTCTAGCCTGGGCACTGGAGTGAGATCCTGTCTCAAAAAAAAAAAAGAAAGAAAGAGAGAAAGAAAAGAAAAATCCAACTCCAACAAAAAAATCCTCTGATTCGAAACATTTCTGCAAAGACCTTTATCCAGGTGCCATACAGAAAAAAAAAAACTGCCTGCATCTGATTTGGGATCTAACTAGAGCCAAGTGTCATGTCTGGTTTTGTGTCATTGAATAACATGGTTAGAGCTGGACAGTTCCTAGAGAAATCTAGTCCCACGATTTGAAGATGAGAAAGTGAGTTCCAGGGAGCTTACAACAGTCCCATTCTCCAGGCTTCCTGTCCAGTGCTTTCTCTACCCTGCCATCGTTTCTCATCACTGAATCACTCATGCTTTGAGGCTCTGTTGTTTTTGCCCTTAAGGGCAATGTCACCAAGCAGAGAAATAGAAATTCAATTATCCTTCTCCTAGTCACAAGTGGATATTTCTATTCCAAATCCCAGCAAGTCAAGAAGATTCTGGTTCCTTGAAAAATGTACCTCCTGTGCTTCTGTTGGATGAAAGCTTTTTGAAATTTTAAGCTATTTTGCTCTAAAGCTTTTGTTCCACATAGTTCTGTGGCCATTGCTCAAGCCTGTTTGGAGAAAGAGGAATGAGAATGAGATGAGAGGAAGCAGCTCTATGGCAATGAGTTGAATACAGGAAACACAATGAGAACTGCATTCCCAATTGTTCTCTGAACATCTTTGCAAAAGAGTTTCCTGGCTATGCTGTCTTCCATATTGTTGTTCACTTAGCCAGGCCAATATAGGCACAAACTTCAGGCAAACCATCAACGTTTCTGACATCTGTGCTGGCTGACTTCAGGCCCAGCAGGGTGCTCTGTTTTCTGTGGCTCTCACTCTGGGATGCAGGATTTTAGCACTTCAGAACTCCATACCAGATGGTCCCTATGGCGAGAGGCAGGGAGGCTCAACCAGCTCAGTCCATGGGCCATTGTTTCCCGGGTTAGTCTCATTTCCTCACTTTCCCTGACTCCTCTCTGCATCTTTCTCCTCTGTCTGTGTTTCATCTGTCCCGCATCTTCCTTCACAGATGGCCAGGACATTAATGTGCTCCTGTCATTATGTTTATGAAACACGTCGGGGTCTTTAGAGGATCCCTTTCCACAGACATTAAGATTTGGGTCATGCTTGATACTAAGGTGAAGATTTGCAGGATAATTAGTGATCCCCTACTGCTATTAACCCCTGACTTAAGCAGGTTATTTTCTTATAAAGATGTTGAAAGTTAATACCGCTGTTAATAGTTTCAGTGAGAAGACCATTATGAAACCATGTGGGAAACTAGACCTACCATCAGTATCTTTCAAACTCTGAAATTAGAAGGAAAAAGAGGAAAGTAAAAAAGAACAGAAGAGGGGGTATTTCTACCATAGGCCTATCTTTGGTTACCTTAATGATAGTAAGTATCTGATAGACAAGACCCATTTGTTATTCTTAGTGTTTGACAGTAGGCTTATCACTACTAAAGTTCGGAGCTCAATCTTTATCACATAGGGAAGCTCAAAATGGCTGCTGAGATAGCAGAGGGTGGAGGTGTAGCTAGATTCTATTTTTAGAAATGCCTCTTTTCCTTTCCATTGTATTTCTTTCATGGAGGTTATAAGGCTCTTCATAATACCACACTTAATAAAATTGAAAACAACCAGCAAAAGTAATAACCCAGAGACACCCTTCAACCCCCAACAGCAAGTTCCCCTCATAGGAGTACATCTAATTTGTCCTCCAGCTGATCCAGTTCTTCCCTAACTCTGCTCTGTGAAACTCCCTCAGAAACCATACTAGACTTGGTTTGGATAAGGGTTCTTAGACTAACAGCAACTTTGAAACTCCTAATTTAAGCGAAGACTTTGAATAGTCAGTCATAGCCATCAGGGAGTGTCAACCTCAACCTTGACAGACTGCAGGGGTAGTTCATCAGGTGCCCTCAACATGAGGCTAAAAATTGACTAGTTAATGCTTCCTTCTGCCTTGACCTCAGCAATCACAGCAGCCTCATTAGTACTCAGCTGGATTCAGCTTGCACTCAGCCTTGCTAGGAGTGAGAAAGAGTCCCAGAATGCCAGGACTGCTCTAAGCCACACTAAGCCTTCCAGTGAATTAAAGCTATTTGACAATTTTCCAGGTTAAAATTCATATTTGAATTCAAATTGTCAAATTCTTTGAAAGAGGGCATCACAGATCTGGTCCTCAGTGAGATTGTATTTTGGGGGAAATCCTGATCCTGACATGATGTGTTTTCTTAGCAGCTCAGTTCAGGGACTGCCAGTGTGAAGGAATGCCCAAAGAAGGAACAGGGCACTTGGATGGTATGGGGAAGTTGTAATCCCTGGAAGAGGAATTTTTGAAGCAAAGTTTCCAGTGTCCTAATCTAACCCCACAAAAAGCGCTGCAAGCTCACAATCCACAAGCTAACATTAGAGCAATGACTAAGGCTAATCTAAAAGTGATTTCATCTCACTCTCCTTCCCACTGCCTTTCCCTATCCCTGATTATTCTCTACTGCGACTTTCCCTGCCCAAGATCTCATTATTCCAATTCTGTATTGCATGCAGAAGCTCTAAATTATCTTTCTTAGAAACCATGCATCTGTACCAGCATGAATGAGAGTCTTTCTCACCAGCCTGAGGTCCAGTGGGAACATGGCCTAGCTCTTGAAGGCTCTGATCAAATCCTCCCAAGCCTGTCCACCCTGTGTGCAGAGGGAAAGGAGAAGTGGAGTTTGGGTTAGACTTAGAGAAGGTTTGACATGGTTTGAGATATTAAACTTTTCTTTATAGGCGGTCATATGAGGCACACCGTTGTGGACTTAGAATCATAGAATGTCAAAGTCACAACAAAATCTTCAAGTTCATCGACACAGGTCCTCCTTGTTCAGACAAGAAAACTCAAATCAAGGCAACTCATTCAAGGTTACTCATACCATACTGGGCCTCTTGCACCTCAACTCACTATTTTAGTCACCGCAGAATATAGGATTAGAGTTATAGTAAGACCTTATTGCATCTGGTTTCCTGCCATTCTCTTTCGGGGTCTTTGTAATCATTCTAAATTGTGGCCTAGTTCATTCCTCTGTGTAATAAAACCATAGGTGACTTTCCATTAGTTCTGAACTCCTTAAATGGGCCTTCACAATGTTCGCAGTTGTCACCAATCTGCATTTTTCACTGCTGTCCTGGGCTATTCTTGTCCACCTCATCCCCCCTGCAGCTTAACCAGACCTCCTGTGGTTCTGCAAACATGTGTTATCCTTCTGTTCCTTTGTACACACTGTTGTCTTCATCTGGAATTGCATCTCCAATGTTTTCTCCCGTTTGGTTCCTTCCCATCCATTTATGCCCTGCCAAGCTCCACTCTGCATTCAGCACTGCTATTACTGCTTAGAGTACTTTTTCATGGTCATGTCTTAAGTTTCCTATTAGATTGAAATCTCTTTTAGAGTGGGGACCTTGTAACACAATTTGCTGAATGTGGCAAATATAGTGTGCTCCAAAAATATGTATTGTATACAAGAATAACTAGCACCATGGTTTCCATAGATTCTGGGAAGTTCCAGACATTTAGGGGGTGCTGAGGGATGTGAGGTTTGTGGAGGAAAATGGACACACCAGAAGTCAGGATACCTTCCCTTTCTGGATGTCTCAACCCCACAGCGTGATGAGGGCATTGGTGCTCCTGCCACCTGTGATGACTTGAGATGACTGTGTAGGATCTCATTGAGACTTGACTGTACAGTGTGAAAAAGGTTCTATCTGAGCCTCCTCAGCAACCTCAGCTGGGCGGGCATAACTTCCCAAATTTGCCTTTGCGAGCCTCATGGCGGGCTTGCATTGGTAAAGCAATTTCTGAGCATTTCCTCTTCCTGAGATGTTCTGCTGGCATCTAGACCAGTACAATTACACTGATGTTCCAAGCTCTGATCTCAGTCCTATTGGTGAGGAAACTCACAAGACACTTACTATGCCCTGTGTGGTTTTTCATTGGTTGACCCAGGCAAGATGTAGCATACATAAGTAAGTTCCTGGTTTAGCATTGTAGCGCTTCTGTGTCAGATCTGCCAGGAAAAAGAAAAGCCAAGGAGGAAGCTATCATTAGGTAATTATCTTGAAACTGAAAAATGATGGGCACCCTTGGTAGGTATGGTGCCCTCTTCCTTCCATCCTTTGCCCTCTATGGTGAGTCTAGTCCAGGCAGAATCATGAACTCACTGTAAAGATGGGCATGAATAACCCACAGAGAGGTTCTGAGGGTTGGTGTGGAAGCTGAGGCCAGAGGCTGTGCTCTCAGCCCACCTCCCATGGAAGTACTTTGTGAAACCTTCACTATACCTGTTCTTCCATTGGTGCTGCCATGCCTAAGACCCTGGAGCAGAAGACCTTCTTCCTCATGAAAAACTTGGACTGCTAATAGGTATGGAACTTCTTGAGTAGATGAAATGTTCTGGGATTAGACTGTGGCTGCACAACGTTGTGAATATATTAAAAACCACTGAATTATAATTGAAATGGGTGAATTTTATGGTATGTGAATTATATCTCAATTTTCAAAGAAATCATGGGATATGAAGACCTAGTACAAAAACTTAAAAGATTGTAACACAGAAAATCCTAAAAGACTACACAGATTTATCTACTCAGATGTGCTCTCTGTCTGTGCATGCTCTGAGATTATGTTGTCTGGTGCATGTGTTGGGGGTGGAGGGGACTAATTGTTCATCCACCTCAGCCTTTGTTCTGTGTCAGACTGGGGTGACCTTGGTCCAGGAACCTTGTCTTGCTTCCACCACGGAAACAGAGGTAATAAGTCTGACCTACTTGATGAGGATCTCCTGGGAAATAAAAATCTGGTTTGCCAAGTGTTTTAGAGGTACGAGGTGCTAGATCCTTCGGAATAGTTACAGGAAGGGCTGAGTGGCACTCGGATGTGTATGAGATAAATCCTACACTGGGGTGGAACAGGTGCAGGCAGGAGGCTGGAGGTGCCCAGCTGTGGGTGATTTAATTGTCATTAGGTGCTCTGGTAGGAGCTATGACAGCTTGTGATTTTTATATCTGGGGTTAGGAGACAGGGTTTGGTTTCCGCTGCAATAACAGGACAGGCACTCACAGAGGAGGGTGTGTATCTCGGGAGGAGCCTTTGGGGCTGTGATGTGAAGGCATGAGAAGTGGTTGGAAGGATAAGCACCCGTGTGGGAAATGGAGTTTGTGATTGTCAGGCCTCCTCTGAAGAGCCGTGGGTCACTGCTGCTCCACGCATGCACCCCCACAGACATGCCCACAGGTTTCTCCCCACATGGAAATCTGGAAGCCTCCTTAGTAGAAAGAGGGACTCTTTTCCTGGAGAAGTCTGTGTCACAGCCTCGCTTAATAAATGGGGCCATACTTATAGAAAGCCAGGACTGGGGTTCAGGGGATCATCTGTCCTCACACCCTCTGCCCACTACAGCTTCCTGGATGCTTTGTCTGAGTTCATGGACAGCTTAGCAACCCAGTAGGATGACTGAGTCCTCTAGGTAGTTAGGGAGGGGCCAAGGATAAAAGGGAGCTCTGATCCCTTTCTCTTTTAGCCCTGCCTCACACTCTTAATTGTACCTTCTCCCTCGTCTGTGGGATGGTAGGACAAGACAGAATCATATCAGTGTCTTTTGAGACAGGCTAATGACCTGTGGCTCATATAAAACCTTCTCATTGCCCTACCCTTAGTGGAGCAGCTGATATTCTTCCTTTTCCTTATCCTTATTCTCCTATTAATGCCTGAACATACTTCCCCTACTTCTCTACCTATTGAAAGGAAGTCCACTTACCCATCAAACCCATTACCAGTATCATCATCCTCAGAAGCTACTTTCCGCCCCTCTTCTACCCTCTACCCAGATGAGATTACTCTTTTCTTCTTCTGTGTTCCCACAAAACTTTGCCACTGGTGTCACACTTATCACATTCACTCATGGTGGGCTGCTTTGTAGAATTTGTTGAGGATCTTATTTAGATCAGTATCTGAGTGCCTGGGACAGTGTCTGTGCATAATACATGGCCAATTCATGCCTGTTGAATAAACAAACCAATCGATAAATAAATAACATCAATTGTGCCCTCCCACAAATGCTGAAATATATTTATAAACTCCATAAATACTTAAAATTGTTTTCCTTTTTATGGTTGTGGTACTTGATGAGAGAACACATTCTAAGTGTGTCTTATTAAATCTCTTTTATGTCTGTGAAATTATTATTTGTTTTTGGCCAAAGGTAATAAATTTTTGAAGAAGCCTTACCTTTAAAAAAAAAAAAATGGCCAGGCCATATGGCTCATGTCTCTAATCCCAGCATTTGGGAGGCCAAGGTGGGAGGACTGCTTAAGACTGGGAGTTCAAGAGCAGCCTGGGCAACGTATGGAGATCCTGTCTCTACAAAAAATAAAAAATTAACTAGCTGGGCATGGTGAGGTGTGTCTGTGGTCCCACCTACTTGGGAGGCTGAGGTGGGAGGATTGCTTGAGCCCAGAAGGTTGAGGCCACAATAAGCCGTGATTGCACCACTGCTCTCTAGCCTAGATGACAGAGCGAGATCCTTGCTCAAAAATGAAAAGCCAGAAAAAAAAGAAAAAAATTGTAAAGCAATGGCTTATTAAATATGTGTTCAGCAGAATACTAGTTCCCTAGAAATTTGGGAGAGACGAGGTTAATCAGGTTTTTCTGCTGTGTTATGTCTCAGAGCTTTGATACAATATTGCTTGAGAATGCCAAAGAGAGGAACATACACACAGTGTATTTTGCAGTACTACCTTAGCACCAACTACAGTGCTGGGGCATAGTCAGTTTTAGTATTTTGCTATTACGTCATTGATGCTTGTCTCGTGCCTCAGTCTCCATCCCTGAGAACCAAGTGAGTGTATCTGTGATAAGGGCTCGATTCTTCACTGTCTTCATGTATACCATCTCTGCTCTGCAAAACTGAAGAAAAAAAATTAAAGGGAATTAAAACATTACTTTACCTGTCACAGCAAGTTAGCAAACATCTCCAGTGGACTATGCAGCAAATGATTGTGGTTTTAGAAATAACCTGCCAGCCCCAGTTGCTCTGCAGTAACCTCCCAGGACTATTCCATAAATGCCAGTTGTCTGCATAGTAATTACCAACTCTCTCCTTGGCAAATTTACTGGTATGTCTAGGAATAATTGCTGGGGAACTCATACTTTCAAACTTACAAGAGGCAAACAACCTTGCATTTACCTCGGGGGGTTATCAGGTATTCAAACTGAGCTGTGTAAAAGATCATAGAAATAAGGGAAAGAACTTGAATTTTCACCTTGATATTTTTCTCAATGGGTGAGAGCCTGGCTCACGAGATTTATGGTGGAAAGACCTACGGGAGATAATTGTCTTCTTCTCAGGGTCTCTTCTCTTCCTTGTGGTTTGGAGTAGCAGTAAAATCTGACCTAACTATACACTCTTGGAAACTTCTGTTGGCTTCAGACAAAACTGGCTAATTGGTACAAGTGGTGAGGAAGAAGATGAAAAACTTGGTCCCATCCAAATTCTCACCTGTGCCTTTGGTGTTCATCTTCTAGAGATCTCAGGGAACACAGAGGATATCCCTTTGGTGCGCTGGAGGCAGCAGTGGCTGGAGAATGGCACTTTGCTTTTTCACATTCATCATCAAGATGGTACTCCAAGCCTTCCTGGACAAGACCCCACTGAAGAACCCCAACATGAGTCGGCGGAAGAAGAGCTGAGGATCCTCCACATCTCAGTCATGGTAAGAGCAGCACAGCCTCAGCCTCTCAGGCCATAGCTTATGTTACCTTGACATTAAGGGTCTTGGCGTCATAGATACCACTGTATCAGACCCAACTCTGTAATGATCATTGATCATGTTAATAAGCAAATTTCCCATCTGTGGGAAATGCATCCACTTGTGATGTAAGTGATAATTCCAACTATTTCTAACAGTACCATTCCCCGACTGTTTTCTCTAGGAACATGCTCAGATATGAAGAAACTTTAAGAAACCAGAGATAATATTAGATCGGGGCAGCCAGGCACAGTGACTCACACTTGTAATCCCAGCACTTTGGGAAACCAAGGTGGATGGATCACTTGAGGCCAGGAGTTCAAGACCAGCCTAGCCAATGTGGTGAAACCCCATCTCTACTAAAAATACAAAAATTAGCTGGGCACACCTGTAGTCCCAGCTACTTGGGAGGCTGAAACCTGAGAATTGCTTGAACCCAGAAGGCTGAGGTTGCAGTGAGCTGAGATTGCACTTCTGCCTGGGTGACAGAGTGAGCCTCTGTCTCAAACAACAACAACAACAAAATTAGATGAGGGTAATGGATTGTCATAGATGGGAATTATCCAATTAGTATATTGGAGAATCTTAGAGTAGTTGCTTCACAAATGTTTGTTAAATGACTGACTCTCCAAGCTGCTTGCTGCTACCAAGTTCTCTTTTCTCTTTTTCCAGCCAGGAGGAAGCCAGTAAACTGGCTTTCTCTCCTCTTACAATAGATGGCATGTCAATAGACACTTGCACTTCTCTCTAGCTGAACTCAGATCCTTTACTATTAACATTCCTTCTCCTACTTAGAAATTTCAAGCCCCAAAAAAAGTTGGAAGGTTCTTTCTAACATTCTAGGAACTTGTATTCTAGAATCTCACTGGAAAGTAAGTGCTATGATGGCAGGCCAGGGTTTTTGTTTAGTATTGTTTTGTTTACTGATGTGTCCCCAGCACCTAGAACAATGCGTTCACACAGTTGATACTTCATTAATATTTGTGGAATAAATGAATGAATTTCCCAGTGAAGAGATGAATAAAACCTGTTACGGTGTTTTATGTGCTGATATTGTGTTGGTAAACAAACATATTGTCTGCTCTTAGGATAGCTTAATAGCAGGTTGAGACCTGACTGATTATTTATGAGCCATGTATACGGGAGGGTGTAGATTATTTCACTGTTAGGAAACTCAACACAGAACCAACCTGAGTCTTAGTTGAAACCTTATTTCATCTGTTGCTCTAGTACCATCACTACATGCTATTTAGTTTTGTATATAAGACTGAGGGAAACTGAGTGCATTTTAGATATAAAAGAATGTCCATTATCCAAAGATGGAAAATTTCTCTATAAAATCTCTGATAAATCTCAAAATGTAAGCCTTCTATTTCTTCCTCAACCAGCGTCCCCGTAAGTAACTGGCTTGACAGGTTATCTGCAAGTACAGGAGGCACTTTGTTTAAACTATATGGTGAAGAAAAGAGTTCTTGAATTGCAAATGTTGAGCCTTAATATCCAGATAAGGCCAGATGTCAGGCAGGTAAATGAGGTTGCTATTACTCACATTTACAAATTAATCAAGGTTTATAGCATAGGAGTTACAGTACTTGCATATCCTTATTAAAGAACAGTGTTTTTCCTCCCTGGGAAGGTTGTCTTCTTTTTTGTAGCTTGTAGTGTCCAGAGAGTGGCAGTACTCAGGCAGGTCAGCTGAATTGACCCTGGCATTGACTGGAGTGATTAATTTAGAGGCCAGATGGTCTTCAGATTTATTATATGGTCTGACTAAAAAGAAGGGCACAATGGTGGATTTCTCGCCAGCCATCCACATCCTGCCATCAGTGTGGGAAGCAATGGTGGTCACGGGTGGTTTTGTTTTGTTTTGGTTCAAGACCATTTCAAAGAACCAGTCTTTGTCACACTGATGAAATGTTTAAGGTAAAGTAAGGTGTATAGAGATTTCCAAAAATAAATACTGTGATTATATTTTAAGGAAGGACCCTAAATAGAAGAAGTTGAGACAAACAATATGTCAGAAGAGGAGTCTAGGGAGGGCCGGGGGCATATTGCGAGAATCTGCGGAAAGACAAACAGCCTGAAACTTGTACTTGTTGGCGCATTGTATCTTCAGTGTAGGAGGCACCCTACCATCTATCCCTGGAATTAGGGGCTCAGTAAGTTCTCTAGAGGAGTGTGTGTGTGTGTGTGTATGTTTGTGGGTTGGGTATACTGCTGGGTGGATAGGTGCACCAAAATCTTACAAATCACCACTAAAGAACTTACTCATGTAACCAAACACCATCTGTTCCCCCAAAACCTATGGAAATAAAAAATTTAAAAAATATATATGTTGATCAAAAATGCCAAAGACTTTAGGAAATAGGTTGTGCCCTTAAAATAAAACAACCTCTATGAAAAACCCTACATTGTAGTGTTTTTTTCAAATGAGATCCCCTGAGCAAGAATTAATGGACAGTGGACACTGAAATGGAGAAATAACAAGAGTCAACTTAAAACTTATCTCTGAGACCTCTCCCGTGGCAGACTACCAATGATATTTTATTTTTCAAATAAAATAGAAAAGAAGATTCCTTCAGCTTAATTTTAATTTATTCCCTTTTGTTTTTAACCAGGCTAAAGAGAGAGAGGACAAAAGGGCATAGGCAAATGTAAGGGTGGGAAAGACTTGTGTTGTCTTTGGGTTGGCCTCTTGTATGCGGACAGGCCAACATGTCCATAAAAATATCAGGAAGGCCTTTTACTTCCACAGAACAGGAATCTCAGGATGAACTGGAGATATAAATATTTCCTCCCTACCCCCTCCTTTCCCTGTCAAAGATGGTTTGGTTAGTGGAGCCTACTGCATGCAGCCCACCTAGACGTCTCATTGTCCTCCATTACCATTCCGTACACACATCCCACACGCTGTCTTTCTCATCCTTGGGATTCTATTCTAGAAACAGTTTCAAAGTCTGAAGTTGTGTATCTGCCTTCAGCTTAGAAATCAAGCCTGAGGGTATCCTGTTTGAAGATGTTGTTCCTGGAGTCTCTGATGGCTTCCTCTTAAGAGACTCAAGTGTTGGTAGACTGTATTTGGCACACTTTATACCATACCCTTTGGAGGAAAGGTAGGCAGCTAATTGAGGCATCTGGATAACAGCATTATAAATGCCAGAAGATAGCAAAATTCTTTGATTTGTAACAATATTGAGTGGTGAAATACACTTAAATGAAATCTTATTACCCAAACCCCTTTAGTTATGAAATAACAATAGCAAAACTATTTTTCATTAACTCTAATGATCAATATGGATAGTTTTCAAATTGGATCAAAATAGCATAATTAGAAAAAGAGAAAAGATAAAGTGATTATTGAAACATGAATACATCCAACCTTTTCCCTTCTGTTAAGAAAATGTATAATTAAAAGCTTAACTAATAATCCTAAATATTCCCAATATGTGCAAGAGGGAATTAATGGTTTTATGAAAATCTTAAAGTTTACATCTCTCTCATTTTTTATGTATACTTTTTTATCCATATTTCCTCAATGCAGAGATCACTGTTTATTTCTATATTTTGCATATATTATGTTTTGTTTTAAACACAAAATATAAGAAATGAGAGAATGAGAAGTAAAAGAAACCTTTTTTGGACCCTTATGGCATTCTATGAATCAGAATTTGCAAGTTGTCTTTTATACCATGCCCAGTATAAATCAACCATCAGCAAAATTGTGGGCTTGCAGAAAACCAATACCCCAGCTGGGAGCTGGGCATTTTAAAACTTTGAAAAACCTTTTTCTTTTCTTATTTTTCAATCACATCCTAAAATTTTTGAATTATTTTTTTCCAAAGAGGTACCATTTCTTCCTTGCATAGAATAATTGGATTTCCCTTCTGAAATCTTACGTTATTGCTTTGAGGGTCAAATGATGTATTTTAACCTCCTTGCATGATTCAAACTTGGCTGAAGATATTTATTTCAGATTTTGCAAGATAATTGACATCAGAACTATGAAAGTACACAAGGATACTCTTTTGCAAACTCTTGAACAAATGAAAGCAGATTCAGCAAATGAAAACTGAGTATGAGTTTAAACCAAAAGTCAAGCAATTTGTCAGTTATAAGGCAAATGGTTTACTCCATAGAAGACTAGGCTTCAATATGACTTCATGTCAGATATTCAGACTCTGTGTGGATTTAAATTTTCCTATTGTACTTCTGCTAATTTACCATACTCTGTACATTTTTCTTCTTAAAGTATGCAAACGAGTTTAATGGTGCGCAGTAGAATTTAAACGTATTGTCTATATATTTCATCTTTTTAATTAAAGATGGCAGTGTTAATAGATTTCCTATATGCATATAAGTTGGTTAAGTACATTTTTCACAGCAAGTAGCCTTTCTAAAATTCTTTGGAGAGATATATATATGTGTATATATATATATGAAATTTTTCTGTATTGATAACTCCCACTGATAGAGAATATCTTTTGTGGTTCAGCCTTCTTAGGCACTGTTGTGGGGAAAAAAATCTTAGTAGCCCCAGCTGTTTGTGGCTCCTTGGCCAGTATCTGGAGACCCCCATGGCCTTCTACGGCTGGCTGCCATCAGAGGCCTTAGCCTGCCCCCAGGCTCCCCGTTTCTGGGGTCTCCAGGTGAATCCAATGTACAGAGTTCACTCCTGGGAGAAACAATGTTGGGAACAAGATTTGGAGACAAAAGAGGCTGTAGGTGCCATTATACAGTCCCAGAGTTCAGCAAATAGAATGGGCACTGTGGGAAAGTGCCAGTGTGGAAAAGTAGTATTTGGGGCTGAGTCAGTACAGAGCCCACAGAACACACCTACGGGAGCCTCCAGGATCATGTTTCCAGGGCTGCATAACAACTTTCTACCAAAGCCTCATCCTTGCCCTTACTGTTATATTCGAGTTCATTCAATCCAGTTGCCTGAGCATCGCATGTGAGTTTGCTGGAAGCCTTGCCTCATTTCATTCCCAGAGCACAGCCACTTCCAATGTAGAGAGGAGCAGTTCTAAGCGTGGCAGTCACTGTGTGTCATCAACACTATTAGGTTCTTATTAAGTGTCTGTGGGCCCAGGAGAGAGGGTTAGATGTCTTTTTTTGTCAGCACCTTTTGCCTTCAGCAGATCTGTTACAAAAACTCATTAACAAATTCATTAATCAAGGTCACTTTTGCATCTTTATGGTCAATTTGTAGTATTTGTTTCATTCAACTTAGGATGCCCTAATTTATCAGAACCAATCCTTCTCATCTTTAAGCAACAAATGGAGACATTTAAGCATGTTGTGTTTTCCTAGAAAGGACAGAGATAGAGCAATAAGTCGGAAAAAACAAAAAGACAGGTCTTGATTTTGTTCAAAGAAGACTTTTCTTGCAATCCAAGCCATCCTTCACGGGGCCGAACTGACTGACTGGTCATACTGCCCACATTCCAGGGTCATCACTGTCTACTTTACCTTCCATTAGGAAAGTTGTGGGCAGTTCCTAAGATAATCAGTAAGATCTCTTGAAACAAAACCTCTTTGCTCTTTGTTTCTCTCTGAAATGCTGATGTGCAAAAGCCTGGAGATGCCAGGGTCCATTTGGGGACTATGTCAAGTGCCAACTAAGGTTTGGTTACAAACCTCCCTCACCTGGCACCATGGGATGCTCTGCATCTCTTGCCAAGATGCATCGGGCATAGGTATACGTGAATTCATTTGCCATTTGGGTTGCTCATCTATTCTGTTCTTGTTTGGTGCCCTTTCGTATTCCAGTAAAGTGAGAGCTGACATATAGTGGAAAGATGTGCTGGATTTACAGTTGGAAGAGTGGACTTCATATGCTGGCTTTACCACTTTAGGTAATTTGCTGGGCTTTTTGGAAGCTTCATTATCTCGCCTATAAAATGAATGCACTGGTCAGGCTTTTTAGTTTTAGAGAATGGAGATCCACTGAGGCCTTCTGTGTAATAGAGTTGTACTGTAGAAATTCATATGGAGATAAAGGAGACAACACTCTCCTGATTTTGAAAAGTATATTCAAAGAGCAGAGTTTCATGAAGGCTGGAACTGGGAAGTTGTTGAGGATCTGAGTGATTTTATCAGCCCTCAGCCTCCATAGCTTGTGGTTTGGCCCTTTCACACCTGTTTCTATTGCTCCTCTTGCTATGAATTAGCTTCTTTGTCTAGTCTATTCTATACATCTTTCTCAATTGCGACGCTTTTATATGTTTGACACTCCATTTACTCATCAAGTCACCTCACTCATGACCTGTTCTGACTTTTCACAGCTTCACAGTGTTTCCAACTTTGTTCCCACTACTGTTAAATGTCCTGCCTTCCTCCCTTATTCTGACTCCTTAGTGAAAGAAGCAGATGGGTCTAATTTGTTACCATAGACCCTGTTTGTTCAAAGCTTTCGTATCAGGTTATCCCACAGATGAATGTGATCCTAGCCTTCCTCTGGTGGTTATCGTGGGGAGGTGGGCTTATGTGGTACACTCCTGCTCCAGGCATAGGTCAGAGCCATTTCCTTTAGCAGAGGCTGAAAAACTGATTTCATGATTTCTTGTTTTCAATACAACAAGCAGACTAAGATCTAACTTGTAGAGATGTTAGGAGAATCAAAATATAACATAGGCACCGTCATTGTTGTCATCATCATCATCAAAATCGTATTTTGCACTTACTATGTGCTAGACATTGTTTCAAGTGCTTTCGATATATTTTAACTTATTTTTTATTCTCACCACACTATAAGTAGGGTTTGTTATTACTCATTTTGCAAACGAGGAGACTGAGAGCACAACAGGCTGTGTGATTTATCCAAAGGTAAACAACTATTAGTTTGCAGGACCATGAATTGAATCAAGGCTGTCGGCAGAGTCCAGATGCTATACTTTGAGACGCACTCCTCTCCTGACCTGTAATGAGCACACAATGTATATTTAGTATGTGTCATTTCACCAACTTTTGATGTTTTGTTGACTTTTGACTGCTGAGACTCATCTGACACTTTACTTCATTTTTACTTTGACACTAAGAACGCTACAAGCATTAGGACCGACAACCATGATGGAACACAAATTTTCTTTCTGTGGCTACACCAGGCAGCTAACCCCAGAAGCTTAGACTCTGTTCAGCTTGGCTAATCCCACCTGCTAACCTTGGCTTCAGTCACACCACCTCACAGCTGGTGGTGGGTTTATTGGCAGGGAAGGGAAAAGTGTAGTTGGGGAATTCCAGCCTAAAATTGTGAAAGTCATGTAACAATGAACTTTGCTTCTTCATATACAAACTTTTGCACTTTTGCAGGAAATTTTTAGAAACTAGGAAAGTATTTTCAAAGCATTATTGACATCATTGATTTTTTAAAATCATAGAGTCATTCCTTCATTTAGGTATTGATTATTTAACACTGTTTTCAGGCTTCAGAGTTTTTTAGCTACTGAGTAGATACGAAATGAATAAGACAAAGTTCTGCGTTCAGGGAGAGTTTAACCACATTATTAATGCTTACTATTTGAAGAGGGCCCTTGGTAGAACCGAGAGACAAGTAGTTTCCATCATCTTTTCCACTCCTTTTCAGTCTTTACATCTTCTTTGTAAATCTTTCTTTTTCCTGAAGTTCACAGAGGCCTTCTGCTACCCTCATCTCTGCAGACAGCAAGAAAAATAGCTAAGAGGCCAAATTTTCAAAAGGATGCTGATGTCTTTTAACAAGTTGATGTAATATTCTGTTCAGCAATCTAGTTCACTTGATATAGAAGCTAGCAATTTACTTTCAAGTACTCAGTTTCAGAAATCCCTGAAGATCCTTTTGAAAGCAGGAGTCATAATTTCCATGAGGTTTCAATCAATATTAGAAACTGGTAATATTCACAGTAATAAAGCTATTGCTCACTAAGCCCTCATTGTGTCTCCAGCACTGTATGGGATCATTTGCATACATACTATCAATCAATTTCCATAGCAACCTTGTGAAATAGCTATCATTTCTTCCATCTTTCAGATGTGAACACTGAGACTAAGAGAAAGTAAATTATAGGCCCAAAGTCACATAGGCTGCGAGAAGGGAAGCCAGGATTTAAGGCAAGTGTATCTGACTCCAAACTTGACTCTGCTACACAATTCTGCTACTTGGTGGTATTAGGGTTGGATGGTTTCTCCAATTTTCCAGGTTATGGAATAATTTTACTTCTTTTAGCTAGCACAGTAGAAACCCTTTATTTGAAGACTAGGAAGGAACATAGTGAATTGGACAAGGTGCTGTCATGGTGAGGTCTATGAGCTGCTTCAAAAGGTAAAGAAGAGCTGGATTGGGCAAGAAGATCTAATATTGCAAAGAAGACTGAGATTGGCTCTGAGAAGACACTGGTCATTGAGAAACCAACAAAGACTATAGTTTTATGGTATTGAATTTTAGTGAGGCAGTTTACAGCAAGGGCTTTGCTCTGAGACCAATTTAAATCTTAGTTCTGCCACTTACTCGATCTTTTTATTGACCTTGGACAAATTGCTTAATCACTCTAAACTCACTTTCCCTATCCAAAAATGGGATTAAATCCTACTTTATAGGGCTGTTTTAATTATTAAATGAGATGATTCTTTTTTTCTTTCTTTTTTTTTTTTTAATTATACTTTAAGTTCTAGGGTACATGTGGATAACGTGCAGGTTTGTTATATATGTATACTTGTGCTATGTTGGTGTGCTGCACCCATCAACTCATCAGCACCCATCAACTCTTATATAAACACTTTCTATACTGCCGGGCCCATCGGGAAGTACCCATTAAATATTAGCTCAGTAAACTCTTGGGGGGGGTCATGCAAGCTGCCTGTAACAATCTTGCATACAATGTGTGACCCAGGGGCCATCAGCTTGGGGAGTCAGAAGAGAATCTGTCATCATGGCAGCATTTCAGAGGAGCCCTAGAGGATTGTTCTCAGGGAAAAGACCGAGGCAATTAGGGATATCAGGACAACAGAATAGGGCCATTACAAAGCTGGGATGCAGTCACATCCATTCAGGGAATTGTTATGTCACTTCTGTTTCGTTGTTTACAGGGTTTCCTACCAGGTGTCTTATGATTTAGGATGATAATTGAAGTCAGGTCTGATAATTGATATCTGATACCTACCAGGTATCTTATAATTTAGGGTGATAATTTCAGCTCCAACTTCTCTGGAAGAACTTCATTTACTAATTTATTTTTTAATCAAACCAAGTGATGTCATTTAGGGAATTCCATCACTGCCCAGGTATCCACACATACGAGATTGTTATTACTCTCATTCGCAGTGGGAAAAAGAAGACTTAGAGAAGTGGCTCATGGCTAGCATTGATGTAAGAACTCTGAGATTCTGAGTCCTGATGCCATTACCTTTTCTCCAGGTCACACTATCTTTCCCCCACCCTCTGCTCATCTCTAAAATTGGGGGTCTGTCTCACAGACCCAAAGTCACTTTTAAATCTGATCTCAAACACACACCTCTGGGCCTTGGCTGGAGACAAATTAGACTTAGGTATAGTAAATGTAGCCAGCCATGTGTCCACAGAGAAAACCCTAACGTGGACAATGGCAGGAATTATCTAGGCCAGGAGTCTGTAAAGGACCAGATGTTAAACAATTTTAGCTTTATAGGCCATCCAAGCTCTTTTTCAACTACTTATCTCTTGCCAGTGTAGTGCCCAAGTAGCCATACACAGTATATAACTGAATGCATATAGCTGTGTTTCAATAAACTTCATTTACTAAAACAGGCAGATGCATGTAGCTGTGTTTCAATAAACTTTATTTACCAAAACAGGCAGTAGGCCACATTTGACCTGGAGGCCATAGGTTTGCTGACTTCAATCTAGTACATTCTCCCATTTTGTCTGCAGAACCCACATAAAGACTACAACCTAACAACTCAGTAGAAGCTTTAGGGTTCTATTTGCAGTGTGAAAGAAAATAATTTGCTAGTTTTAGCCAGACCCCCACAGATTGATTATAATTGTCAGTTAAAGCACTGACAAAAATTGTTCTTGCTAGAAATTCAAGACATGTGGTATTCACAAATTCAGGTGAAATGCAAGCACATTAGCTTCTCCTGAGAGACACTGATGAGTTTAGCAAAGACAGATGTTAATGAAAACAAAACTATGCTTAGACTTGACAAGAAAAGTATAAACAGGATACTTATTAGCAAATATTCTATTTTTTCTTCCCTGTGAGTCTGATGGCTCCTGCTTGGTTTCAACTTTGAGTGCACAGTAGACATGTGTGACATGCTTGGATATGCTAAAATACCCCCTTATAGCAAAATACCTCATATAAATACATAAGAATAGAAGTGGAATTATGCTTCCAGACATGGATGTCATAATAAAGTTGGTTTGTGTAAGAACTGTTACATATCGTTAAGAGTTAGTGGTGGCTCTTGGTCTTGCTGCTAAAGTTTAGGGTGAACAAAGCATTTTTAGCCTTGCCTTATAAAATTAGCTGTGACACATTTAAGTATCTGCTAAAGTTTGTTAAATGGCTTACCCATGTGACAGGCAGATGTCAGTAGCCTTCCCCAAGATTGAAAGGGGTCTCTCTCTCTATAATAAATCTAGGAAAGTCAGGTGCCTCTTGCTGCTGCCTTGCTATTTATGATTTCTCTCCTGATGATACCTCTATCACTGCTGCTGATGTCCATGAATAGCAAAGGATGAGTCAAGTAGCCTTCTCACTTGGGATGAATCAGATGTCAGTTTATTAATATGTTGTACTATGGCTGACAGTAGTGGATGCTTCACAGAATCATATCTGGGGCCTGCTGGGCTCTGGCTCCCAATTCTGACATTTGGGATTTGTATAACTGCTTAAGGTGGCCTGAGATGTGAGTTCTGCTACCCTAATACCATAAAGAAGACAGGGCTCTATGGGCTATATGGGAGATCCATACGGTTATCAGTCATCAGATCCTTATGAAAGAATTCAATCTTCATTTCCTCCATGTCTGTATCTTGTCTGAGGAAGAAGTGGGAAGGATTTGGGACTTAGATATACAGGCCCTTGGGATTTGTAAGAGTGAACATGTCATAATTTGGCATTTGTGGGTTTTCAGACACATTCTTACATGAGGTAAGCTGTCATACAGAGGAAACTCAGAAAAGCTTTGTGTCCCAACAGTGATGTGAAAGCATCCATCTTTCATTCTCTTTTTATTTCCTAAGTGTCATGGAATGTATACATCCTAGTCATCATCCCTGGGATTTCAGCTGGCTGTGTCCATCCCCAGCCCCTCTTTCCTCAGTGCTCTGTGGCTCAGAGTGAACAGCCTCGGCCTCTGAGGCCCCCAGCCTTTCCATGGCAGGACCACCCTCCTTGGACTCCACCTTGGGTTCAGATAAGGCAGCACCAACAGGTCCCAGTCAGGGTTCTGCTGTAGCTTTCATAGCAGAGTGACGTGGGCCTAGGACCCAGCTGTCCTCACACAGACAGCATTACATCTTCCTCTTCGCACTTGTGACGAAAGCTTGCTGATGAGGCAAGCAGCCTAATGTTGTGATAAGACTACTGGATTTGAAGTCAGGAAGCTTTGATTATAGACCTTTTCCTCTCAAAAACATGTGAAACTTCAGGCCAGCTCCTTGACCTTCCTGAGCCTCAGTTTGCTCATCTACACAGGAGAGGGCTGGAATGAGATAAGTATTCTCAAAACTTTGGCATTCATGTTTTATTGGCATATTTTTATGCAACCTATGTTAGTATTTTCTGAATATTTTTATTTAAATTGACTCGCTTTTTCAATTTAAACTTATTTTGGCCTTATCTGAGAGAAATATGTCAATAAAATCAGGGCTTTGATGTTATAGTTGATTATTTCAACACAGATTAGGCAGATAGTATTTTATACAAATAAATGATAACATAAAAATGTCCCACCCCTTTAACAGCAATTGGCACACCCATACCAGGAGCACATAGATGGGCTATGTCCTGTGCCTTGGGGATCCTGGGCTAGTTGAACTTGTAAGTTGCCTTCAGCTCCCACATTCTAGAAATGTGAAAATGAAGGACATATGGGACACTAGCAATCCCTGGTTGACACAGAAAGAAATGCATGAAGAAACTTTCTTCCATTCCCTGCAGCAACTCTGCTTTACTTTTTTCCATTTATGAGTATGAGATGATGGTCTATGGGCAATATGCTGGGCTTGGCGGGCTTGTATACAGGTTGGGTTGAATGGAAGAAGATCCATCCTGGGAGGGAGCTATCACATCCCATTGTGAATCTTTGACTGGTCCTTTGGAGGGAGCCTGGTGACTTTGAGCCCTTCACATGGCCCAGTGGGGGCTCTCTGCAGGCGCCTTTGATCTGTGAATTGTTGGTTCAGAGCCATTGCCTTCTGCCTGCTCTGCTCCTCTGTGTCTGTGTCTCCAGCGAGTCTCTCTAGACATACTGTTAGCCTCTGCTAGCGTGAAGTGTTCTAGGAGCCTCCTGGTTTGATTTAGGATGGAGTGGCTTCCCCACATTAGGGAGCAGGCCACAGGAAGAGCCTTCAGCCTCCAGCTTTGGGGGATTTGGGAAGGGAAAATCTCCCAGAATTGCCTCTGGAGGCCTTTGAATACTCCCGGAAGGAGACATTTATTCTCCTCCCTAAAATGACTCAGGTAAAGCCGGTGGCAGAGTGATTCCTGGCAGGTCCAGCCCAGCCAGCCTTTATATAATATAATTCTTTCTTATGGAAGTATTGTTTTAGTTGCCCCATGTGCCCTATTCCCAGGATAACAGTTATGCCTTAGGGGGGAAAATATTTGCTTTAGAAGGAAACTTTCTGGCAGGATGGTGGACTCTGCCTTGCTGAGTAACCCTGCTGGGACCTGCAGGGCATGTCTCAGATTCCCCTTTTGGGCTGGCCTTGTTGGTTCTCAGGAGAGTCCCTGGATCAGGGGAAGACAAGGACAAGTCAGTCCCATGTTGCTATTAGGAGTGAGAGGCTCCTCTGAGGTACTGGAGATTCAGCGCCTTTTCCTCTTTCTTGCTTTCCTCTTCTACATCCCGAGCCCTTCTGGCAGCTGCCCTTTGAGAGTTCCTTTGCCTCTTTGATCAGGCTTGATTCTGATGTTCGTTTTCACCTGATCTCATCTAATGAAAAAAGTTAAGAGTGGGAAGTGGGCCATGTAGCTGTTCCTGTGTGATACTGTAAGTGCATTCAAAGGCCTGTATTTTACATCCAGAAATTTTCATTAGCATCTGTGTTAGATGCTGCCTTTCTTAGCTAATCATTCCAGGTCACTAGGGTTGAAAAGAAAGAACACGCCAAAGGAAAATGACAGTTACTTCACTTGAAGATCTTCTGAACAAGTAGTGCATTTTCATTATTTAGGAACAGGTGGATCTCAGTCTTCCCATTCATTCTTATTACCCAAGTTTCCACTTTCTGTACCTGCAGACTCATTTTCCTTATGCCCAGCATGGCCATGAGATCCTCTTCTTGTGCCCTCCTTTTCACCATGCTCTGCTTATTTTATTTTGTAAACATCTCTAGACTCCCTCTCTTCTTTCCCTCTCTACTACCACTATAAGTGCAGGTCCCCCTCACCTCTCACTGGACTGATACAGTGGTTTCCCCCCTCTTCCCTCTTGTCTTCTGACTTGTTTCCCTATAACAATTCCCTTCAACCACCATCAGGCTGAATCTAATAAAATGCAACTTGAACTATGTCCCCTCCCTGGTGGAAAACCTTGAGTAGGTCCCTCCACTCAGAAAGCTAACTTCCAGGGTGTTAAACCTTTCATGCCTGCCCCTCATCTCCTCCACTCCTTGCCTTCCTCTCTGTGAGCTACCCTGACCATCAGTCATATGTCGTGAACCTCCCTTGCTATTTAATACTTCTGTGATTTCAATTATGCTGGCCTTTTGGCTGAGAATGTCTTTCCTGTCCTCTGAGTGAGGTCACCTCTTTCTACTCCTTTTAAAATTCAGTTTTGCCCCTTGACTCCCTCTAGGAAAGTGTTTCTGATCCCCTTTTCTCTCTGGGCTGGGTGAAGTAGTTTTGAGCAATCCCTGGTGCATATTTCTGCATCATCCTTACCTGTGCATAAGCCTACCTCCCCTGAGTGTAAGCTCCTTGGTGGGAGGGATTATGCTTCTCTCAGTCCTAACCAAGGGCCTGGCCTTTTGCTGAGAGGCTGAAAGAGACTTTGGGAATGAACAGACAACCTTACAAGGAAGGCTGAGAAAGTCTGGTAATATGGAGAGCCGAGGCTCAAAGAGGTTAGATGGCTGAATGGCTGGTCAGTGGCACTGTTGGGATGGGGAGCAGGTGATCAGTCAGTGTATTTTCCCCTCTCTCCTGGACGATCTTCAGCAAAATGTTCTCTCCGGCCTCTTCTATGGTCCTGTGCTGCCTTTTCTCCACTGAACCCTCACATCTCTTCCTCCCCTCACATATTCATGGAACAGGAACCTTAGGGGAAGGCTGTCACTCACACGTGAAGTGGCTAGATCATCTCACTCTCCCTCTGCGTGTGTGTGCATGTATACGTATAATTTTTTAAGTTGATACTGAGAAAAATTACTATAAAAGGTTTTCATAGTGGGAACTTTAGTTTTGAGTGTCACGAGGCATGGTATAAGGGGTGGGATGAGACCACATGGTGTTCTGCAATGAAGAGGGCCCCCCCCAGAGCCCGAATATCCGGGAAGTCCCTGACTCAGTCTTCTGGGCAAAACCAACAGCTCCTGGTTTTCCTGTTCTCAGTGGCTGCTTTCACACTTCTACTACAGTGTCACGATGGCTGGTCTGTCTGCATCGTTTGTAAGATGTGCCAAGTGCATTTGATAGTAATAATAGGTGAAGTGCTGAAAATTGTGACTGGTTTTCTTTTCTCCATTAGAGTGGAGTCAGAGTTACAAATGACCTACAATAAGGTCATTCTCACTCAACTTACATTGTGTTATACTTTGCTGACTGAGAGAGATAAAAAATTGGAGTTACAGCTGGTGCCAGGGGAACATTGAGCCTTCAGTGTGCCAGTGGGGTCTACCCGGTTTGTAGCCTGTATCTCTCATGGTATGGTGGCAGAAAAAACTATGGAGAAGTGTTGGTCCTGACAGTGTTTGGTTTTCCTGTTAAGCCAAATTTAATTTCCCCAGTTATAGAATGAAGTTAAGAAGAACTTCTCCATCCTACCTGTAGTCACTCTGCAGAAACAGAAATATAAATGCAAAATTAACACTTTCCTTTCTAAGAGAAGGGACTTTTATTTTTGCACCATTCACTTTATAAAGTATGCAGTGCAGCTACATGTATGTAGCTATAATTAGATTCTAAATAGACATTTTTAATGTGATTACAAGTTTTGACTTCTCTGATGTTGATACTGATATGCCTGCAGACCTCTAAGGAGTGGAGCAGGAACAGTTAGATTAACGTGCAGGTTAGTTTATTTTACTAGAAAAACAATCTGTCACTATAAGTGAGCCTTCAGCCGTCTCACAAATGCTGGCTAAAGGCACCAAAAGATAGGAGCTAGAGTGAGGTTGGGTAAAGAGAAGTCTTCACACGCTCTAAAAACACAGCTGTATCCTCTGGGTGACGGATCTGTAGCATGCACCTTGCATTTGAGCATCCTCATGGGTAAGGAAACCACCACCTGACTATAGTTAACTTTCTCCTGGGAGGACTCCATGACCAAGGGAGTGCCCCTCAGAGTGATCCAGGAACCAGCAGAAAAGGGGGAAGAGAGATTTTCAGATGGAGGTCTTCAGTCTGAACTGACCAACAGTGTGAACATAATACTGTTTGTGTTTTGTCAGCCTCAGCAAGTCAGCTGAATGTGCCTTCCTGGAGTCAATCAAGCTATGTAGCATTCACTGAGTGTCAGCCCTGTGCTGGACATTCTGCTAAGGCTGGGGCTGTGGAAGGAATTTAGAACTTGGTCTCTGCCTGCAAGTCCAGTCAGAGCCATGATACAGGGAGCAACAGAATTAGGGATTAAGGATTAATTGATAAATGTCCACATATGCATTAGGAATTGGAATAGAACAACATGTCTGAGAATCAGAGTAATCAAAGTAGGTTTCAGGAAGGAGACGGATGTATGCTGCAACTTGAAAGCACAGAAAAGGCATGGGTAGGGGAGATACAAAGAAGGACATTTGGGAAACGAGAAAGCAAAGGTTCGGAGATAGGCAGATAAAGACCTATTACTCCATACCTGCTCTTTTTCCCTTTTCCTCTCCCTCCCGTTCTTCTCTCTTTCTGTCTCTCTCTCCCTTACAACAGAACTGAATGTTAAGAATAGAAAAAATAAATCACAACTATTAAAATGTAGAAAGAAGAAACTCTGTGAACACTATGATCTGAATTAATTTATAATGATGTTGCAGGTTGGCTGGGAATGACCCCATGGGTTCAGGAAAACAGGTACAGAATTAGGCAGTTGGCCCAGCGGATGATGTCTGCCTTGTCAGTTGTCTTGGAAGCAAGAACCCCTGACTGCGTTAGTATCACGCAAATGTCTCTGGCTGACCTATGGATTCCCTGCATGATCGAGCCACTCATCAGCAAATCAGAACCTGACAAACAATAGCAGAGTTGAGCCTTTTGTCACTTTCTCTGGCAGGTGGGGAAGAACTGGAGCTCAATTTCCAGCTTCCCTTTGTTCCTGCCCGTCTTTGGCTGGTGAGCACCAGGCCTGCGCGGGAGGTCTTGGTGGGAGTAACCAGCATTTGGCTGTTCTGCTGGGAACAGAGGGGACCATGGTCAGCTAGTGAAGAAATCAGGCCTAAGCAACAGACTCTCTACCTGCACCCCTCTCCATCACAACCCCCATCCCCACCTCAAAAAACAAAACGAAACAAACAACAACAACAAATGCCAGTACAAGAGAGGAAGCCTGAAAAAAACAGAAAAACAAAGCTGACAGCCTGGGGCTATGGGTGAGTAGGATGCCAGGGAGAGAGGAGGTAGGACAGGGCAACTGGGTATGTGTGTGTGTGTGTGTGTGTGTGTGTGTGTGTGTGCGTGTTTCATTTCTTAAAATTAATGATGGGAAGGATTTGAAGACTTGTACAATAGCTTTGCCAGCAAAAAATGTAATTAGCTGAAGACAATATGCTGCTGATGTTGGAGCTGGTGGCTTAACAAAGCCCATCCTAATGAGGATGTCAGTACCTCATTCAGAGATTGCCTTCACAAACCAGGCCTCTTCTTCAGATTTTGTGCTTGATTAGTTCCAGAGGAAAAAAAAAAATTCAATTTAATAATTTTTTAAAGAGGGAGAAATAAGAGCCACAGCACTCAGTGTGGGGCCCCAAAGAAGACTTTTTTGACTGCCAGGGTTTCTCTTCCTTCCCCTGTTTGATGCCAGACAAAGCTTGCTGGCAAGGAGTGAGGGGCTTGGAAGGGATATTGGCGTATGATGCTCTAATCGTGTTCGTACGTCAGCATCTCCTCTCAGCCCTTAATTTCCTTTTCTGTTCCCTTTGCTACAATTCTTGAGCTCTAATGTGCATCTTACTTGGATGCCAAGATTGAGTCACAGCTGGAACATTACAAGGGATATGACCATGGATACCCATTTTTCTCCCAGGGTTTGGATTAGAATTTGGGGCCTGTGATTAGAATTTTCTGTGATGGATCAAATCAGTTACCAGTTGGAGGAAGTTTATGAGCACAAAGCAACATACACAAGTTTTGTTAACCTCTGTTTTTGACTGGCATTAAATGACTTGCACTGGGAATGGCCGTTGTTATCTTTTGGGTTCTAATGCAAAACATGGCCTGTGGGCTTTCTCCTGTCTTCTCCAAATCTATCGGCTAGCACAGTGTTTTTTATGTGTGACCTGACTGTAATGAAGTTCCTAGTTTCCCTGAAAGTTAAGTCTGACAGTTCTTCCCAGTCTGTCTTATATGTATGTTGTTATACTGTGGAAAGTGTCTATTGTTCTTCTTATGTCTCCCATCCCAGAACAGGACTTACAGAGAACAAAGAGACCTGAGTCTGTGTGCATTAGTGTCAGACTGTTCTCAAGGAAATGGTTGAGCATCTGTACTCTCAGACTCTGAAGATAGTTGATTTCACTTTACATCTACCCAAGGGCAGATATCTCCATAGAATTTTCGCTGCCTGTGTCAAAATGACAACCTGACAAGTGTGATCCTCCTTGGCCATATTGGTTAAATTATTGTTTAAAATGTTGTATTTAGCCAATCCGATGATCAAGCTTAACTGGAAAAGATTGCAGGCATCAGGCAGTGTAGACAGTACTGAGTGTAGACATTTAGGGATCCTCACTTGCATAACCTCAAGAGTTAGTTGTAGAAGCAAGGAAGTCTGGGGTTTAATTTAAAGAAAATGGGAAGTTGAGTGATTAGAACCCAGACCACAGTGGTGGGCTTCTTTCTATGTGACATGGTCATAAAACAGCATCATTAATGTCAGTGGTTGAGTCTTAGTTTGGCCTCATACTACTATGTAAACTTGGGTAAGTTACTTTCTAAAAATGGAAATTGTAATTTTCACTACTTATACTTATTGTTAGGGCTAAATAAAATAATGAATACAATTCATTAGGTGCTATGTCTGGCATGTGGTAAACACAATAAATAGTAGTTGTCATTAGTATTACTTCTATATTGTACCAGTACTCTAGGAATAAGGCAGTGTGTGAATAGACTAACAAAATGAGGCAGGAGTTTGGAGGAAGAATTAAGCACATATAATGGGATTAACTATAGGAAGCTGAGAAATGCTTAATTCTTTTATAGTGGTTTGTGGACTTTGAGATCATCACAAAACTAGCCATCAGCTATGTGATCTTTACCTCTCCCAGTCTAGGGACTGTGCTGCTGGAAATCCCACTGTAAAAGAGAACAGGGGCAGGATCCTTGAATACTTGACTGGATCCTGGCACAGCAGATCTCACAGTAATCATGAAAATCAAATTGTACCTCTCTGTGTGGGACAAGAATATGATCAAGGCCACACTCCATGTGAAAGGCCTTCTACCTACACCCTGACTCGCAGGCATCTCTGAATAGTGCAGCCTTTAAGGATCCATCTCAGTATTAGCTGGATAGGAAACGGATCTTCAGGGTCTTCCCTGGTTCAGATAGTGATACTGATGAATATGTACCAAATTCAGAGAAATTTTGACATCCTGGCCCTGTTTCCCCTCCTATTCCCAACTATGTTATAGGCTGTTTACCTCTGAAGTCACTGGAATCCCTACACATGCCCTGCATGAGGTCTTCCTGCAGTGACTAGTTTTTAATACTGTTGATTTTCATGTACTCAGCCCCAGCTGCTGCCTATGGAACTATCAGCTCTCTGAGAACCTCTTTTCCCCCATTAAACTGGCCTGCCTGACTTTGAGGAAACGGGAGAAAGAGGGATTTAATAACTCCTTTATGATCTGAGAAAAATCAGGATAGAGTCTAATGGTCATTAGCATATACTGTGCCCGCTGCCTCTTCCCCTACTCGTTCAATAATTCCCTTAATGTTTGGTCCTAATGGAGTAGATTATTATTATTATTTTATTTCATCAAGATCACCTACTGCATAAAAAACAAAGAAGAAAGGAGGAAAGGAACGTGGCCCAGAATAGGCGTTGAGCATTATCCAGCTGGTGATATTTATTTATTGGCTTCATGCTTGGCTTGTGAAGTTTTGAAGGGCTGGTGCCCACAGCCCATGGAGGGAGCCTGTCTCATGCAGCTCTGCCCATGAGTTGCTGAGACAGCGACCTGGAGTGCTTCTGCTTCCGTGTGGACCCTTTTATCTTCCAGCCTGTCTGTTGTGCATAATACACACATTAGTGCGTGTGCATGCACACTAATATCCACACACATGGGTTATATGTGGGGCCAGCCTCTTAACACATGATACTAATTGGGGTGCCATCCATGATGTCTGACTAGGCAGCATCATCTCTTAGAAAATTATTACATCTGCATCCAGAGGGATGAAGGACCTCAGGTCTGCCCAGGTAGCCTGATTCCTTACTGGTCTCCTACACTGCAGAGGTGTAGGTCAGTCTTTGGAATTATGGATCTATGGGCTGAAAACCCAGCCCATGACGAGCTGTTTCTCTGTCATCCTGCTTCACCTAGCCCTGCTTGGCCTTAGCACTCTCGTTAAGGCAAACAACAGGTAACTGTAGCTACTAATGATGAGAGAGCTCTAAGCAGCTCACGGACAAATGCGCTCCTTTGCTTTTCTTTGGGATGACAGAGTCAAGGGTCTGAGGCAAGAAAAAAAAATCTCGAGAACAGAAAAAAGCAGTTCTATAAACAGAATCTGAAAGAGTACAACTTGAAATAGCCCGGGCTGACTCCAGCACACTAGCCTCCAGCCACTGTCCCTGTAGGGCTCCAGGCTCTCATTAGACGAAACTCCTAAAGTCTCATACAGGAATTGAAGACAAACTTTCCAGATTAAAGAAGAAAGACAATCAAACCTAACGGTCTTAAAACTTTTAGAGCTAGGAAAAACAAAATAAAACAAAATTAAATTAAAAAGTAATTACAAAGCTAGAGAGTTGAGTTTCGCCCGAGAGGAACATAGCCTCTTTAGGTTGGAAGGACTCAAATACCAACCTGCTTAACCTTGAAAGGCTCTTGGTCTTAGCCTTTGCCTCTTGTTTGTGGAAGGTTGCCTCATCCCTATATTTACCCACCAATGGCATTTTAATGAGACAGAATTGGGGGAATATCCTATTTCTTCCCTAAGCTTTGGATACTTGGTCCTAGGGGCATGGGGGAAGGGGATGCTGAAGCATCTTGAGGCAGCAGTCAGCAGTAGTAACTACCCCAGTGAGAGGTTAACCAGGCAGCACGGGCTGGGCTCTGCCAGTGGGGCATGCAATTCACACCAGGAGCCCCAGAAGACATATTGAGGCCTCTTAATTAACATGGTGGCCCGTGGCAACTGGAAAGCCTTTCCACATGATTAAAGACTTCAGAAAACTCCCAAGGGGAGGTAATGTTCCTAATAATTTATAAATCGAACTTGCTACTTAATATGCTTAAAGTGTTTTCACTTGTCTTTCATCTGCAAAGGAGATGGGCAGGGGATAATGGATTTCTATTCACCAACCAGCATAGAAAAGAAAATCTGCCAGAGAAGCAAGGATATTTTCTCTTCTAGTTTGGGTGACTCCTTCTGGCAGGAAAGGGATCTTCATGGTCAAGAATGTGTTATCACAGTTTTCATGATATCCACTCATTTCAGAGGCCTTTGTATGCAATTGGGGAAGAGGGGATCTGCTTGTGAGGAGATCATTGGCTACATGGGGTTGATGACCTGCTTCTGGTGGGTCAGCTCCATCATCTACTTGGTCTGTGGTTTGTGATTTTGCTGGGCAGGAAGAATGCACAGGCATTTTGTCTACCCTTAGTTTACCAATGCAGAGCCATTTCCTGTTTGACAGGGATCAGTGTTACAATCAGAAAATTTTCATATTGGAAGAGTCATGCATTTCTTTCAATCACTGAATTTTTATCGATGAAGGCTTGGGTTAGGTTCAAAGCGGTCTGCAATTTGCACACAATTACACAGCTGCTTAGCCCTATTATTTTACTGGGGTTCTTCATGTTGCTAATAATTTAAGTCTAGTTTTCCAGTAGGCTTCATAGTATCACAGGATCAGAAGGGATCTTAAGAAGTTATCCATCTGCTTTATCCATTCCTTATTCCTGAAACATTTTGGTTCTAGATTAGGATATGCCCAGATTTTCCATGTGGGTTTGCACAGTTTTTCTGTTCTTGTTCTGCCTCTTATAAAAGATATGAGTGATATCCAGAAAAAAATATGAGTGATTGTTGCTGTATCCGAGAGAGGGTGTTTACCCCTGACCTTGGGGCATTGGTATTAAGACAAAACAGGAGACATGAGCTACCAAACTCTTGTATATGATTCCTATTTTGTAACCACTATTTAATTCCTCTAGGAATATAGTTTGAATTCAGTATGTCCATTGCCTTGAGGAATAATTAATTCTGTCTCAAATTCACTCTTCTGCTTACTCCTAAGGTAAAAGTAAGCTTTGAAATGTGAGCTGATTGGTTGGCTTTAGTCTCTTGACAGATGGTAGCTGGAAGCATAATCTCAGCTTTTCCATTTCTCTGCCAAGGGTTCAGAAAGCCCAGGTGACTCTCTAAACTTTGTGACATTTAATAGATCCAGATTCTTTTATTTTAGGATTTATTGATTATGTGACACTGATTTGAGAAGGATTCCACTGGTCCATGGGGTTGTTACCAGAGTATTACCTCTAGTCCAAGATATCTTCATCTACCACAGTGTCTTTGGTTTGAAGAAGAGAAGTAATGACTGGCCAGTGCCTGTGATCTGTTTTTGTGTTCCTTTTATGCCTGCATTTATCTTTAAAAATCAAATTATGTAGATTAATTCCTATAACTAAAATATAAACTCCATGAGATCAGGAACTATACCTGTGTTACTCACTGCACTGTCTTCATAACAGTGACCACTGAAAAAATGCCTTGCTAAAGTAGGCATCAGTAAGTGCTTCTTGAATGATTTAGTAATAAATTGAATAAATGAGTCACCCAACCAGCTAACTTATACAAGATTAGCTTGTAGGCACAGAGAAGATGACCATATTGAAATATATTGAAAGTTGATGATGCTTCTTCCTTTTTTTCCTTTCTTTTTCTTCCTTCTCTTCCTCTCTCTTTCCTTCCCTTCTTCCCTTCCTTCTTTCCTTCCTTCCTTTTTATTTCTTCTTTCCCCTCTCCCTTCCTTCCTCTGTCCCACAATTATTGACCATCCGCTTTATGCCAGGCACTGTGCTTTACCCTGGAGCTATAAAAGAGATAGATTAGACATGGCCTCTGCCCCATAGCCCCTGCCCTCTATAGTCTAGCAAATGAGATAGACAAGAAAATCAAAGGTAAATGTACTTGTGGTTAGAATTATGTGGAGGGTTCTATGGAAAGTGCAGTGAGACTAGAGAATGGTTAGCTGAAGTCATGTCACTGAATTGACTTTGAAGAATGAATAGGAGTTAGCTGAAGGAGGAAAGTATGACCCACGACCCAGGATGAATATACGGGTCAGATAATGAGACAGTCTTGTCATTGGTCCAGAGGACTGGGATAAGCATAAAGGAGAGATCTGCTTAGAATTTTCCATCCTTCGGCAATTACCATCAATGTTATGTAACACATTGTTACATAAAAATTCTAAAATCTACAAATTATCTGACAAACCTCATACTACTCTCTTAAGTAAGTGCTGAAAATGTCAATTTCATAATAAAATAAAAGCTGATTTCATTTGTGTGGTATCTATTACAGCCAGTAGAAATGATTCATTGATTTTTTAAAAGAAAAATGTATTTTAAAATGCCACATTTTTTTTCAAGGAACTCGTTAATAGATGTGGGTTTCTCATATACCCCAAACATGCTTCTAGTTACCAAATGTTAACAGTTTTGAGAAAAAAATCAATAGAATAATCAGAAAACTCATGCAAAGATGAATAACAAGCAAAACAATTCCATGTTTTGCAGCCAGTGCTTACAGTCAGTGTTTCTTTTTTAATGTTCAGAGTTTACAACTTGTAACTTGTTGCTTGAATCCAGATATACTGTAATGTTTTGTCTTTGTTTTTCCAATGGCCATAAAAATTGGAGCTAACACAAATAAATGAAGAATACTTTCTGAACACATCTAGGGTAAAACAGAAACTCAAAGCAAGACATGTGCATGTGAAGAACCCCTGTACACTCTCTGTAAAGCCTTGTGTGATAAGTGCCCATTCTGTTTGTCAGCGTGCTCATGAGCAGACGTTAAGTAGAAGTCTTTTGGGAGCTGAGTATCCAGAGGACAATTGGTGCCCCCAATAAGCTGTGTAAGATGTGTGCATCTTGCCTTTCTCTTTTCGACTTGGCTATTGGGATGCTTCCAGCCACAGTCTTTGGCCTAGGGTTTCTTTCCATTCCATCTGCCCCCTCTTCATTTCACTAGACTCTTTGAAAGGAAAATCCTGGAGTATCCATGACATTTACTGAAACTGCTTAAAATTCTCTACGAAAGTTGTAAGGTTAAAAATAATGAAATTGGCTGGGCTCAGTGGCTCATACCTGTAATCCCACCACTTTGGGAGGCCGAGGCAAGTGGATTATTTGAGGTCAGGAGTTAAGAGACCAGCCTCATCAAGATGGTCAAATCCTGTCTCTACTAAAAATACAAAAATTAGCCAGGTGTGGTGGTATATGCCTGTAATCCCAGCTACTTGGGAGGTTGAGATGAGAGCATCACTTGAACACGGGAGACAGAGGTTGCAGTGGGCCAAGTTCACACCTCTGCACTCCAACCTGGGTGGCAAAGTGAGGCCCTGTCAAAAAAAAAAAGAAAGAAAAAAGAAAGAAAGAAAGAAAGAAAGAAAGAAAGAAAGAAAGAAAGAAAGAAAGAAAGAAAGAAAGAAAGAAAGAGAGAAAGAAATTGTTCAAGACCTATGGTTTAATGAAAAATGTAACAGTAACTGAATGTGAGCCAAGTCCTCACTGTAGAAGGACAGTTACCAAAGTGGTAGACCCCTGCCTTTTCCTAGTACAGTGGTGGGCCTATATTTTCTTCCTACTTACTACCTGCTCAAGCAGGTGGAGCATTTCAGAGGAATTTATGTGTAGTGATCTTACAAATAATTATTACAAAATATTATTAAATAATATCACATATTAATGTCACATCACATTATGGTATATTATTGTTTATAAAATAGTCCACAATTAGTAAGCCATTGCAAAGCATTTTGACATCTGTCACCAATTTGGGTTACAGAAGCAGAGAACCCATACCACAGCTTGAGTACCTGAGAATCCTTTTTCAAATGCTTGTGCTGAGTTTTACCTATTGACTGAAGCTTATTCCTGGTAACTGATTATTAGAAAGCTGAGGTCATCGAGAGTCACTGACTCTAAGCAGAGGATGCGTTTTTTCACTAAAGCAAAATTAGAGAAGCTAAATATACTGGCTTAGCAAAACAAAAGCTTCTGTTCTAGCTCCCTATAAGTTATGTTTTTAAGAAAAATGAACATAAAATATTCTTAATTTAGTGTCTAGGCTCCACACATGGTAAAGAGAATTTTGGATGAACTTACCAAAATGGCCTGTGAGAAGAGCAGTGAAGGAAGATCTGGGACTAGAGCCAGTTCTGCACTGTCTAGTTCTGTAGTTTCTCTGAGCCTTGGTTTTTTCATCAGAAAAGGAAGTGGCTGAACCTAGAGATGGATATGCAGTGGGTCCCTAAATTGAAAGAAAGTACACATTTCTCATCTAAATTCAGCCCAGTTGAGGGCCTAATGGTATCTTTCAGGCATGTAGTGATATAAATAGTCCTATTTTAACACAGATAACTTACAATGTGAGTGTTGTCTTTTTACTACCAACTAATCTTGGATTTGGATGCTTAGTAGGTGCTTACTAAAGGTCCTTTGTTTATGATAGCTCCTCCTTTGAGTCACTGTCAGCTAGATGTGCACTTTGAATATTTGAAATTTGAGTATTTGAATGCTCTTTTTCTTCCAGAACTGACAATAGATCTGGATGTATTCATCCACACTCTCCTACTCTGTCCACTTGTGATCTGTAAGATAGATGCCGGGGTGTAGATGTCTCTCCAGTGAGCCATGCTCATTCTGGGTGACTGCAGGCTAGTGCTTAAGAATATAGGCTCTGAAATAAGAGCTGTGGTCTTGTTCCAGTCCCCCTGCTCATTTGCTGTGTGGCGTTGGGCAAGTTATTTAACCTCTGTGCCTCATCTTTTTCAAATGTAAAATGGGAAATTGAGTTGAAAGTGAGGAACCTTTTGAACAAGTATCTGGTATATGGTAAAAGCATGAAAATGGACAGCTAATCTTGTTTTAGTACTGCATAATATAGGGAATGAGCCTATGCCCCAGACCTCATCATAACACTGTTGTGACCATCTGAAAGGAGAATTAGAAAGGAACAGTGGAAGGAGCTCCTAAAAAAACCTACGTGAGCAAAAAACATGGTGTTTAAGCCATTCCTTAGAGATTGATGCTTATGCTACTCTTACAGCTCTTTAGGGAATAAAATTACCTCTCGTTTTCACTAGCCTAATTCAACGTCTGACAACTTCTCTCAGTTGGGAAGTTATTCCTTCTGTGTGGCTTAATTACCTATTGTTGCAATTTCAATTTGGGGTGAAGGAAAAGTTAGCTCTGACTGAGATACAGAGTCTGTTAAAAAAAAAAAAAAAAACTGTTGAGTTGGACACAAACAGTCACTGTCAATGAGTGGCACAGCACTGTGGAGGCGCTGTGTCTTCTAGGCAGTGTTCTGTGGGGTCCCAGGAGCTCTGTGTGTGTGTCTGCAGGGCTGCCAGGATAGATGGGAGTGGAGGTAGCAGTTAGCAAGGAACTAGAATACTTGGCTTTGGACTCCTACCCACAATGGAACCTGAGAATGTTTACTCTTTCTCTGTACTTGCATTACTTGCATAAGAGCTTGCACCAGGAGAGAGGGTTCTGCAAAAAAAAAAAAAGAAAGAATTGAAAACCAGGAGGTCAGCATACATCTGTCCCCAGCAAGTCACATGATATAGCCTGTCACTTGGCAGCTGACTCTATTGCCTCATGTCTCTGCTCCTCTGTGCTGCCTGCTTGAAAGTGGCAGTGTATGTGTGTGTGTGTGTGTGTGTGTGTGTGTGTGTGTGTGTTCCTTTGCTTACAGTGATGGTGAAAAAGGGAGGATAAATAGGAAGATTTTCAGGGAAAGGAATTTTATGAATCCAAGGCATAATTATTATGAGACTGGAAAAGCCCCTTTAATGTATTTGGGGGCATACTCTTGACCTAGTCTTATGCAGGTAGGCCCTCTGGGAATTAGTAGAGGATTTTTATCTCTAGCTTATTTGATAGGGAGGTATAATTGAAGCCTAAGATTGAGAGAAGAACCATTTGGCACATGCTAGCCTAATTAAATAGGTTTGGAAAGATATTGACCAAGATAAAGGGAGTGAATAGAGATCGTGCACTGGAAGATTTATGCCCACCGAGTGCTGTGCAGCACCAAGCTTAAAGGCTGTCCCTCTAAATGCTGCCCCGGTGATGTCAAGGCCATATGTTCAGTCTCACTGAGTCCCGCATCCTCACCTCTGGCAGGCAGCAGAGTGGTGTCCTGATTTGTAAGGAATGACCTTCGAGGTGTTGGCCTTTGAGCACCAGAAGGTAACTCCTCCACCAGCCTGACTCCAGGACTTGGGTCTCAGTCCCTTCCCCTGAGCTTTAGTAAGAAGAGGGAACATCACTCAGGACTGTGTGGTTAAGGGAAATCTGTGACCCAAAAAGTCATGTTCAAATGATGAGATTCCTCCCCACACTTGGTGGTAAATTCCTGATGGATGTAAATTTCAATTCAGATTTGTCAATGGTTTTTCCTGCCGGGCCAGTTACTCAGACAAAGACATTTAAGGTTATGCTGAGAGCAGCTTTTTTATGTGAGATATATTATGCTAGGCACTTTACATAGTTAGCTAACCTAATTCTTACAACCACCCTGGGTGGTTAAATGGTGTCTTCTCCATTATACAGATGAGGGATCTGAGGTTTAGAATTTATAGGACCCACTGATAATTGGTGGAACCACTGTTAGAATCTATGATTGATCTTTAGACGTGAGACAGGAAGAAACCAGATGCCACCCCATATTGCTAAAAAAATAAAGTCCTGAAACCAGCTTTATGTGTGGCAGATTTGACTTAACAAATAAACCCTTTCCCCTGTTTTGCAGCTGAAATCACACACACACACACACACACACACACACACACACTCTCACACACTCACAAAGACTTCTTTCTTCAAATTGTTTGCTAAGCCCGAAGGAACTGGATCACTTGAAATGATGCACTGGTCATCCCCGCTCCATTTTTCTCTCACCCTATATACAGTCACAGCAGACTTTCCCTTGACTGCTGAATGATGCTTGCTACAAATGCTTAATACAGTTGAATGAATGAATGCATAAATAAGTGATGAATGGTGGTGGCGGAAGGAGCAATGACTCTTTGTGGGAGGAGCCTGCCCATCTTCCCACATCCATCTGTGGTCCTCTCTTCCTAGGGTGGCATGATCGCTCTGCTGCTGTCCATCTTGTGCCTGGTGATGATCCTGTATACTCGCCGGCGCTGGTGCAAACGCCGCCGGGTCCCCCAGCCCCAGAAGAGTGCCAGTGCCGAGGCAGCCAACGAGATTCACTACATTCCATCTGTGCTGATTGGCGGGCATGGACGGGAGAGTCTGCGCAACGCCCGCGTGCAGGGCCACAACTCCAGTGGCACTCTGAGCATCCGGGAGACACCCATCCTGGACGGCTATGAGTATGACATCACTGATCTGCGCCACCACCTGCAGAGGGAGTGCATGAACGGAGGGGAGGACTTTGCCAGCCAGGTGACGCGCACCCTCGACTCCCTGCAGGGCTGCAATGAAAAGTCGGGGATGGACCTCACACCAGGTGGGGATGGGAGAAAGGCAAGGGGCTGTTTGGTCCTTCATCTCAAGGAGCTGGGGAGTGGGTAGGAACAGCTGTGTGACAACAGCTGGTTGTCCTACGTAGTGTGATGTGGCAGTGCCCTTCCCTAGATGGGCAAGAATAACATGTTGCCTGAGATGATGAGAGCTGTTTTCTAATCTAGAAAACCAGAAGAACCATGTAAATTGGATCTCTTTTCACTTTCACCAGGCACTGGAAGCAACATACTGTAACATTCAACAGAGGAGTGAGTTAGAGCCATTTTAGTGTGTAATGAGCAACCCTCTGGGAAATGAGATAGCAAGAAAAATGAACATGTGTATATGATTTCTTATATATTGTATATTTGCTTAGGCAATTTAACTCTCCATTGAAGTGGAGGGGACAGTGGTATCTGCTTTTTCCTATGACTCCTGAGAATTGGGCCTGGAGTGTTTTAGTTATATTATCTTGCTCATGCCTCTGTGCTCTCTACAAGGGATGCACTTCTTCAAAGAATATGAAGGATTGCAATCATGGTATCAGACCCTAGATGCATTGTGTATCTATGGAGACACTGGCTAGAAGAACTAATCCAGATGAACAAGATCAGGGTCAAAACTGCAGAGAGAGAAAGACTGCACTCTTCCTTTACAGTAGCCTACCTATTTCTCTTTAAAACTTCTATGAATCAGCAAATCTCCATAGATAAACCCTTAACGGTGATCCTTCAAAGAACTGCCCAATTATCTTTGAGGAAGACATATTTGATGCTGAACATTGCTTACTATATATGAACTTTCAGTGGGGCTTGAAAGAGTGGAAACATGTAGAGGTTTTTATTCTGCTTGTTGTCTACAGGAAATTCTACACGAAAAGCCAATTTCTAATAAGATTTAAAACCTGAGAATTCCTTGAGAATATGGGGGACATATCATCAACATCTCTTCATATTACCCGTAACTTTAACCTGGTGTAGTGCTAAGCCCACAAAGTAGACGTATGGTACTCAGGGGTTATTATCAACTCAAATGCCTTTAGGAGGCCAACAGATAACACAGATATGTGAGGCAGAAGGAGGTCAGACAATGGGGGATGGTGCAGACTGTGATGAAAGAGAAGGGGCATGTTCTGCCTGAATGCACACAAATTCAAATTCTTTTAAAACTCTGTGCTGACCAAAATAAAGAAATCTGCAGTCTGTATTTAGCCAAAGGGTTACAAGTGTTGACCTTATCAATACAGAATTATTATAATACATAATATAATAATAGTTGAATTGGATTTTCAGTTGTAATTCCGTGACTTCACTGCTTCTCCCATAACTTTGCAGTCCCTCAGAAATCAAAAAGCAGTATTTCAGTTCCTTGCAGCCAGTCTCTCAGTTGGCTGGTGTCTTATTTCAATTCTGTGAGACTTTATCTTCTTGATTTATGCAGATTTCCTTCTTCCTTTCTTTTGATCTTTTCTCTTCAAGTTTTTGCCTCATCTTTTCCTTATACAGGAAGTGACAATGCCAAGCTGTCACTGATGAACAAGTATAAAGATAACATTATCGCCACTAGCCCTGTGGACTCCAACCACCAGCAAGCCACCCTTCTCTCTCACACCTCTAGCAGCCAGAGAAAGCGGATCAACAACAAAGCGAGAGGTGTGCATGTCTGATGCTAGGGTTTGCGGGTGGATTCCTTCATATTGGTAGAGGCAGGGCCATTAATATCTTCTACCCATTCTCTCACACATGGCTAGAGGGGGTAGGCCCCAGCACAGCCTTTCTGGAGGCCAGTTAAAAGCTACTTACCACAAAAAATGTAAATGTGCAAACCTTTTGACCAAGTAATTTCACCAACAAGAGTCTATTCTTAGGAAGTAATTGGACAAGTGCGCAAAGAAGTGTGTAAAAGGCCGTTCATCACAGCATTGTTTAAACAAGCGAAAAATTGGAAATAGCTTAAATGTCCATCAACAGGGAATTGGTTAACTACCTGGCACATCTGTCTGCTGTCCAGCACTTACTATGCAGCCATTTGCAATAATACAGATCTATATTTGTTAATATGGAAAGTTGACCACCCATCTATTAAATGGGAAAAAATGAAGTTATAAAGTAGAAGATACAGCATAATGCCATTTTTAAAGAGAGATTAAAAAACCTTTACTTGTTTCTGTGTCAGTAAAAGCCAGAGAGTATACACATGAAATGTTAGCAGAGTTTATCTCTGATTTAAAGGATTTAGAGGGCATTAGAATTGTTCCCTTTACATAGTTTTATGTATTTCCTTTATTCTCTTCTGTCTTTTTTGTATTAAATATATATAATTCTAGAGCCAGAAAAAAACACAAAGATGTAATTTCCTATACCCCTTAGATAGTCTCATATTAACAGAATCATAATCTGTAATGAGGGAAATTCCCCCTTTCTTCCTATTCCACCCACTCTCCCTGGAAGTCCTCTCTGGCAGGTGCCAGAAATGGCCCTAGTCAGAGGGAAGTGGGCTGGGCAGGGTAGAGCTCCAGTGACTGCTGTCCTAATGGTCTACTTCTCCAACAAATCTCCAAAGGGGGTATGAGGAAGCCCCAACCCCCTTGGCTACTTACTTCTCCCAGATTATCAGTCAACTTACTTTAATTTTTGTTGATTTTCCTATTGAACTTACCCAATGGTTTGGTATTATGAAACCAGAACTGAAAACGTTTTCTTGGCCATGCTGCTTTCATTACAGCTGGTTCCGCCTTCTTGAACCCTGAAGGGGATTCTGGCACAGAGGCAGAAAATGACCCCCAGCTGACCTTTTACACGGATCCTTCAAGGAGCAGGAGGCGTAGTAGAGGTAGGAATAATAGAAGTGGCAGAAGGTGGTGAAGAGTCTGGGGGTGAGGGAGGCGCATGAAGGTGAAGAGGTGTTGGGTTGGGTTGTGGGCTCTATGGAACAAAACCAGTTTCTGCAAGAAGAATTTTTGGACCATGACTGGTGTTTCCTACTAAGGAAGAAAGAAGAGCCTAGAGTGGAAAATTTCAGAGAATCATCTCTCCCAGATAATGGCACTCTCAAACAAGTTTCCAAGTTGTTTGAAAGGCTATTTCTTGGTCAGATGACTCTCAATTTCTTCTGGAAGACTCAGTAGTCATATTTTGCTGTTTAGACAAAGGAATTAAAGTTAATAAAGTGTGTTGTATGTGGAAAGATGGATACTATATGTACCCCTGCTTCCTCTACCACATTGGCCTTGGGATTGAGCTAGGTAAGGATTGGGGCAGTGCAGTTGAGGAATGATCTGTGGCCTCAAAATCTATGTAATTGTCTTTGACCTTTAAGCCCCTGCCTGGTAGAATCACAGGACCCTGAGCCTCCAAGTTCCTTCCTTCCCCCTGGCAGGGTTAAGGTGGCTAATCCATTCCCCTCCACGTGGACGGAGCTGTCCTTCCACGGAGCCACTGTGTGCCACTTCACTGTCATGATCAGTGGCTTCAACTGTGGCTATTGCGGCCACAGCTCCCACTGCCTCTCTCTTCACTGGTATCACTGCCATACCAGCGGAGTTTGGGGCACAAGCTCCAGTCAGCTTTACCAGCTATTTGCTGTGTGATACTGGATAAGAAAACAAATTCTCTGAGCTTCATTTCTCTCACATGTCAAATGAGTCAACAATACCTTGTGCATAGAACATAGAGCTTTATCAGAATTAAATTATATTAAAATGTGCCTTTTTGGAGACTGCTAAAGCACTATGAAATCTCTATTGTTGCTGTTAGAACTCTCTATCATGCAGCCCCATATTTATGCAGTGCCCCATCTTAAAGAATTTTAGGCAGAGTCCCTGTAAGATACAGTAGATGATATTTGAGTGGCATCTCCTTGTGCTACATTTAATAACATTTTCCTCAACCGATAGTCAACCAGTGTTTCCTGAAAGATATATAGAGTTTTACTCTCTCATACCTCCACTTGAATTCCCTTCATAACAGGTGTTCTTCCCAGAGATTGGAAGAAGCCTTTTTGATTGTAAATTCCAGTTTCTATAGGCTTAATTGCTATCAGCATAATAAAAGTTCTTTCCATCGTTTTTCTCAAGAGATAAATGGGGCCCTGGGTATTCTAATGTTGAATGGCCAGTTTCTCTGAGGCTATAATGTGGATTAGGGTCTCCCAATCTCCCTTGATACTTATTACATATTTATAGACAGTGGATACCCAACCTAGGCCCAGCTAATCCAGGCCTGATCAAAGCAGGGAGTGTCCTGCTTTAGTAAAGTCTTGTTTCAGAAAAACCCATGGTAATGAATTAGAAAGAGTTTCTTGACAGTATGAAACTGTTTCTTTTAAATACCAAGCTGTCCTAATGTATCAACTTTTTAGTGCTATTAACTAGACTGTAAGCTTCTTAGGGGTGGGGAATGCCTAATTAATTTTTGCAAAGTGCCTAGTGAAGGATTTTTCCTATAACAGATGCTTGTAAGTGTTTGTTTAATTGGATTGGATATATCCATCAGACCAACAAAAATATTTTATAACCCTCCTGCTGTGGGTCAGGTTTGTGATAGGTGGTAGAAACATGAAAATATGGCACAGTGATAAGGCTTAATTTAATAATATAAATAAAGTGAAGAGAGTACTCAGAAGAGAGGACAGTTAATCCTACCTGGCAGCAATAGGAGGCGAAAAAGGAGAAAGTAATTAGAACCCGGACACACACACACACACACACACACACACACTGTACCAGGTTTCTCAAAAGAGGAGAAGTCTAGGATAAGGGCATTTTAGTAAAGGAAAATAGCACATAAAAAGCCTGAAGGAACAAAAGAACATGGTGTTTTAAAGGAAGTAAAAGTCATTCAATATGGCAGCTGTCATCAAGTTATAAATACATACGCACATGAGATGGTAAGGATGAGGCTGGAAAATGGCTAACAAAGGACCATGTACATGCCATGCGACTGAGTTTCTGCTTGCCTCGGTTGGGTGTAAGGAACCATTGGAGGTTCTGAAACCAGGTAGAGATGCTGGATTATGGGCTGATGATGCAGAAAGACCATAGAGACAGGAATATCAGTAGCAAGTCATTTCAATCACACGAGAGCAGTGGCAATTGCCTGTAAACAGTGATGATGCTATGTGATAAGAGCTATAACAGCAGGGCGCACCGAGGGCTAGAACACCAAGGAATTAGTGAGAATCTGTTCTTGGAGGTTTCAGGGAAGTGTTTACAGGGAGATGTTGTTTGAGCTGAGACTTGAAGAGTAGGTGTATACCAGGCTGACAAGGTGACAAAACGGCCTTCTGTGGAGGAGGAAATAATCTGTGCAAAGTCACTGAGACATAAACTATGATGGTCTTGTCAGGGAGCAGTAAAATGTTTACTAGAATAGAGCTTAGGGTACAGGTTTGTGTGTTTCTTAGGAAATAATGTTAGAAGACCAGCAAAAGCCAGAAAGTACATGAGCTTGATTCCAAGGGACTTGGACCTGATGAAAGAGCAATGTCCTGGTCTTCTCTGCTCCATGAAGCATCCTTTCAGGGACAGCATGCAGAATAGGTGACAGCAGGGTGACCTTGAGGCAGGGGAACAGATGGATGGCTTCTACTTTTGTTTAGCTATAAGATGATACGGGTAGGGAGGGATGGAAAGAACAGATGCCAGATAAGTTTTGGACATGAAATTTGAGAAACGCAAATCAAAACTACAATGAGGTATCATCTAACCCAGGTTAAAATGGTTTATATCCAAAAGACAGGCAATAACAAACACTGGTGAGGATGTAGAGAAAAGCAAACCCTTGTACACTGCTGGTGGGAATGTAAACTGGTACAACCACTATGAAGAACAGTTTGGAAGTCCCTCATACAGCTACCATATGATCCAGCAATCCCACTGCTGGGTACATACCCTAAAGAGACAAAGATTTAATGGCATTGGTGAGGGCAGGGTGGGGGTGTGGCTTGTAAGCAAGAGGAAAGAGTTGGATATAATGGAGTTTTTAAATTTGAGAAAACAAATAGGTGGCAGTGCCATTGGCTGGGCAATGGAAGTAGTTGGAGGAGCGGGGTTTGGGAGAAGGTGGCGAGAGGAGGTGGTGAGGTTTTAAGATAAGGTGGATCTGCATCTGAGTCCTGGGCTGGGCTGGAAACCTGTAAGCGTAGGAAAATAGACTCTATTATGAAAGGATAGTAACATGAACAGAATATTTCCATCTATCAAGGACAGAGGACCCAGAGACTACCTTCTGCCTTCAAGTCTCTCCTTTCCAGCTACTGCTAACACATGCACCCAGAGGAAACTGCTCCCCTAAAGGAAAAGTATATCCATAAGCCAAAAACTCATACCTGTGTTCCTGAGAACATCAGTTCCAAAGGCACCAGTGGGCCCAAAGACTGAGTAGTGCATTGTTCCTGCAGCCTGAAACCTCACCTGGATCTCCTTTTTTATCTGGCTCCACATGTTAGTAGTTTCCTGGGACTAGGCATGCTCTCCAGCCTCTGTAACCCTCTATTGCTCCAGGAGAGCTGCCTCATAAGACTGGGGACACTAGTCAATGATACGAGCCACATCAAACCCTGAGCACTGGAGCCTGACACACAATCACCAGTTGATGAGTGTTAACTGCCACAAGGAGCATCACCTCTTACAGATATATTTTCCTCATCTGTAAAGTGGGTGGCTCCCATAAAGACTCATAGGCTTATTGTTGGAAAGCAAATATTAAAAATAAAATAAGATATGTAAAACACTCAGTACAACGTCTGCCTTAATGGAAGCCTTTTATTACTATCAATGATAAGTATTAACACAGAAGAGAAAAAAATTCCAAAAGACCCACACATTTTGTTGTCTTGCTTTCCTACATTTGTTCTGCTTCCATAAGCATAAGGCTCCCCTGCTTAACAGCATTTCATCTTCTCCCCAACAGGAAAAAAAAAAAGCCAAGAAACAAAAAATTTAAAAAATATAACAGTGGTACATAAAAAAATAAAGAAACAAAACACCCTTCCCTCCCTATCCCTATTTCCACCTCCCTGGGAGTGTTTCTTAATCCTCAGCAATGATTATTTCCTCCAGTGATTCCAGGACTGTGGAGAGCATCCTGGTGTGACAACGTTGTCTGCTCATACAGAGCAGACGTTCCTCGTTTTCCTCATTCCAGGTCTCACAGAGTAAGAGTCACTTGGTAGAACTCTTGCCCACAGAGTAAGCACAAGCTCTTCCAGCTCAGGAAGTTCCTCCTGGAGCAGCAGTGTGCACCATGGGGGTGGAGCTGCTCTGTGCAGAGTGCCCTCTGTGAAGAGCGATGGGAGGTACAGTGTGGGATTAAAGCATCCCTCCCACCCTTGGCAAATGCCTGGAGCTCAGTAAGGCAACTAGCGGAAGAGAATGCCCCCTCTATGATTTCTCCTATGAACTTGGCCCAGGAAGACTGAAAATGGTCAACAGACTATTATTGACCTTGAGGGCCACCAGTTGGCCAAGTCCCCTCTGACTCTAACTGATGGCATGGTGTCTGTGAGGAAGAAGGTCACTGAGGTCATGCAGCCAGAGACAGTTCCCTCCATGGGCTGGTTTTGCCAGCTGTCTCCCCTGTTTGCCAGGATGGGTGGCAAAAAGCCCAAGTTGGATTCTCAATGCCAAACTTTTTACCACCGTGTATCTTGCTTTTGTCTCACTTTCAGTGGGTTCTCCCCGAAGTCCTGTGAATAAGACCACCTTGACCCTGATCAGCATCACCAGCTGTGTGATTGGCCTCGTGTGCTCCTCTCATGTCAACTGCCCTCTCGTTGTCAAGATCACCCTGCATGTCCCTGAGCACCTGATTGCTGATGGTGAGCCCATTCTTCTGAGGATGCGACCTTGCCCCCCAAAAAGGAAAGTTTTCCAGTTGGGCAAAGGCTAGAGAAGATGAGAGTCACTGTTACCTATTACTCTATCGAGGGAAAACCAAACTGAAATAAGTAAGGATTAGGATACAATTGTATTGCCCATAGATGAACTTAGAAAGCAGGTTAAAAAAATAAACTAAAGTGATCACCTCTTCTTCTCTATGCCCTCTCCCATTTTTGTTTGTTTTTAATATGTCTCTGTCTTTGAGAGAAATGCACAGCCCACTGGCTAGAGGTAGGAAGGCCCCAAGACTCCCTTAGCCTTTGAGAAGGAAAAAGCTAAGTGGAGTAGTAGAGATGTTTAAGAATTAGCCATGCTTTAGTTTGGTATGCCTGGGTGAGAAATTCCTAATTGCAGTAACTTGCTGTAAGCCTTGAACTCAGAAGTAATAATTTGCTTTCATCCAGGGGGACCCCAATATAATGAGGGAGTAATATAGGTTCTGAGAGTCCCTGAATCATTTAAGCCCAGAGCACCTAATTGACTTGTTAATGTCTGTTCTCTGACTTGCCGTAAGGCTGCAAAGAGGTGGAGACTTCACGCAGTGTTAGAGGGCCTGCAATTCTCATAGCACGTGAAGACAGGCAGCAGCCCCTGTTCCTTGGAGGAGTGCCAGTGCCTGTGGCTGGGTCTGATGGAGCCATGCCATGGCCATCACAGGGATCTTCTGTCCCTGTGTTCCTTAAGAACACCCTGGAAAGATGGAATGGAGCAAGGCAGCAGGGGACTCTATGGCTGGAGAGTTCAATGTCTGGCCTCACAGAGGTCGAAGTGATGGCCCAGGCTCTGTCTGCTGATCCCTTGCTCTGGGAGTAATGATGGGCTGGGATCTCTGATTGGTACTAATTCTTAGGTTGGGATTTCCTTGTCTTCAGTGGCTTGTGGTCTTGTGCTGTGTTGCACATATAGGCATGCTTCCTTTCTCTCACCCTGCAGGGAGCCGCTTCATCTTGCTGGAGGGGAGCCAGCTGGATGCCAGTGACTGGCTGAACCCTGCCCAAGTGGTTCTCTTCTCTCAGCAGAACTCCAGTGGACCCTGGGCCATGGACCTCTGTGCCCGGCGGCTCCTGGACCCCTGTGAACACCAATGTGACCCCGAAACTGGTAGGCAGGAGCACCGGGCAGCGGGTAACTGTCAGAGAGATCATGCCTCTTGCAATCACTCCCTTGAAATTCAGACCATGCCTCCCAACTCCCTTGTCCCACTGCCATCTCGAGCCTAGACCATGTGGACTGCCAGCATGTGGTTGGGCCGCAGAACTTATTGGCCAAAACTGTGGTCATTTTCTGGCAGAAGACTTGGAAGGATCCTAACTATAGTTCGAAGCCAGAAAACTCAGTTTTAGGATGAGTTCCATAACCCATTTGTCACACAGCCAGGGGATATTTAACTACTGGGGCTAGACATTTTATGATGATAAAATGAATGCATGTTTATTATAGAAAACTTTTTAAAAATTAGAAAAGTTTATAGAAGAAAATGATAATCATCTGTATTTCTATCTCCTGGATAAGTCACTTTTAAAATTTTAATGTCCTCCTTTCTGATCTCTTTTCTATGCATGATTTTTAGGGGCTTCCTAGAAGCATACTAAGTCTAGTAGAGTTTTCCTGCTTTTTCCACTTAACATTCCATCATAACTTTTCCAGAATCGTTAAATAATCCTCAAACACATAATTTTAATGGCCATTTGGTATTCCATTGTATGTCTATATCATAGCTCATTTAAACAGTTCCCTATTATTTGACATTTAGGATGCTTTAAATTTTTAATGTTTATAAATACTATTAAAATGAACATCTTTACACATAAATGCTAGACACATTTGAAGTTATTTTCTTCAGAAGAATCTTAGTGAGAGAGTACTGGGTCAAAGAGTAGGAATGTCTTCAAGTCCGTTATACTATCAAATGGAGCTGGGGTTTCCCTGAGGGAGGGTTCAAATTCTGGTGTGGCCTGAATTAAAGCTCTCCCATTGCTTCTTGGGTTCCAATACAGCCAGGAGCATGGATCTCTTATTTCAGGCTGCTTTGCACTTTCACTGTAGAAGACATTCACCTACAGTAGTCTCTACGAAGACTTGGTTTTGGGAAATTGAGTACCACAAATAGAATCTTCCCAAAGTAGTATGATCCCTTAGAGCAACGGAAAGCGTTAAAGTGATATCTAAGAATCCCAAGCAAAATGTTGCTGGAGTTGGGGCCCAAATCCTGGAGCTTTTTGTACATCATGTGCAGCCACCCCCCGCCAACCCCCTCTACCCCAGCCCACCACACTCACATCTTCTTCAGGTGCTGAGATGGAGAGATCTTAATAGAGGATGAGTCTAAGATACCTAGCCCTTACTTCTGTTATAATCTATGACTGGATCCCTCTGGGAGAGTAGCAGATAACTGAAACATCTAAAATTCACCATCTTAGGTGTTAAAGTTGTTTTATGTGGGCCCATCACAGAGATTCTAGGCCCCCATATGGAGGAGAAAGTACAACATTTTAAACATCTGAAGTCTAAGACTGTGCTTACTTGCTACTCCTCCCACGCTGTCAGGCAAACACCAAACCAAACAGATGGGCTGTGTACCATGCCCAAAGTTAGTGTGCTTGGGAGAAATTGAAAAGAGCTAATCTCAGAGGTGGGGGTTCTCCATGCAACTGAGCTAGTCTCTGGTACCCTAGTTCTCCAGCTGGCTTGGATTGGAAGGATTTGGGACAATCTCAGTTGTTACACTCACTTCTGAGAGAAGCTTGGTCCCCAGAGGAACTTTCGATGCTCCTACTTGGATTTTAAAGAAAAGGAAGCACCTTCAGTTACATGTGAAAACAAGAGATTGGTGCTTTATGATTGGAGGGGTCTCAATGATAAACTGCCTCTATGCTTTACATTCACATTTGAATTCTTTAAGAAGTTACATGATTTGCCCAAAGTCCCACAGCTACTTAAAGCAGACTCTGTGTTTTATTTATCATGAAATCTGCAAAGGTGGACTTATAAAGGGTTGCTTAATTTCCCCAGACATGTCAGATCCAACATATTTGTCATTCAAAACTATTTAAACAACAACCATTACTAAGCATTACTGTTCTGTGCACCAGGAAGCTGCTTGTCTACAGCAAAGCCCTCCCATCAACTCTTCAGTCCCTTCCAGATGTCTCATTTCTAATCCTTGCTGAAAATGACTTTGGGAAGCCCCTCCCCTGCTAATGGCTTCTCAGTGTCTGTAACAATGAATGAATTTCCAATTGGAAAGACATAGAGGAAGACTAAAAATAAGATCCCAACCCCAAGACAAAACTAAGGTGCAGCATCTTCATTTTGGGTAGCAGCTGAGAAACAATACTGCAAAGACTCTCCTTTTCATGAATGCTGGAATTGGAAAGCATTGGTGATGTGGTCATCCCACACGCTCATCAGTAAGAAACTTTATCGCCTCCCACACTCCATCCCAGAGCCTTTCTCCCAAGAGCTGAGTGTGGGAATTGGCTTCAAGTCAAGTCGACGTTATTTTTGAAATCCTCTAGCTAGCTTACTTGGAAATGTCATAGTGTTGGGACATGTGCTTTCCCAGCCATACTGAGGGGTCTGCCCATATGGATGCATGGAGCTGTGCAGTGCACTTGTGTACTTTTACACACACACACACACACACATACACACACAAACACACAAACACAGATGCTCAGTCACTGCAAGGGAGCAGCCTCCTGGTGCCTGGAGCTCTCCTCAGGCATCCTTCCTAAAAGCGTCCCCGAGGGAGTCTCTGTTTACCTGTCACCTGCACCATGCTCCAGAACACCAGGCGTGAGAGACATAATAATGCACTCCCAAAATTGTCCACATTCTCATCTCCAGGACCTGCAAATGTGTCATGTTATATGGCAAAGGAGAATTAGTGATGCATATGGAATGGAGGTTGCTAACCAACTAGCTTTAAAACGGAGATTTTGGGGGAAGATTATCTGAGTGGTCACAATGTAATCACAAGCATTCTTAAAAGTGAAATAGGGAGGTAGAAGAGGTCAGAGTGGTGTGATGTGAGGACTCAAGAGCCATTACAGACTTTGAGAATGGAGGAAGGAAGCATGAGCCAAGGAATGTCAGCAGCCTCTAGAAACTGGAAAAGGCAAGAACACAGAAAATATATTCTCCTGGGTGACTGCAGAAGACCATATAGCTCTATAGACGCCTTGATTTTAGCCAAGTGAAACTCATGTTAAAATTCTGGTAAGATAATAAAATTTATGTTGTTTTAAACTACTTTGTTTGTGGTATGCTTTTACTGTAGCAATAGAAAACTTATACACTAAGGAAGGAGAGAAAAGACAAAGACAGCCTGGGCGCAGCGGCTCACAACTATAATCCCAGCACTTTGGGAGGCTGAGGGAGGCAGATTGCTTGAGCCCAGGAATTCAAGATCAGCCTGGACAACATGACGTACACCCTATCTCTAATAAAAATACAAAAAATTAAACAGGCATGGTGGGTGGTGCAACACCTGTAGTTCTAGCTACTCGGGAGGCTGAGGCAAAAGGATTGCATGAGTCTGGGAGGTTGAGGCTGCAGTAAGCCGAGATTGGACTGTTGTACTCCAGCCAGAGTGACAGAATGAGACCCTGTCTCAAAGAAATAAATAAATAGAATAAAAAGAAAAGATTAAGACATAAAAAGCATTGTTTTGCTCCCTCTTTATATCTTCGTTGTGCAATTTATAGACCTTTTAAAGATGTATCAGGAATCTATGGAAGAACTGGAGCTGGAGAAAACTTGCTGATCTGTTTTTCATTCCAGCCTCCCTCTGTATTTCTATTCTAGCAACGTGCTACCTGGGAGGGATGTAATGTACCTAGAGCACTCAGCCCAATGCATGGCATATACTAAGCACTAGCGAATGCTCTTAAGATCATCAAGTGCCCAAAGTCTTTCCAATTTGAACTTGGATGCACTTGAGAAATGGTAGGCTGGTACCCCAAGGAATGCCCGCCATTCGCAATCTTCTGCTGAGCACTGGGACCTCTTCTAACCGTTCTCATTCTATGACAATTTATGTTCCTATCATTTAGCTGTCTGGTAATTCAGCATGCATGTGAGTTAGGTTCATTGCATTGACAATTTCAGAAAGTCTACTGTGTGCCCTTCCAGGTCAGCGGAGACTGGTGGGAAATGCCTAGAAAAAAATGGTTTTCGGTAGAAATAAGGATAGGTGATGTTTGAGAGCTCACTATGTGTCAAGCATTGTGTTTTACTTCGCTTATGTAATTGGAGCTTCACTATAACACCATGAAGTAGATGGTACTGTTATCCCCATTTTACAGAGTTGTTGACTTATCTGCCCAAGATCACTTACCTAGTTTAATGACCTAGCTGGACTTCAAACTCAGGCTGCCTGACTCAGAACTCACACTCCTGACCATTATTCAAACCTGTTCCCACTGCTCAAGCTGCAGGAAAGGAACTAAGGCAGAAGGTTTAGAATTGTTTCACTTCTGTGTGACTGCAGCAGAGCCCCAGCCCCCTGATGCTTTGCCATTAGCCCCCTTTGCCAACTGCACTCTGACATTCTCTCCCACATGTCCCCAGGTTTGTAACCCCAGGTGTGCCTCTGGTTAAGTGGGGCTAACAGCAAAGCACTAGGGCTGCATGGCTTGATGCTCCCCGGATGCAGCCAGAGGTTGACTTTCCCTGCACTTTGCAAGGGTTTTTTGTTATGGTTGTATGTTTATTTGATTGTTTTGGTTTTGTTTTTTTGATGGAGACACAGACTACCTGGTTTCAGTGGCCTTTCTCTTTCCCCTCTCCCTGGCCTTGGTTCTGCCATATGGACAGCCGTGGAGGCTTCACACACCTGCTTTATTTCACAGCTCCCATCAATCCTGGCCACAGACCCTCATTGCCCTTTTCAAGATACATAGCTTTTATGGTTCTGCAAGGAGCATAGGCTTCCCAGCTAAATTAAGTTTTAATCTTTATCCAAGATGTTCACTGAAATCTCTTCTGTCCCAGGTCTTTCCATAGGCCAGACGCAACCATGTGGAAATGTGTAAACCTGTTGAGGGTCATCCGACCCACTTCCCAGACTCAAACCAGCTGCCCTCTTCTTTGCTTGCTCTGAACCACTGCCTCTCTCTCTAACCTTCCCTGTTTTTGTTGGTTGGTTGGTTGGTTGTTTGGTTCGTTGGTTGGCTTTTTACCTAATTTGCCAGGGTAGCTCAGTCTCGATTTTGTTCCTGATACCTGGATTGCCCACGCATTCTACATTCCGTTCTGCCACCCCATTAAAGCACATTCCTTTAGGATATTCTTTTGGCACACTTCCCTCTGACTCCCTTCCCAGAGTTGCTTGGGGCTCTTTGACCCTGGACTTACCTCTTTTCTGATGTCTGTGCTGGGAAGGGAGACCAAACAATGAGATACTACCCAAGTCAGATATCTTACAAATATTTCCCTTTTTAGAAGGAGCACACCCAATTTCATTTCATAAAAGTCAACCCCTACATGAAGCATAGAAGTGGCTGAGGGCATTTGGCCTTGATCTGCATTTTCCTCATAGAGAACTTATGGTGAGTCCAGCCATGTCTGAGGACCCCTAGCATCAAGGTTTTTCCTTAATCTTTAAATGAAATTTGTGCCTCAGTCCTTCAGCTGTAGAATGGGAAGTGCCCAAAGACACTGTCTATCATCCAAGGTACCTCCAGGCGTGTACTATCAGGGTACCAAGCACAGATCAAGTGCAGCTGTCTCCAGACCCTGCACGACCACCTTTCAGGGCCTCTTCTCTTTGGCAGTGTGGTTGCCTGAGTGCTCCTGCAGGGCACACTATCTGGCTGGGCTCTCCCCCGTACCATGACACGTCTCTCCGTTGGAGTCCTATGTACACCACCATGGAGTCGGCGCCTCATGCGTTCCCGCCATCTGTCACAGCAGATGCGGAGACTGTAACACTTCTAGCTTACGAGGGCATCCAACACCCTTGTGGGGTCTTTAAAATTCACAGCTAACAGTCGGAGCCTGTGCTTTCACGAAACCCCTCTTAAAGTTAAGATTTAGCAGTTGGTTGCCATAGCAACTTCCCCCATCAAGTCTGAAATCCTTTCGTTGGAGATGGCCAAACTGGTTTTGTGGAGGAATACAGACGAGGGACACTTGGTGGGTTCCAGAAATGAGGATCCTGTGAGAGGCAAATTTTGGAGATCCTCAAAATCTAGCATGATGTGTTTGAAAATTTCTCTGTTTTTTTGGACTTTGGACTGTGTCTGACATTATGTGGAGGAAAGCTTTATTGGTTGTCGGCAGTATGCCCCCACATTGTAAGGAGTGACAGAAGCCTCATAAGGAGATAATGACTACAAAGGCAATTTAAGAAGGTAAATGTGCTATACAAATGGTAGGTATTGCCATCATTAGGAAAATAAGGCTCGGCTTGAACTCTGAGTTGTTACTGCATTTATTTTTACATATTTTGTGGTAACTAGGTATCAAATGAGGAAGAGAACTCCCATTTTTGTCAATCCCTAATTCTAGGCAAGGCAGCTAGCCAAGACCATTCTAAGAGTCAGAGTGATGGCTCTGACAAACTCCTAAGGTTACTTCCTGCTTCTAAATATCATGCCCATGGCTAATGTCCACACAAAGACAACCAGAAGAGTATCTTTCCCAAAAGGAAAAGTATATTTGAGACCCTGACCTATTAATTGGCTTACTTATCTGCATCTTGGGGGTGGGGTGTAAATATCTGCAAATATAGGGCACATCCTTTAATTAATTTATTTTCTACTGCACAGTATTTGTCAAAGACCTACTCATATGGGGGAAGACCAACCTCGTTCCTTGTTTCTGCCCTGTGTAGCTTATAGGCTAGCATTCATGCTTTCTTTGGAATTGAGAAGGTGTGAAGCCTTCTCAACGAAGCCAGGCTCCTGGTACTCTCTTCTTTTGCCCTCCCCAGTAATTGCCTTCTTTATCTTTCCTTTTATCAGACAAACAGCCTTCATCCACAAACCTTATCACCAGCTACCTAATTTCTTACCCCCCCCCCCGCCGAGACACAGTCTCAATCTGTCGCCCAGGCTGGAGTGCAGTGGCGTGATCTCAGCTAATTGCAAGCTCCCCCTCCCAGGTTTTTATGCCATCCTCCTGCCTCAGCCTCCCAGGTAGCTGGGACTACAGGCACCGGCCACTACTCCCGGCTAATTTTTTTTGGCCTCATCTTCCGTAGAGACGGGGTTTCACCGTGTTAGCCAGGATGGTCTCGATCTCTTGACCTTGTGATCCACCCATCTCGGCCTTGCAAAGTGCTGGGATTACAGGCGTGAGCCACCGTGCCTGGCCTCATCAGCCACCTAATTTCAAGCTGTGTTTTTCTATTTTTGGCTCAGAGCTCCCTGACCATTTCTAGATATAGCTCAGTACCACTGAAGCCAATAAACTTGAACCTACTGTGGATCCAGCCCATGTAGAAGTCAGAATTCACCATGCAGGAGGTAATGTCCTGATCAAATACTCCCTGTGGGTTTTTTTTTTTTTTTTTTTTAAATGAAGAAGTTTTCACTCTACTTCTCAGCACATTGAGCTGAACAGCTGTGGGGGACAAAAATGGTGTGACCTGGTAGTGAGACTCTGATGGACAGCCGTTTGTAGGTCAATCTTGAAACGAATGGCTAAGCTAAGATGCTAAAAAAAGCTCTTGCTCAGGCCCTATCCAATACCTTCCCCCTTAACTGTAAGGCCCCTTCACTTCGTTTTTACTGGGTTTTATCTTCAGAAAGAGAAAATAGCACTCAAAGCTATTATTCTATTTATATCATCTTAAAGTGTTTCTTTCTGGAGAGATAAAGAAATGGTATACCCATCATTTCACTACGACATGGCACTTTTGTTATTTACAAATTTCAGAAAGTCACACTTTGCTTTTTCACAAGTTATAAATTAAACAAGCAGACATTTAAATAGTAGGAACTAGTGTTGTAGTATAACTGGTCTCAGTAGTTTGGGCTACATGTCATTACATAAAGAATTATCAGTATAATGAAGCAGCAACAATTTTCTTCAAAATCAGTAGTGAATAGAGCAATGATTCTTAATCTTTTGGGGATCTTGGATTTGCTAAATCAGATGAATGTTATGGGACCCTACCTCAAAAAAATGCATATACACACATGTACAGTTTTGCATGAAATTCCAGAAGGTTCATGGATCCCTTGGTATACTAATGGAATAACAAATTATAATGAAACACAGTGATATCCTAAACAAAAGTGGAATTGTAGATGATTCTTCTGGTGACCCACTCCCAGATAATTAATTATTTTTACTTAAATAATTAATTATCTGAGGATAATTATTTAGAAGAACCCAGAGTTCCTCTAAAACCATTTTAAGAGGCCTCCTGTGCATATAGTAGTTGTTCTATGAGCTAGCAGCCTGGCATGGTGGGAGAAAAAGGTTGGAGTCAGACAGACATAGGCTCAAACATTAACTCTGCCACTTACAAGCTGTCTACAAGCCTTCAATTTTCTCAAGCCTGTTTTTCCCATTAGCATAACATAGCCAATAATACCTACTTTCCAAGATTCCTAGAAATATTTGGTGAAATAATTCACTTATGCAGTCTTTAAACATTGTTATGCATCTAGTATGTGCCTTGTAGTATACTGGGCATTGAGAAAATAAAGATGAAAAAGTCACTTTCCTCAAAGGATTGTTGGTCTTTGTGCTTACAGAACACATATAATAGGTGCTTTCTAAATATTAGATTCCTCTTCTATGAAAAGTATCACACACTGGAGAATGGAGAGATTGGTGGGAGTATCCATTTATGTGAGTGGTGGAGACAGGAGTATATGACATAACGGAACTTACTGTGTCACTCATGCTAATATCAGAGTAAGAGTTTACCCTGACTATTTCATGTTAATTTTTACAAACACAGACATGTTAATCAATTCCTTCATGTTTCTCTTTCTTCCTCCTTACCCTGCTTCTAAGGGGAATGCCTCTGCTACGAAGGCTACATGAAGGATCCAGTACATAAGCACCTTTGCATTCGGAACGAATGGGGGACAAACCAGGGGTAAGTGAGGGCATGACGACTTAGCTGGTTCCCACATGTCACTGCTCCTTACACAGACGTGACATGGAACAACTGCATGGAGAGGAATAGAACTAAAGGGTGGGTATATTCTGAACAGCAAATGGGTAAAAATGTCACTATGCCTTTCCATATTTATACCATTCCAGTGACGTCCATATCATCTTTTTCTCCATTTACGAGTCAAGGGATGATGCCTCTGACTCGCAGCCCTGCGGCTTCCAGCTGGGATCTGAAAATCAAGCTGTCCCTCTCTTCCTTTTCACACTGCCGCCAGCCATGAGGATTCCACAGGCAGAATTTAGCTGATGATTTTGTTGGAGACACATGAAGCCACAGAGACTCCAATGTAGCTCTCCCAGAGCCTGATGAGCTTTGGAAGACTGACATGAGTGGAAATTTGTTTTCACCAGGACTGTCAGCAGGGGTGACATACAGAGACTCAGGAAGTACCCTGTGTTGAATAAGAGAGTATTTTTGCCTGATCCCCAATTACCATTTCTCAATGAGACTTGTTTTCCCCTAGACACACACGAGTGGGACAAAGTAGTTACCTTGTGTATTCCCTTTTTTTTTTTTTTTTTTTTTTTACTCACGGACTCTCGCTCTGTCGCCCAGGCTGGAGTGCAGTGGTGTGATCTCGGCTCACTGCAAGCTCCGCCTCCCAGGTTGAAGCCATTCTCCTGCCTCAGCCTCCCGAGTAGCTGGGACTACAGGTGCCCGCCACCACCCCCGGCTATTTTTTTGTATTTTTAGTACAGACAGAGTTTCACCGTGTTAGCCGGTAGTGTATTCCTTTTTTGTTTTCATTTTTTACATTTTGAATGTTGTTATTGGGATAAAAAATATATAACATACAATGTATCATTTAACCATTTTTAAGTATACAATTCAGTGGCATTAAGTACGCTCACATTATACAAGCATCTCCATTGTTCACTTTCTATTGCCTTTTTGTTTTTTAATTGAGACATTGTCTTGCTTTGTTGCCCAGGCTGGCGTGTAGTGGCATGATAATAGCTCACAGTAACATCCAACTCCTGACCTCAAGCCATCCTCCCGCCTCAATCTCCCAAAGTGCTAGGATTACTGGCATGAGCCATTGTGCCCTGCCCTCTATTACTTTTTAAAAGCGACTTTCTACTTTCCTTTAGATGTTGAGAGTTTCCTTTCTTCATTGGCTGGGTCCTGAAGGAGGGTGGGAGGAGAAGGGGATCAATAAATGTGAACTAATAATAGTAATCAATGGAACAGGAAAAACTAGAAAGAAATCAAGGCAAAAGCCATCTCAGAATGGTTACTTGGATTGCAAATTAGATATGTGTTTGCAGCTTGACAGGTGGAAAAAAAGGAACCAATGTCATTTCAGACATTGCCATGGAGGACTCACGTCCCTGAGGTCAATGATCTACCCCTTCCATGTGATTCTGACGAGACCAAACCTGGAATATTGAATGTAGTTCTGGACTCTCAAAGCAATAAATATGGTGAAAAATGGGTGAGCATTTGGAGAAGAGCAATAAAAATGATTGAAGAGCCCAAGGGAGTGATTTATGATAAAGGGATAGAAGAACTCAACTCTGAGAACTTAGCTAGCTGATGACTAAGTCAAGGCATGATAGATGCCCATAGATGTTAGGAGAGGGCAAATGTTCTGGAACGGGTTGAAGTTGAGGGATAAGGACAAGAGAGAATGAAGTTAGAGGAAGGAAATCTGAGTCACAGGTCAGAAAACTTGGGGAAGTCAAAATGCCATGAAATTTTTCTGTGCGTGAAAATGAAGGATTGCTCAGTTTGGGTAGAATTTGAGGTCATATCACAGAGAGAGCCCACAAAATTTAGAGGAAGGTGTTTGTAAAAGGGCAGCTACATATGAGGCAGCCTGTTATTGAAAGATTGGGGAGAAGGGCAGAAGGTTTGGCTGACAGATGTGCAGTGGGATATGAGGGAATAATACCACTGGCTATTTAAATTCTATGGAGTCCCCTTACCGTCTTCGCCTCTGAAATGTTTGCATAGTTTCTGGGGATCCAAAATTTTAGCTTATGGGATGGCTAAGAATCACACTGGACTGTGGTTCTTACTAATTAAAATAGTGTAAAAACTGATGGCTAACCAATCTCTGTCTCTTAGCTTCTGACTTGCTGCTGGAGAAAACAATGACAAAATATTTCACTTCTGCCCTGAGTGATCCAGGCTGGCTGGCATAGTAATTGGATTTGGTGGCTAATCGCTCAAGCCTCCACATCCCTAGCCTTGTAGACAGATCATGTGAGGATGGGCCTGACTTCACTTGGTAATTGCATAAGCCTTCATCGTTCCCTCTGGCTGTATGTAGAGACAGTCTTAGGATGTAGACAAGCGCCTCAAGGGAAATGGTTGAGGTCCCAGCATAAGTGTCATTGAAAACAAGACAGGCTAAAGCAATGAGTTATAGACTGACAGGAACATCAGCCCCAGGAAATAGACAAGAAGACGTAATCTGTCATTTCTATCTTTAATTTCCATTATTCTATGATCATCACTGTCTATGAGGTCTCATTTTGGACACTAATAAAATAATGGAGCAACTGTTAAGAGGAGGAAAAAAGTGACTACCTTGAGGATAATGGAACCAGGAGTGATAAGCAGTGTGAGTTTATATGTACACAGTATTAAAAAAGTGCCAGACAAATGACTGTATTTTTCCTCATAAAATGACAAAGTATGTGAAAAGTATAAGATGCCATACATCTTGATTTAAATCAGGGATCTGATGCCATGTTTCTTTAAATGATTCTCAAAAAATTAATCGAAATTGGTTTGAACATGAAGACTGTCACTTGAATTGAAAACCGCCTGACAGATTGCCAACTAGTGATACGTATTGAGGTATTATGGAAAAATCAATGGTATGTCTGATTTTCCTGAATATTTTATTTAATTCTCCTGAAGTGGAGGCAAGCAGCCCATGTGTGAATGTTTTTCACTTCACATTCTTATATTACATACATTAAAATAGCTGAAGATTCCTTTGAAGTAGAACAACCAAATCGTAGGCCAGCAATAGTTAAAATAAATTCTTTAGTGAAATATCAAGGTCAAATGTACTAGGAGAAAAGTAACAATAAGTCTTTATGACTTTCAGACAAGGAAGAAAATTGATCAAGGAAACTAATACAAGAAGTTACAAATTGATTATTTTTTTTGAGGCAGAGGAGTGGCACCTGCAACTTTACACAGCCTCTGCCTTGTTCTAGTTACCTGGTCCTGAATGTGTGTGTGTGTGTGTGTGTGTTTGTGGGTGCAAGTGTGTGTATGTGGTGTGTGTGTGAGTGTGAGTGGTGCCTGTGTTGTATGTGTGCACATGTGGTATATGTGTGATTGTATGGTGTGTGTGTGTGTGTGTGTATGTGCTTGACAGGAAGCCAGTTTGTTTATAGTAATTCTCTCACTGCTCCATCATTTATTCTCCTACTCATTTGTGTTTTCAACAGATACTTGCCCCATTACCTATCGTGGTCCAGGGTATGCTAGGTTGTTGTTTATAGAAGAAGATGTGGTTCCTGCTGTGGAAGAGCTAACAGTCTACGTAGATAGTTGAAAGAGTAGCAAGTAATTGCAATGAAATCTAAGAGTTATTAAAATAAAGGTGTGAGCAAAAGTCTGTGGGATTGAAGTTTAAGGGGTGAGTTATGTGAGGTCAAAGAATATGGAATAGGGTTTCATGGAGAATTTGGATTGTGAACTGTTCTACTTGCCAGATAACAAAGGTCATTCTAAGCAAAGGGAAACAGAATGTAGAAAGGTATGGAGACATGAGAAACATGGTTTTTTCAGGAATGGTAAATTAAAAGCTCAATGTAGCGTAAGAATTCACTTTACAGAGAGAGGATAAGAGGCTGGTAAGGTGGCAAAAGACTAGGTAGGAAAGAGGTCTTATTTACTAAGGCTGTGGACATTAAAGCTCCAGTGCACAGGACCCTAGACCTGCTAGCAGGAGGGAGGGAGGCGTTCCAGGTGTACTCTCACTACACATTACTTTTTTGGAACCTGTCATATTAAATTTAAATGATCCTAAAAAGCAAAGAAAGAAACGCAAAACCTCTTGGGGTTATCTAGACTTTTATTTATCTGGATTATCTCAGTAAAACATAGTCCTAAAATTATCCTGTAGATAAAAGTCAAGACCAAACAACCAAGAATGACAGAGAATTGGAGACCATATGCAGAAAGCATGTGAATCGAAGAGGTTGCAATCATTTGCTGGTGACTCCAGTTCTGCCACAATTGCTCAGGCAGAAATGAGGCAGGTTGAAACATTTGTGTGTTGGTCTTAGTGGTGAAGCTAGTCACTCCAGCTCAGCCAGGTGACAGGGTCCAGGTGGCACATTAAGAAGGTCCCATTCACTAAGAGTAAAAATAGCTTCAGAAAGATTTAAACAAAGTCACAAATGACAGATTTCTAATGGGTTATTAAAAGAACATGGAATGTTTGAGGTTACAGCCTTGGTCTTTGAGGTTGGCAACAAAATCAATCATTCCCTGCCACAACATCCCTTGTGACCCTGCTGCCAGGCACAGGACCCAGGGTGGACAGGTCTTACCCCTGCACAGTGGCTTACCTTGTCTTCTGTCTCCCTTGTATGAATTCACTGAATAACTCCTCGGCCTGCCATCCCTGTGGCTGCACAGACACAGCCAGGGACTATTAAAATCTGTGTTTGATATTTGTTTGCTAGGACAACAAGGACAAATTGGAAAATTTTCACAAAAGAGAATTGAAAACAATAAATGAGGGTAGAGGAGGCAAGAGAGATTGATTTACATGAAAATATTAGAGGAGGAAAAACAGATTTATGTAGCTACTTTGGAAATGATTATGAAAGACTATAATCGTGTTTTTTTGTTACGTTAAAAAGTACACCCAAGGGCCTCTAGATACAATTTTCAGAATATCACAATTAGGTTAAATTCATGCATTTGAAGATTCCCATTAAATAATAGCCTGATTTCTTATTCTGGCATCTCAGATACAGAGGGCAACACCAAGGAGATTCCCCACTAGAAAGATATAAAATATCACTGGATTTCAATGCTGAAGGATGGAGACACAGTGATCATTCATGAGATGGGAAGTGACCTGCTGTGGAAAATGAACAGGTGTTTCTCCCAGGTGTTAGAAGCTGTTGTCAGGAGTGGTCCTGCTCATCAGAGTACTTCTTCCTTACACTGCCTGCTCTGGAGGCAATGCACTTACCATGACATGCCAGGTAGGTGCACACAGGCACACACACATTCACTCACTCATACATGGCCCACGCTGCCTTAATATGTCATTCTCATTGTCCCAGGTGTATACTGTCTCCCCTTCTATTTCTGCAACTTCTTCCTACTTCTCACCCACTCAGGAGTGACTGCTTAGGGATTCTATATCTTTATAAGGAGCAAATGTCCCAAACCATTGGAGCCAGTTCCTACTTGAAGCCAAGAATGAGGACTGTGTCATCATGACTGGCCTCAGCTCCTCTGTCTTGCTCAAAACATGTCCTTGACAGGAGGTGATTTTATTTTGTCCTGCCTGAAGGATGTTATTCTTAACAGTTCCTTAGAGACTACTAACAGGACAAAGGCCATATCTGGTAGAGAGGATACCGTTGCCTCTGAGTTCTAGGAGTGAGGTGAGGCCAACATTCACTAATTATTCAAAAAGATCCAAAATCAATCCTGACTTCTCCTGTCCACCTAAAACTGAGCAAGAACCTCCTCTCAGCTGTCATCAAAGTGTAAATGCTTAGACCATCTTAGGGCAGTGACTGGCATGTTGAGCTGTAGCTCTGATTCTAAGCCCAGGTTTTGGGCCATGTCTTGTTTCTTTGACCAGCCCAAAGTCTTTTCCAAAGTGACTCAGGTGGGGTCAGACAGTCTGCTGTGACATAGGAAATTTCTGACTCTTCGCCTATTTCTAGCTCATCTGACTGTTACTTCCCCCACCCCTTTGCTGGTCTCCAGGTCACTGCTGTCCCGTTCACCTTCATCCAACCCCTCAAACAAGATTTGCTGGCCAGACTGTGGCTGCTTATTTATCTCTAGGTGCCCTCCTTTCCTGCCCTCCAGCCCAGACTTCATTGTCTGTGCCCAGCTTCTGTCATTGCCTTGCCATCTACAAATGGGATTATCTTCCCATTAGCTCTCTTTTAATTCTTCTTCCTCTCTCTCTTCCTCTCTCATCATTATCACTTATTGCTAATAAGGATTTCCAGCATATTCATTTAGCAATTTATTTTATTCCTCCTCCTCCTCCTTCTCCTCTTCCTCCACCTCCTCCTCCTTCTTCTCCTCCTCCTCCTTCTTCTCTCTCTTCCTCCCTCTCTTGCTCTTCCTCTCCTTCTCTCTCTTCCTCTGCCTCCCTCTCGTCCTCTCCCTCTCACTCTTCCTCTCCCCCCACTCTCTCTTGCTCTCTCTTACCGTCCTCTCTCTCTCTCCCCCTCTTTCTCTCTGTTTTACCTTTATCTTCTCCTCTTCCCCTAGGAATCAATGAAAACGTGACTACCTTTTCTGTTACATTTTTCTATGTCCAACAGACCAAAGGGGCTCTTGGAATTTAACCTAAAGTTCTGTTTCTTCTCTCTAAAGATGCCCTGCTGAAACCTGATTCTAGCAGAAACATCATCCCTTAAAAGGAAACAAACAAACAAACAAAAAACCTCAGGCAGGAACTGAGTGCTTGAAAGTAAATCTCCACCTACCAGGATTTCCTCCACAGACAGACTTAACAGAATCGTCCCCTCCAGTTGGCTTGGGAAACTCTGCACCTCCTTCTCAGGGATTTTCTCAAGTGGAAACATATTTAACTTGACCAATTTTTCACAAAACCCTTGTGGTCAGTCAGCTGAATACAGTGATACACTGTTCTTTGTAGAGGACATCAGGCTAAGAGGACATCTCTCCAGCAATGGAGGGCTAAAACCCAACCCATGCTTGCTAAAACAAGCCAACTCTGAGACAAAGGGCACATCTGTCCAGATGGGTACTTTTTCTGATTTACACAAAGGCTCTTAATGAGCTAGTGCTGAATCTGTGGTCATTTTGAGTGACGCCCTGTGCTCCCCTCTTAGAGGCAATTGTAACCTTCTTGGTTACTCAGGATGATACAAGAACAAAATGTGCCGTAATGAGTGACTCCTGCATGCCGGTTCATGGAGCAGTTACCTAAGTATCATCTGATTTCAGACGTCTACCCCCAGAGATTTAAATTTCACAAGTCTGGGAGAGAGCCCAGAATCCGTACATTTAACAAGCTCCCCCAGATGTTTCTGAAGCACAGCCAGACTTAAGAACACTTCTTAAGCAAGACATGGACTCTCCAGACACCTCAAGAAGGCATCCTTTTATCAGTGAATTAATTTTTTCCAATGAAAATAAGAATGAGCTTGTAGACGAGTGACTAAGTACAGTTTTAAAGATCCTTGCATTTTATTATTAGTAGTATTGTTTTTTGAGATGGAATTTCACTCCTGTTGCCCAGGCTGGAGAGCAATGGTGCCATCTTGGCTCACCGCAACCTCTACCTCCCAGGTTCAAGGGATTCTCCTGCCTCAGCCTCTTGAGTAGCTGAGATTACAGGCATGCGCCACCAAGCCCGGCTCATTTTGTATTTTTAGTAGAGACAGGGTTTCTCTATGTTGGTCAGGCTGGTCTCAAACACCCGACCTCAGGTGATCCTCCTGCCTCAGCCTCCCAAAGTGCTGGGATTACCAATGTGAGCCACTGCCCCTGGCACATTTTATTAATTGGGAAATAGGGAGCCAGAGAAGTGAAGTAACTTGCCCAAGGTCACATAGCTGGTAGTCAAGCTTCATAGAAACCGCTGAGTATTGGAGACAAGTCAGTTGGCTAAATAAACATTTAAAAGAGAGAGCAATGTGAAGAGCATATAATACTCTGAAAGTCAGGGATCAGCTGTAGATGGGAGGTGGACAGCCTATGGTTGACAGACTGCTTCTCTGCATCTCACTTCCCCAAGACTGAGGGATCCATCTTCATCCCATCCCCTCCCCGTGGCGACAAGAATCCACCTACAGTGCTGCCTACCCCCAGAGGAGTGGGGAGGCTCGGTCACGCCGTTGTCTCTGACTAGTCCAGTCACGGCACCAAGAGACTTATTTCAAACAGTGCCAGAGGTAGGAACACTCATATTTCCTCCAACATGTCCACCAGGGTGAAAAAAAATCAACCTCAATTTACCCTCCCATCTGCTCAAGAATGGAAGATAAATTGTTTCAATTTTATAGACATAAATGTTTTATGTTTTGCCTATGCTTTCCAGATAGTGTCCTGCATTTATATATTCTACTGCATGCATGGGCATTCCACTAGGAATGCTCCCTAGACTTTCACCTTCCCTGGGTTTCAGTATAAAAATACTAGGTTTGAGAGTGCTGTTATTTTTCCTGGCTTTGGAGATTTTGGCTATTTATTTTTATTTTTTTAAATCAATAGAAAAAAATACATTCATTATCCCATGTGTAGAGAAAACTGCCATTACCGTTCTGGCGTGTTTCTCCCCAATTTCTTTTTCTATGCATCAAATGCTTGCTTTTTACTACCCCCCACCTCGATTCTGTATATATTTTTGTTCTCTCTCATAATTTAACAATGAGCGTGTGTTATTTTATAATCACAAAATAGGGTGACATATAAAGAAATAAGCATTAAAAATATCTTTGTGATACATTATTTTTCTCAAAACTTTTTCCTTGAGTATGTTATTCTTAATGACTAATTTAAAACCTTCAATTTCAAACTATTTTTAGAGGAAAGAAGACAGCAGCACAGGGCCTAGCATTCAGGTGAAACTCCTTTAATATAAATATCTCTGTAAGTCTGTGTATAATAAGAAGTTGTAGGAACACCATCTAGCATCCTGCATGTTCAACATCATATTTAATGCATTACAACTTCAATGTCACTGAATGCTTGGAGTAATCCCTCACATAATGCTAATTAATTGCTGTCATTAGGCAGGGCACAGTGACTCACACTTGTAATCCCAGCACTTTGGGAGGCTGAGGTGAGTGGATCACCTGACGTCAGGAGTTCGAGACCAGCCTGGTCAACATGGTGACATCCCATCTTTCTACTAAAAATACAGAAAATTAGCTGGGCATGGTGGCGGGTGCCATGGTGGCGGGCGCCTGTAATCCCATCACACACACTCACACACATACACACACACACACCATAGAACACTACTATATACACACACACATTTTATATATATGTGTACACACATTACATATATGTATGAATATGTATTTTATATGTATAACATTTTCTTTATTCACTCATCAGTTGATGAGCACTTAGATTAATTCCATGTCTTTGCAATTGTGAATTGTGCTCTGATAAACATATACATGCAGGTGTTTTTTTGATATAGTGACTACTTTTCCTTTGGATAGATACCCAATAGTGGGATTGCTGCATCAAATGGTAGGTCTACTTTTAATTCTTTGATAAATTTCCATGCTGCTTTCCATAGAGGTTGTTATAATTTACATTCCCACTAGCAGTGTATAAGCATTCCTTTTTCACCACATTCATGCCAACATCTGTTGTTTTCTGACTTTTTAATAATGGCCGTTCTGGTTGGGGTAAAGTTGTATCTCGTTGTGGTTTTAATTTACATGTCCCTGATGATTAATACTGTTGAGCATTTTTTCATGTTTGTTTGGCCATTTTTTTTTTTTTTAGATATGTCAATTCATGTCCTTTGCCTTGTTTTTAATGGGATTTTTTTTTCTTGCTGATTTATTTGAGTTCCTTGTAGATTTTGGATATTAGTCCTTTGCAGATGCATATTTTGCAAATATTTTCTCCCATTCTGTAGGTTGTCTGTTTACTCTTGATTATGAAATAAAATGGTTGTTTCTTTTGCTGTGCAGAAGCTTTTTAGTTTAGTTAAGTACCATTGATTTGTTTTTGGTTTTGTTGCACTTACTTTTGGGGTCTTAGTCATAAATTCTTTGTCTAGGCCAATGTCCAGAGGGTTTTCCCTAGGTTTTCTGCTAGAATTTTCATGGTTTCAGATCTTAGATTTAAGTCTTTCATCCATCTTAAGTTAATTTTTATGTATGGTGAGGGATAGGGATCCCGTTTAATTCTTCTGCATGTGGCTATTCAGCTTTCCCAGCCTCATTTATTGAATAGGGTGTCCTTTCCTTGATTTTTGTTTTTGTATGTTTTGTTAAAGATCATATGGTTGTAAGTATTTGGCTTTACTTCTGGGTTCTCTATTCCGTTCCATTGAGATATATATATATACTTTTAAACCAGTACCATGTTATTTTGGTTGTGATAGTCTTGTATAATTTGAGATCAGGTAATATGATGCATCAGGATTTGTTATTTTTACTTAGGACTGCTTTGGCTATTCGGGCTTTTGTTGTTGTTGCTGCTTTTCCATATGAATTTTAGAATTGTTTTTTTCTAACTGTGAAAAAAGGTCTTGATATTTTGGTAGGAATTTCATTGAATCTGTAGGTTACTTTGGGCAGTATGGTCATTTTCATGATATTGGTTCTTCCAATTGATGAGCATGGGGGGTGTTCCCATTTGCTTGTGTCATGTCTGATTTCTTTCAGCAGTGTTTTGTAGAGTTCTCCCTGTAGAGATCTTTCACCTCCTTGGTTAAGTATTTTCCTAGGTGTTTTTTTTTGTTTGTTTTGTTTTGTTTTTGTAGCTATTGTAAAAGAGATTAAGTTCTTGATTTTATTCTCAGCTGGGTCATTGTTGGTTTATAGCAGTGCCAATAATTTGTATACGTCGATTGTGTAACCTAGACTTTACTGAATTCATTTATCAGATCTAGGACTCTTGGAGGAAGTTTTAGGGTTTTCTAGGTAATAAGATAATATCATCAGCAAACAGAGAGAGCTTGACTTCTTCTTTTCCAATTAATTTGGATGCCCTTTTTTTCTTTGTCTTGCCAGATTGCCCTGGCTAGGACTTCTCATACTATGTTGAATAGAAGTGAGGAAAGTGGGAATACTTGTTTCCGTTTTCAGTATGATGTTGGCGTGGGTTTTCCTTTCTTTTCTTTTCCTTTTTTCTTTTCTTTTTTTTTTTTTTTTTGAGACGGAGTCTCACTCTTGCTGCCCAGGCTGGAGTGCAGTGGGGCGATCTCAAGTGGAGTTCAAGTAGAGTTCAAGTGATTTTCCTGCCTCAGCCTCCAGAGTAGCTGGGATTACAGGTGCCTGCCACCATGCGCAGCTAATTTTTTGCATTTTTAGTAGAGATAGGGTTTCACCACGTTGGTCAGGCTGGTCTCGAACTTCCGACTTCAGGTGATCTGCCCGCCTCGGCCTCCCAAGGTGCTGGGATTATAGGCGTGAGCCACTGTGCCCAGCCTGGCTGTGGGTTTTCATATATGGCTTTTATTATTTTGAGGTATGTTTCTTCTATGCCTATTTTCTTCAGAATTTTTATCACAAAGAGTTGCTGAATTTTATCAAATTTTTTTCTGCATCTATTGAGATGCTCATATGGCTTTTGTTTTTAAATGCTGTTTATGGGATGATTCACATTTATTGACTTGCATATGTTGACCCATTTCTGCATCCCTAGGATGAAACTCACTCGACCATGGTGATTTTTTTTTTAATGTGCTGTTGGATTTGGTTTGCTAGTATTTTCTTGGGGTTTTTGCTCTATATTCAGTAAGGATTGATCTGCAGTTTTGTGTGTGTGTGTTATGTCCCTTCCTGGCTTTGGCATCAAGGTGATACTGGCTTCATAGAATGAGTTAGAGAGGAGTATCTCCTTCTCAGTCTTTTGGAATAGTTTCAATAGAATTGGTACCAATTCTACTTTGCATATTTGGTAGAATCTGGCTGTGAATGTATTTGCATCTTCCCCTGGGCTTTTTTGTTTGTTTGTTTGCTTTGGCCATTTTTTTTTTTAACCAATTAATCTCACTGCTTATTATTCGTCTGTTCAGGGTTTCTATTCCTTCTTGATTCAAGCTAAAGGAGTTGTATGTCTTCGGGAATCTATTTCCTTTAAATTTTCTAGTTTGTGTGCATAGAGGTCAAACTGGACATTTTAAAAGAGGTGAGTGATTAATTATATTTATTTCACCTACAATTTCTGTGAAAACAATGCTAGTAAACATAATATTAAGGTTTATTCTTCCTATGCCAGTTCAATGGATTCTTGTCCAAACACGCATACTATAATCATTTTTCCTAAGTTTTAAACTTTATGTAATTTCAAAAATTAAGAGCAAACATTTTACCACTGCATATCTTATTTTCTACTTTATCTATTTTTTTTACAAAAGGAATGCATGTGATTGATAAAAAATCTAGAAACATACAAAACAGCAAAAAGAAGAAAATCTAAGCCACCCAAAGTACCATTCCCTAGAGAGTGTTCATACTGTCTTTTTGTTTTATTTGTTTAGATATAATACTTTTGTTAACAAAATAACATTGTATTGTTCTGTCTCTTGATTTGTTCATATATGTGTGTGTGTGTATATATATATATATATATATATATATATATATATATGGAGAGAGAGAGAGAGAGAGAGAGAGAGGGAGAGAGAGAAGCACATTTTATTATTTAAGGGTTGGTAGTACATTGACCAGAATCACAGTTAGTGAACAGAACTGTCTGATGCAAACATCTAGGCTTTTTTCATTAAACCACAATGAAGTTCAACAATTGGGGTCACTTTTTCCTTCCTTTATGGCCCTTCTCAACAGGTTTGTTAACCTTTCTGTGTGGTTTTCTACACTGAGACTAGCATTGTTGTTTTGAAGAAACGTAGGCAACACCAGACTTGCCAATTGGGGTTGGCCTTTAGATTTAAGACTCTTGGATGTCAGAGGGTTTCTAGACTTCTGTGAGGCTGTAAATAGTTGTTCAAAGCCCTCAGATTGCATTAACTCAATTAGCACTATAGGCGAAAGTCTCTCATGGGGCTGTCCAGACCACAGTTCTAAGCATGGTCTTCCATTCTGACATAGAACAGAGACTCCCTTGTGTATACCCACATAAGAAGGCTGACTTTGAAAGGAGTAAGTGCTCACCATTGTTGGATGGTCACAAGTGGAGATATATTCCACACTAGGAAAAACCTATGAGGAGTTGAATTAACATCAATGCCAGTGAACCATTGTACTTTGCATGCTGGTGTTATAGTACCCCCTACATTCTGCCCTGCAGGTGTGGGAGTAACCACCTATTTCATCCTATTCAAGAGATTGTGTACACCTCACTTCTAAGAGGGTAAACGTTCACCTGCTCACATTTGTATCTTTAAGAGGGGCAGCAGAACATAATGGGAAGAACACAACTGTGGAATCAGATGGACTTGGATTCAAATCTCATTTCGTCTTCTTAAAAGACTTGTGTTTCTGGCTAACCTCATAACCTTTATGAGTCTTATTTCTTAAAAATGAGAATAATGAGAATAATGGTATCCACTTCATAGAACTGTTATAAAGATTATTTTAAAAACCTAAATAAGATGAATTGCACTCAATAGTATTACATGAAGTATGTAGGTGCTCAATAAGTGATGGCCTGTTCACACTGATGATGCTTTGCATTGGTCACAGCCTCATTTATGTTCTTTGAACTTTCACCAAATGATGTCAACCTTCATGTCAATTTGGCAGTTGAATTTAGAGTAACCTACCTCTAGAACATAAATTCCATGAAGGCAGAAACAATATCTGTTATGTAAAATTGTATTGTCATACCTTAATACACTGCCTGGAAGATAGTGGATGTTCCAGAAGTACTTGCTAAACAACAACAAAAAAAATGTGTCCGTCTTCCCATGGTCTTTCATAAGCAATACCTAAGAATAATAGTAGCTGCCACCTTTCCAGTATTACCAAGCCTGGGGGTGGTTTGGGCAGATCATACACAGTCCTCTGTTTTCTGAACCTAATTGGATCTTTAGATTCTCTCATGGAGTGGTGAATCACTTCCCTAATTTCAGGAAGTAAGAGTAGGAATACCAGCTGAATCGCTGACAGTTCCAGACACACAGAGGTGGAAACCCACCTCAAGGTCATAATATCCAATCTGCCACCCAGTGTAGAAATCCTTCCTATGGCCATTTCATCAGATGGCTGCCCAACCATGGTTTGAACACTCTTGGTAATGTGGGCTACATTATTTTGAAGAGGCAACTCATTCCATCGTTGTAATGCAGATTCTTAGACAGTTCTTTAGACTGAGCAAAAATATGTTTTCCTGTAACTTCCATTTGTTTGGTCAGCTCTGTTCTTTGGAGCAATAAAGAATATGTTGATTTCCTACTTCTATGCTCAGGATCGCTGGCATATATAGTACCTTTGTGTGCATTAGAAAAATATACTCATCACTGTAAAGTGTGGGATAGATACCTGTGAACAAATAGGACCACTATATACAGGCTGGCTACGTGCTAATGTCTCAGATAATTGTGTGTAGGATGATGTCTCTATTGGCCCTTCTCTTATAAATAGAGCTTGTTCCTTCAACTATTCTTTAGATTGTAAGTATTATGAGTCTCCTAAAGATCCTACTAGTTGTCTTTTGCATGTCCCTAGTTTGTCATTATGCCTTTTAGACTATGTTGCCCAGGACTGTTCAAATTACTGCGTAAAATATGGCATGCCTGTTTCTTTCCCTGTATTTTCTATTAGTGAATTCTAAGCTAAGCTTGTGCTAGGACCTTTAAGAGAAAAGTCATGGTGTTTTCTTATAGTAAGTTTGGGGTCAACTAAAGATCTTTTCCGCAGAAACTGTTGTCAGAAAGGCAAAGTGTTAAGACTGAAGTCAATTGTTTTCTTAACCTTGGTATAGGTCTTATATAAAATCATATTAAATATTAGCTTTATCCCATTGAAATCCTTTGAATCTTGACTTTGTTATCCCATGTATTAGCTATCCCTTCTTCTTTATGTAATTTGCCATTTTAATTAATATACATTCATATTAGTCCATTCTCTTGCTGCTGTGAAGAGATACCTGAGAATGGGTAATTTATACAAAAAGAGGCTTAATTGACTCACAGTTCCACATGGCTGGGAGGCCTCAGGAATCTTACAAACATGGTGGAAGGCACCTCGAAAGCACACCCATCACATGGCCAGAGCAGGAGCAAGAGAGAGGGGCAAGTGCCACACACTTTTAACTCCCTGAGACTGGGCAATTTATGAAGAAAAGAGGTATAACTGACTCACAGTTCCACAGGCTCACAGTTCCACATGGCTGGGAGGCCTCAGGAATCTTACAAACATGGTGGAAGGCACCTCTTCATGGAGGCAGGAGAGAGAATAAATGCCAGCAGGGGAAATGCCAGACACTTATAAAACCATCAGATCTTGTGAGAACCCACTCACTATCACGAGAACAATATGGGGAAACAGCCCCCATGATTCAATTACCTCCCACCGGGTCCCTCCCCATAATGACTTGTGTGTATTTTGGGAACTACAAGATGAGACTTGGGTGGGGACACAGCCAAACCGTATCACCTTCAGTCACCTTCTCGAAGTCACTGACAAAATTGTCAAAGAAAGCAAGTTCAAGCCTTGCTTCACTTAGAGATCTTCCTGAAGATTGAACTAAACCCTTTACTCAAAACTTCTTGGCTATGCTTGTTCAGTTCCACATGAATTCATCAAATATACTGATGATCATTGAGCATGTTTCCATCTAGTCCATCTCAAAGATTTCATCCTGTCTGGACCAGAAGGGGCATTTAATACATTTTCTAAACCAGTGAGTGCATGCTTTTCTAAAACTCAAAGATGACATCAGTGCTAGCCTTGAGAAGTCTCCATCAATGGCCATGCACCTAGCTTGGGATTTTGTCTCAGTAGTGAATCAATCGTAGCTCCTAGACATCTTTGGATTCTTTATTTTTTTTAAAGAATTGATCCATCCTCTTTCCCTGGAGAATGCAAAGCTGTTGAGATTTTGCCTCCACAGTCTCCATGTGTCTCTTAGGCCTTGTCTTTCTCTAAGCCATGTAGTTTTATGTCATTTAGAGTCTTGCTTTAAAAGGAGTTCTGATGGTGGGACCCTCAATGGTTTTTTATTTGGTAAGTGAAGGTGAAGATAATAATAATAGGTAATAATTTACTGTCAGTTTATTCTGTGCCTAGCACACTTCTAAGAGTTCTACATATTTTTAATCTAACCACAACTATGTGAGGCTATCCCCTCTTTATAGATAGGAAACTAAGGCACAAGGAAGTTTGGTACCTTGCTCAAAGGTTACACCCACAGAAATTGGCATCATTTGGGATTCAAGCCGAGGCATTCTGACTGGAGTTCATGCACTAAAACCCTCATGGTGCTGCCTGGCACAGAAGGCAGTACACTCTATGGATAAGCAGATTTGTGGGTGACAAGAAGCCCCCATTTTATGTCTTCTCTCCCTCTCACATCCTCCTTTGAAATGCGGGGTAATGTGAGTCAGACAGCTGAGCTGGCTGTGTGCACAGCGGTTGGGTGGGTGAAGTTCCCACTCCAGGATTGCCCTCCACCTGGTGTTCTGATTTTTCTTCTTTGAGAGGTTGTGTAATCATCTTCCCTCCACCGTCAGTCACTTAATGAACTCCCCACCGCCACCTCCCCCCCCCCCCAGGTCCCAGGAGCTTTTGCCCTTGGAAAGAAACCTATAGAGAAGTAGAGCTTACCCCAGAGGAATGAACTGGTCCAGGCATCAGTGAAGTCCATTTGGAAAAATATTTGAGGTGTCTCATGGTCTGTATAAGAGAGGGAGGGAGATGAATATACCATAAGCTTTCATGAGTCAGACACTCTTCCGGGTGCTTTAAATTTGTAGCCTCATTTACATAATACTAGGTAATATTTATTGAGTGCTTCCCATGTGACAAGCATTATTTGTAAATGTTTTACGAGTATTCATATTATTTTCTTCTCACATTTTACAGATGAGGAAGCTGTGATACAGAGGGGTGCAATAACTGGCTTGAGAGGACACAGTAGGAATAGAAGGAGATAGAGTGACCCTAATAGTCTGACTTCAAATCCTGGCTCTCAGTGTGATATATGAAGACAAGTATGGCGACCATGTGAGCTCTTAGGATAGATTCCTCTGGCACTTAAGACTCCTAGCAAGACAGACCCAGCATTTGTTTCTAAGCCCGATTGAACGGCTTGTTGTTGATCACACTTGCCTTTTACTTTACCCCCTCCCCACTTTTGCTCAGGTCATTTATTTCCCTCCAGTTCCTTCCCTTTAATACCCTACCTGGTTAATTCTGTTCATTCTCCAAGGCCCAGCCCAAATACCTGCTCCACCTTTAAGCCTTTTCCAACTCCCCAGTTGGAAGCCCTCTCTTCCTCCTTGGGGTGCCTCAGGCCTGTGACTGTCTCTTGTGGCAATCGGCCCAGTGTGCCTTGTCTTATTTCTATCCCTTGTCTTGACTTGTGCTAGACCATAAGACTTTGGAGCAAGGACTTATTTTTGGGTCTCTTTCTCAAGTACATATAGTAGCTGCTCAATAAAAATAGAATAATTGCTACTGGTGAGATTTCTAGTGTCATGAGAAATGGACTTACAGGGAAGGTGACTGTTTACATTAGAGACAAGAACGAGGGAATGTGTTGCTGTCACTCACAACACATCACCTTCTCTGAGGATATCCTCTGTGTCAGACACCCTGTTTGATCCTCACCATAGTCCTCTAGGGTCTTTTCCATTTTAGAGATGGGAAGCCTGAATCTGAAGGGAACCAAGCCAGCAGAACATAAGGTTTAAAACTCTATAAGAAGACCACATGGTACCAAATCCTGGCTGTACCACTTACTAACTACTCACTTCGCTGGGGACAAATTATGAAAGTTCTCTGTGCCTTAACATCCTCCCCTGTGAACTAGGGATCACAATAGTGCCTGCTTCATTGGATTGCAGTGAGGAGTAAACGGAAGAATTGTGGAAAGTGAGAGTGCCTGGCTTGTGGAGGGTGCTTGGTAATACCAGGTGGCAATGGGATCAGATGATTCTTCCTGTAAGAATCAAGAAATTCAGCATCATGCATTGTAACCCCTGTCAGGGAGATGGTTTTCAGGAGGGAAGTCCTGCATGTATTATTTAAAACCTTTCAGCTGACCACTGGCCAACAGTCCCTGGACAGGCTGTTTTTTGTTTGAATTGGTTTGGTTTTAACTTTTCTCCTTTTCTCTGCCTGCATCAAAGACACACTTCTGCTCTTCAAAAGCCTTGTGTCTCCCTTCCCCAAATTGCATTTCCCAAGGGGCAGGGGAGGGTGTTGTTGGACACACTAACCTGAACTCCAGCCTCTTGCCTAATTACACTGCAGTCAGATTTTCCATGGAAGCCCCTAGCGTGGCAGGATGTCCTCTTTGAAGTCATTAGTCTTCACAGCAGGGAGAGCACATCATCAAAGACTCTGTTTCCCAGCAACCCCTGCTGTGCCCTTGTGCACCAGAGGATTGCAGATGCAGGGAGAGGGGAGCCTACACTTGTATTAAGTCTGCTGTTCTCTCCTCTAGCCCTGAACTGCAATTCCTTTGAACTGAAGCCCAGAGAGAGGGCTGGTGATGCTCTCGCAAAACCTCTCCCCATTCTTTCGGTCTTCAACCAATTTAGCAATTAAACTTCCTAGGGCCAGCAGTACAGAATGTAGGGCATAGTGAGGTTCCAGTTGGTAATCTAAGGCGCCATGGGATGGGGGTTGGGAAGGGAAAGAAACTGCCTGGGAAGATCTGGATACTAAGAATATACTTGATAATTACTGTGAGGAATCTGCTGTAAAGTTAGAAATCTGTTTCTCTCTCTCTCTCTCTCTCTCTCTCTCTCTGTGTGTGTGTATGTGTGTGAGAGAGAGAGACAGAGAGAGAGAGGTTATATGGCTTTGTCTCTTACTTGCCATTTACCTGGGGAACTGGGGAGCCTCCTTTTTTTCTGACTTTCAGTTTCTCCATCCCTTTGAAGCTCTGTGGCTATTGTGAATGAAATAATTTTTAATAAAGCCATTACTTAGACCCAGATTTTAAATTTCTGCATTAACCTAGGCTTTTGATATCAACACTGAAGTCCAAGAACCAGACTAAGCTAACCTGTTCTATTTTTGGAAGACCAGTTGGTGGAGCTCCATTACGGAATTCTTAAGTTGGGGGAGAGTATTGAATCCAGATCTCAGGGACCCTTGCCAGGGTCCAGCATGGAGCATCTCCTCTTCATCGCTGCAGCATTTGCCCTTACACATGTACACAGACTCACCTGCCATCACCACTGCTCTCGGGCTGGCGATCTCTCACTTCTACCCCATGATGGTCTTCTCATCTGGCTTCCTGCCCCCTGATTTATCCCCAAGTCCTTCCTCTCTAGCCACCAAAAGATCTATCTAAAATGTATGTCCATTTTACCCTCTGCCCCTAATCCACCAATGACCCATATGGCCCTACAGAAAATAAATTTGGAGCTTCCTAAGGTAAACTACAAGTGCTTCCCGACCTGGTTCCTGCCAACCCTCTCAGCCCCATCTTCAATCCCTCCCTGCCTGAAATTTTTTGTTTCAGTGACATTGAATCCCTTGCAGAGCCCTTGTGTGTGCCATGCTATCTTACATTTCAGTGCATTTGCTCATGAGTGTGCTGTGCCTAGAATGGCTTTTCCTACTCTGCTCCCTCTGCCATCCCAAGCTTATCTGGTTACTTTCTACTTACTGTTAAAATCTGCATCCAGATAGTCTCATCTGAGATACCCATCTGATGCTATCGAGTCTTAATAAAGTGGCCCTCTTCTGTGATCCTGTGACATCCTTGCGTATCTCTGCCATTGTTTTCAAACTGTGATTATAATGATCTGATAACTATAATCATCTGTTCGCTGGTCTGCCCCTGCCCCTACTATCCCAAGCTGCAAGTTCAGGGCTGTGTCTTACTTATCTTTGTAACCCTATGGCATTTCCTGTCACATTCATGATTAAGCACTGAATAAATGTTCATTGAATGAATCGGTGAATGGTTGCATATAAGGTTATGTGTGCAAGTTCCATCAAATCTCTGCTTGACTGTCTCAGTGCATTCCACAGTGCTTAGGTCTCTCAATCCACAAAAGAGAAGTCAGATTTTTATATTTACTATTTGGCATGGTGTTCTTTACTGAGGTAAGTCATCTGTGTTCCACCTACGACTATAGTAGAATACATCCATCATTTATTCATTTAATAAACATTTACTGATGACTTTCTATGTCTCAGGGATTGTGTTGGGCACCTGGAAAAAAAGATGAGTAATGATAGCCAACAATCATTTAGGATTTATTACATGCTACACACTGTTCAAAGCATCTAGTATTAACCCATTTAATCTTCACTACAACCTTATGAATAGGTACTATCATTATCCCATCTCCATTTTGTAGGTGAAGAAATTGAAGCACAAAGGCTGTTTTAGCTGAAGTACCCTAGAAACAAAGGTTATAGCTAATGATTTATAAGAAGGTAAAATCCTTGACAGGGCGGGTGGTTCACGCCTGTAATCCCAGCACTTTGGGAGGCCAAGGCGGGCAAATCACTTGAGGTCAGGAGTTCGAGACCAGCCTGGCCAACATGATGAAACCCCACCTCCATCAAAAATGCTAAAATTAGCCAATGTGGTGGCACATGCCTGTAGTTCCAGCTGCTTGGGAGGCTGAGGCAGGAGAATCTCTTGAGCCCAGTGAGGTTACAGTGAGCTGAGATAATACCACTGCACTCCAGCCTGGGAAACAGCCAAGAAAAGTATAATTCCAAGTCAGCAAGAGTGAGGGGAAAAGATAATTGAGACAGGAAAGAGGAAAAGTAAATGCAAGGTGTGGCCTTAGGAAGCTGACCATAGCTTTACAAGCTATGAGATCCACGGGATGTACTATAAACAGACGTTATAGCAACTTTTACCACTAAACAGTCCATAGAAAGTGAAGGTCAGTCAGGAAAGGAGAGGAATTTACCTGCTATTTTCTTTCCAATCTCTTAGTTCTCATCGGTGGGTGGCGGGGGGCTGGGGGTGAAAACTTTCAAGTACCTCCATAATGTCAGAATGAACGAAGCCGAGGCTATTCACCACCTTCACACACACACGTACACACACAGTTCTCACATCCAAATGAGTCTCTGATACGGATCAACCTCAATTGAGGAAGCAAGGAATCTCCATTGGAACTATAATGAAAATTCACATTTGGCATAGATCAATGTATAAAGTGCTACCAGAGAGTCAAATATAAGAAAGTTGAAAGCTGACTATGAATGTCTACTGAATGAATGAGTGAATGAATGAATCAGTTGGAATGAATAAATGAATGAGAAGGGAGCATCCTAAAGAGAGATTTAGATATACATAGTAGAAGAAAATAGAAGAGTCCTGAAATGACCCCATAGATTACCAGAGTACTAATGCAGATGGGACAATGGCTATCTCAATGGCAAAATGACAAGCTAATAGAGTCTCCACTGACATAGATTAGGTGACTCAAGTGTGTATTAGTGTGATGAATGCAGCTAGACTTTATAGCAGGTGTTTTTTTGAAAGGAGGTTGTTCTTGGGAGACATACTAGATTTGTAGAGGTAAGGAAGTTGGGGGATTAAGGATAAATGTCTTCCTGCTCCCATTTGACTCTAAATCCTATTCTAGAAAACCTTCCCAGAACACTTGCTTCTGTTCTGCTCCTTGTTTTTGCTGTCACAATTTAAAAGATTCTCCCTGGAGTTCCATAGCACCCACATATAGACAAATAAGAAAACTCAAGACAGTATAACCATTGGTGTTCTGTCTGTTTTCCCACTGGACTGTAAACTCCTTAAGGACATGGACTATGCCTTCTCTGGCTTTGTGTTTGTGATACCTTACTCTCTAAGTCCTACAGTAGGTGTTTGTAGTCGTCAGCTCAGCCTGCTCATAACAAAATACCATAGACTGAGTGGCTTAAACAACAGACACTATGTTCTCACAGCTTTGGAGGCAGGAAGTCGAGATCAGGGCACTAGCACTGCTGGGTTCTTTTGAGGGTTCTCTTCCTGGTTTGCAGATGGCAGCCTTGTTGCCAGGTTCTTACATGGCAGAGAGGGAGCTCTGGCATTGTCTATTCCTCTTCTCATAACAAAGCCAATCTTATTGGATTAGAGCTCTGCTCTTATAACCTGATTATCCATAATGACATTTTTAAAGGCCGTAGCTCCTATAGAGTCACGTGGGGATTTGGGTCTTCGACATAGGAATTTGGGTGGGGTTTCAGGGGGCGACAATTCAACCCACAGCACTGTTCAATAAACACTAAATCAATGATAGAATCAATGACCAAATAGTGCCAGATGATTGATAGGTCCACTGGAGTCACTTTCTGAGAGGGAAGAGTAATGAGTTTCTCTTGCCCTTTTGAGTCTCTGTCTACTCCTGCATTCTCCACCAAGTAATAGCTAATGAGAGATTTTGCAACAAAAATCATCTTGAAAGAGATGCCAAGTCTTTTTGGAAAGAAAGGAAGGGAGACAAGAGCTTCTTTTGCTATTTCAGTTTAGCGAGTTGAGAATGCTTTCTAATCTTCATCTAGCTTGCTTCTTCATGTCAGTGGACACAACGGCCCAGTTGGGGGTCCTTAATGAGTTTAGAAGCAGAATTCCCACTCTCTCTTAACTCTCTCTCTCTCTCTCTTTTTTTTTTTTTTTTTTTACAACGTTCAAGGCATATATTTTTTTCTTAAGGGCAGTATCCAACCCAGAAGGTCACTTCAATATTCGCCCATCTCCTCCAGACTTGAATTAACACTGTGGAGAAGTAAATGAATCCAGATAAATAACTTAAATTTATTTATTTATGTCCTGTGTTGGATGCCAGGGAAATGTTCCTATTGGTAGCACTTTACTTCCATGGTTCCCAACTATGCATGGAGGGACTTGGGGGATGGCAGCAATCTTACAGGGGCACTGTGAGATATTTTGAATTGTCAACAGAAATGGCAATATCAGTCTGATACCATACTAATGACTTTGAATTTGTACTTATTGTATTTTTTCTATTGTCTACTAATACATTTTCAGATGTAAAGATTTATTACATTGTTCAGACCTAACTACTTAATACATAAAACTAGTAGATATTTCTTTTGGCCTAGGGGAGCTGTGAAAATTAGTGGGTCACTTTGAATACTATGATCCAACAAGTTTGAGAACCTCTCTTTTTACAATGTCCCCAATAAGATTGATATCATTTTCTCAAGTTTACCTCTGAGAATACCAAGGATCACAGGGTCAAATAAATGACTACATGGTTAAATGTTTTGTAAGTAGTGGAGCCAAGACTGAACCCAAGATAGTTAGTCTCTGAAACCTGTTCCTCCAAATTGTTGCCCTTCTGCGGGGTTATGAAGATTAGATCTTAGACTGTCAGAGCCAAAGCAGGCTTCAGCAGTAATCCAGTCCAGCTCACAATCTAGCCCAGTCACACAACTAATTAGTGTTTGAATTATCAAGGGATCAGGTCTCCTGGCTCCTGGTTCTACATCACTTCATCTCCATTTTAATTCTCTTTCTTTCCAGCTTTGGACAACCACTCGTTATGGCTCTATAATTTTTTTTTTTGAGATGGGGTTTTGCTTTTGTCACCCAGGCTGGAGTGCAATGGCATGATCTCAGCTCACTGCAACCTTCGCCTCCCAGGTTCAAGCGATTCTCCTGCCTCAGCCTCCTGAGTAGCTGGAATTACAGGCATGTGCCACCACGCCCGGCTACTTTTGTATTTTTAGTAGAGACAGGGTTTCTCCATGTTGGCCAGGCTGGTCTTGAACTCCCGACCTCAGGTGATCTGCCTGCCTCGACCTCCCAAAGTGCTGAGATTACAGGGATGAGCCACCGCGCCCAGCCAACTCTATAATTTTTATGGTCAAATGTTGAAGATGTTTTATTAGCTGAAGTACAAAGAAATGAGGGACTTTGGGGAAGAGCAGCAAAGCTAATTATGAGGGCAAAGGGATTGGCTTACAGGGAGAGATGAAAAGAACAAACATGCAATGTATAATTTGGATTAAACATACTTAAATGAGATGTGACCATCATCTTTAATATCAAAATGATAAAAAGTCATAGACCAGGGGAGAGAGATTGTTTAGAGCATATAACCAGGAAATGGGATAAGAAGAAGAAAGAAATGTTTAGGCTGACAATGTGATGTTGATATTTATTAGATGGGGGTGAGAGGGATGGGGACAGTGGAAGGCTTCACCTTGCCTGATTTATGTAAAGCTGGATTGGAAAAAGCACCCTGGGAAATATTTGTGGGGAGACTACACCCATCACTGGGGGAATTATGTAGGTTCTCCTATTTGCAATTTTTAGAGTCCTTTAACAGCCATATTTTCTCTTTCATCTTCTACTGTGTTAGTTACCCCTTCCATTATTTTCACTTCCTGCTCATTTATATCCAGCCCAGCCTGTTCCTTCCTTTTTTTCCCCTCTTCCTTTTGACCCCACTGCCTCACACTCACTCTTGATTTCCCTTTTTCCTTTACTTATTCTCCCCCATCCTCATCTTCCTCCTTGTCTTTCTCTAGTACCTACTGTATTCCAGGTTTCCAGGCCATTGCACTTCTTCCTTCTTCTTCCAAAATAGAAGATGAATTTTGCCACTCTGACAAAGAGAACAAAAGCTAAAAGTCCCTGCCAAAGTTACAAGGACAGCATTTTCTCTTTTTAGGGGTTTTAATTTTAAAAGGAAAAAAAAAATCCAGCCTCATCTCCCCTCCCACCCCCCACCCCTGCTGTGCTTTCACTGCTTTCTGGGCTGTGAACATCAGTTGAGGGACAGCCAGATAAAAAGCCGCTCCTTGGTTCAGATCATCTCAGGCTCTCGTGTTCCCTCCCATCCTCAGCAATGCTCCTTTTTACTGCATTTGTTGGAAATCCAGGCCGAAAATGGTAGTATTAGCATTTTTAATAAAGGACACTGGAGAAAAGACAGGCAGTCCAAGAAAGCTGAAGGAGGGGAGGGAACCCAAATCCACAGAGAGTCAGAACTCCCTTTTGGAGCCAGAGAGAGCTCAAGATGGGGGCGGGGGGGGGTGGACAAGAGTAGTAGTCTTATAAGAAGCATTCAGGCTGGATAATTGGAGCTTTGAGCACAAGCAGAAACAGTTGGGAGGTGGGAAATTGCTGTGCTGGATTGAGTTTGGCTCAACTTGATACTGAAGCTCAACATTATGAAATGTTTTCTAATTTAGCCCATTTTCTCTGTCTTCCTGGAATGAGCCATTATTCGTCCATTATCAGCAAAATACCATGGCCCTGCCAAACCCCTTCTTTTCTTTTATTTTCTCCTCTTCTTCCTCTTCTCTCTGAGCTCTATAGGAAGGGAGAATAAGCAAAGAAATAAAGCTCTGTAGGAAGGGAGAAGAAATAAAAGAAATAAAGGGGGCCCCACATACTCTTCATTTAGAAAAAGAAAGTGAACCTCTGAGACCTGAAGTGGCTGACATCATTTTTCCCGATTTTGTTTTTCTAGGGATACGAATGCAAAAGTGTAATGGAGTTGCCAGGTTTATGTTTTGTTCGTTAGGCCATTGTACCTCTGCAGGACGAAGCTTAATTGGCTCTTTTCCTAGCACTGAAAAGAAGAAAAAATATCTCCTTGCAGAGGTTACTGTTCTCTAAAGAAAATGGCAGTGATTAGATCTAATGCCTTTGACAGCTGGATAAAAAGTTGCTAAATAAGAATAAATTGAATGCCTAAACCTGGAGTCAGTCACAAGTTAACACAAATCCCAAACACCAAAATGAATCATCCTGTCAGAATTCTTTCCCCATCGCACTTATAATCACATGTGAGTAACACAGTGGCAAATCCACTTTACTTCCCCAAATCCAATTTTATAGAGGTCTAGGGCAAAGTCGAAGTTGGGAAATGTCCCTTTTTACTCCTGGGTTTCAGCCTATTAATTACTTAAGACCTCTCCATTTGCGAAGTATCAACCTGGATAATTGTCAACAGTTCATAAATTACACTTGATACTAATTCCATCGTTTAAAGCCTTGCAATTTTAACAAATGGGTGACAATTGCAGCTCAATATTCCTTATACTTACAATCAATCATTTTAGCCTCATCTGAATAGACAGGAGGTGTATATTTGTAGAAACATTAAATTGCATCTAGGCTATGCATCTTAATGCTGAATCTTGGTTTCCTTCATCAGTGAGTTATTTCTCTTTCCCCTGTACTTATAGCCATAACCTGGTACCAGATGCCAGGCATATGAATATACATAAAATTATTAAATGCAACTCTGAAAAGTTTCCAAGATCTTTAAAGCAAAATCCCTTCGAAGAGTGGAGAGAGGCAAATGGATTTGTATCTCTTAGTTTCTTTCAAGGAATAAACGCTGCCTCCAAGCTTCATATTCAAGGGTACAATTAACATCAGTTGGAGACTCTCAAACACATTTATGTTTGGATAGAATGTAGGTTTAGACCCAGAGCCAAGTTCTTTTGAAGGAGTCAGAAATTCATTTGGAAATTGCTTTGTTTCTATAACTAGGGATAAAAGTTTATTTTTTCCTCATGTCTATTAATTTGTAAATAACCCAAAATGAGACCTTGGCCTTCAGCTTTTCTCATAATAAAACTGTCCTGGACAAAGTTCAAACATTTGAGGATCTAAAAGGACAGGGTGTTGTTGTTGTTGTTGTTGTTGTTGTTGTTCCAACAGCATCCTCTGCAATTTCTACCTCTTCCTGGAGTTTTGGTAGAGTCCTTTGTTTCCTTCTGTTAGTAGACAACACATTTTCCCTGGGTGACCTCCGCCTCTCCCAGATCTCTATGATTATGTTTTCCAAATTTTTGTCTCCATTCCTAATCTCTTTTCTTGGTTTCAGGGCTCCGTTTTCAACTACTTCTTGGATATTTGTTCATGGATTTTCTGCAAGTAGCTCAAATTAACTTGTCCGAAATAGAGCATGAGACCTGTTCCCACCCTGATGCCTGCTCTAACTCCCATCATTCTTGACCTATATTAATAGTATCAATAGCCACTCCATTTTCCAGATGAGGAACTTTGGGGTTATTCTCCATAACTGCTCCAAAATTACCCTCCCCTCTGTGAACTCTGGAAGGTGTGAACCCTCTGTTTGGTGTAAACAGGGTTCATACCTTCCAGAGTTCACACACATCCTGTTAGTTGCCAAATCCTCTTTGTTCACCTCAGATGTGTCTCTCAAACCTAGCTGCTGCTTGCTGTTCCCAAAGCTATTGTCTTACTCTAGGACAATCCATTGCCTTTAAAATTTGATAACATCTTCCTAACTGCTCTCACTGCCATTAGGCACATCTGTTGAAATGAAAGATGGAAGGAAAGAAAAGAAGGAAAGAGCCTGGGAATTAATTGGAGGATATGCCTGATAGGGAAGTTACCATGAGCAGAGTGAAAGGGGAGAAGAAGAAATGCACATGGCTTATTCAGGGAATAGTGGGAATGACAGGGCAATGGATCCTGATAGGAGAGGCAGAGAGGGTAAGGGTAGAAATATAGGCAGTGGCCAGAAGGCTTTGAATTTCAAACGAGAAGCTTGGATTTTACCTAGTAGGAAATGGGAAGCTATAGAGTACATTTTAAGCAGGAGAGGGGATGATGAATATATTATAGGAAAGCACAGGAGGCATTAGATCAGGGTTCGGCTAACTTCTGCCCTCAGGCCAAATACGACCTGTGACCTGTTTTTGTAAATAAAGTTCTGATGGAACACAGTGATACCTGTTCATGTATGTGTTGGCCATGGCTGCTTTTGTGCTGCAGCAGCAGAGTTACATAGTTGCAACAGAGATTGTATGGCTTGCAATGCCAAAAATATTTATTGTCTGGCTGCTTACCAAAAAAGTTTCATGACCCCTGCATTAGATCACGGTTTCTCAGCCTCAGCACTATGGACATTTGAGTTTGATAATTCCTTGTGAGAGGCTGTCCTGTGCGTTATAGGTGTTTAGCAGTGTCCCTGACTCCCTCAACTGTGTACACGTAGCATCCCACCCTCCAGTTGTGACAACTAAAAGTGTCTCCAGACATTGCCTAGTTAAGAGGGGAGTCAAAATCCACTGTTGTTCCCATTGTAAACCACTGAATTTGATTATAGTGAGATTAGATCATAGTATAGGAGACAATTTAGGGGACAGTTGCAACAGGTAATGATGAGGAGAATAATAACAACAGGTACTTACATAGTACTTAACATGTGCCTGCCACCATAAGCACTTAACATGTATTAATTATCTTCATCTTTTTAATAATTCTATAAGGTGGGTATTATTTTCTTATTAGTATCCAGTAAGGTGAATATCATTATTATCGTTGTTCTACATAGCAGGAAATGAGACACAGAGATAATATTTACTTAAGATTTGTCAGCTTATAACTGTCAAATTCAGGCTTTGAACTCAGATCGTCTGGGTCCTGGATTCACATGCTTAACCATGAGACTATATTGAGTGACAAGAAAAAGGAACTGCTATGTCTTCGTGGCTTAATGAATATGAGAATAGTAAAAAATAGACATTTTGAACTATCTCCTTCCCCCGACTTCCAAACCACTTTTACTTGCCTTTAAACACAAACACCCACATAATCTTTTCATATCCCTTTGTACCTGTAAGGTGTTACATCCAACTACCCTCGTACTCCTTAGCCAGATGTACCTCCTTGTAGAAATGTACATCAATCAGGCATAATGCACCTATGTTTTGGATGCTCAAAATGGTTGCTTTTCTCTTGATGTTAATAATCGGTATCTCTCTACATTTTTAAAGTAGTGATTTCTTATTCCCACTTCTGGAGTGATCAGAACCCCTTTTCTGCAGTTATTTGTTATTTAGACCTAGCAATTGCTCTGCCATCTTCCTGGTTTTTCTGTCCACAAAGAATGCAAATGTTGTGAAGAGAAATGGGCTGAAGATGAGTCTAAAAAAATGAAGCAAGCTGGAAGGTGTCCATAAAGGGAGACAATGCTTCTAGGGACAAAAGAGCAGGTTGGAGAAGCAGCTTCAGAGGCGGGTGAGGGAGATGGTTCTCAGTTGTGCCCTCTGGAAGCCTGTCATCCAGTTCACCCTGCTTGCCGACTGCCTGAGTGTATCAGGGTTTCAGCCTGAATGCCAGGGCCGGCCACCTCAGAAAATACCCTAGATGGGAGGAAAAGGCTGTGTGTGTGTGTGTGTGTGTGTGTGTGTGTGTTTACAGAGAGAGAGAGAGAGAGAGAGCAGCAATAAACTAGCTAGGACTACAGATGACAGTTTGAAAATAAAATAAAAATCCTACTTAATAGAGAACAGGGTTCAAATAGCTGTACCTCTGAAGGACAAGATGGAGTGGTAAATGCCTATCCAGGTAGACGGGCTTTTAGCATCTGGGACTGGAGCTTTGGGCAGAGAAATTAGGTGCAGCAAGGGATCTGCACCCACAGACCCGCTTCCTTGGCTTTGGGCTGGCACCAGGAAGCCACCAGGTAGCAACAAACAGCAAAGGGGAATAATGAAAGCAGAACCCTGCCATTCAGGCACTCTGATTCACTTGATTTAGCCCAGAGTCTTTGTTTGATTGGCCCCATTTTTTTAAATTGCAAAGAGTGTGAGGGGTGCAGTGACAGCCAAGAGCAGGGACAAAGAACAGAAGAAGCTCCAGTGACCTTGAGGACTGGGAAGAGGCCAGACCAGATGGGGAGAGGGGAAGGAGAGTGTCAATGCATGGGCAGTGGAGCAGTGCTGGGGGAGGACTCAAAGACCACAGAGGTGAGGGTGGAGACTGAGTCCTGCACAGGTAAATGGGAAAGAAACTTTGGGCTTCCTCACTGACAATTCCTTGCCATGGGAAAAGACTTTTCATGTTATCTATGCTTCGTTTTACCCCTGGCAGATGAGAGTGACAGAGGGACTTTGGTGCACACAGAACAGGTGACTTCTCCCCACAAGACAGACTGGTATTCAGAGGGTAAAAGTCCCTGCATTTGAAGAAGAAGAGAACTTATGGGACACGAAGGCACAAAGTTGGTTTCCCACCACTGCTTAGAAGCTGGGCTTGAGTCCTGTAGGGAGGGAGAGGTGTGTGGGTACAGGTAGAGGCTCCACTCCCCAAGGTACAAGCTTGGAGGCAGGACTTGCTTGCAAGTGGTTTCCTGGGGAGAGTTCTCAGAGCAACTCCTGTGAGGCAGTGAGAGGAGCTGACTGAGGAGTGGGAGATGCCCAACACTGAGGCCATGACAAGAAAGGCTTCAGTCAGTTCCATGGGGAGCTCTGGAGCTGGGATGGCCCTTCAGTTATCTCAAACTAAGGCCTTTGACTCCCACATCAGCTAGCCAGTGGACGTGGACTGCCCCGAGAAGGAGGCCTCTATGAGGTAAATCAATTCCCTTCAGCGGAGGACAGTTCCCAGACAGGGACTCCATGTGGTTCAGCAGCAGTCATACTCCTGCACCTAGAGGTGCTGAGTGCCTGGTTCCTGAAAGGGGGATCTGGGTGGTTCTCAGAACATCCCAGCAGCAGCCATGCTCCTGCACCTGGAGGTGCTGAGTGCCTGGTTCCTGAAAGGGGGATCTGGGTGGTTCCCAGAACATCCACAATAGCAGGACAGAGTGGTGAGAATGTGGGTGTTCTGCTTGCCACTTGCCCCAAGTGTCAAACTCATGGGTAGTGTAAGAGCTCTCATCTGAGCTATGTCTAAGGTTGTCTTGTATAGAGTTGATAGGATCGGCATGTCCAGTAAAAGGTGGATGGGAGGGGGTTGGAGGCTCTGTGAATTTTGCTGTATGGCATGTTGGTCTGATCATTCAGAGTTCAAGGTTTAAGTCAAGGCAGTTCAGTGACAGCTGGAGAACGTTCAGGCATGACAGGCTGGAGAACTGTCATGTGGCAGGAGTGCGTAAAGCACCAGGAAATATTTATTATGGACAAGAAATGAAGGGAGGACATGCTAATAACTGTAGCAAGGAAGTTATGTTTGCTCTGTTTTGTCCCAGAAAGACAGACCTGAAAATAAGAGGTATAAGTTAGAGAGAAGCAGATTTGAGCTCAAATCAGAAAAACATTGAATGCTTATCACCATTTCAAAATAGAATGGTCTTCCCTCGAAGAAGAAATGTGGGGACTGAAGCTCATGACTGTTCAGTGGACACATGGCAGTGCATTTGCAGTGAGGGTTGCAGCCACTAAGTCCTTTGATTTTGTAATCCCCTCCAGTCTAGTCTTTCCCTGGAGACTGTAATCATCTCAACAGCGTTTCCACAAGCGAAAGGGTCAAGCCTATGAGCTTTCGGTGTGATGGCAACCTCACTACCTTACAAGGCACTGATTTTTATTTCTAGATGGTTCTAATGGAGGTAAAGTCCTTCCACTTCCTTTTCCCCAGAATAATGCTTACCATCCCCCATCACTTAAATTGGAGAAAGAGGAAATCAAAAGCCATGCACTGCAGAATGGCACTTTCCAACACTTCATTCTTCTTGCTGTCTGTACTGAACAATTACTGAACCTCAGCGTTTTGTTGCTGGCTGCTGCACTAGCGGTGTGGAGGGAGAATAAAGGCCCCATCTTGCAGAATGCTAAGAGGCCCAAGAAATTGCAAAACATTCACGGTATTGATGAAGTATGGAGGACAGCCTCCACTGCTGTCTCTTTCTCTTCCTTGCCTCTGGCTGGGCTGTTACAATCACTGGACTTCCTGAAGTCTCCTCTTGCAGTCGGCGTGACAGAATGGATTAGGCTCTGGTTGGATCATTCTACAGCAGCACAATTCAACAGTGGTAGGCCCAGCATCTGTCATTTGTATGAGTGGATTGAGGTTGGTGGGAGATGCATGAGGATCAGCCACAGGGATCTGAAATCTTTTGTTAGTGCAGAGGCCTGAGGCTGCCCGACCACTGTGCCCAAGTCCAAGGTCAACATGAATACATTCTAGGCTTCAGAGAGAGAAAGAGGCTGGCATGCACAGCACAGGAGCACTGAGATGCAAAAAGCAGAAAACATTTTGAGCTGCTGAGTGAGTTGCCTTCAGCAAAAAATGGCCCACGCAAGGAAACATCCTCACACCCCAAATCAGAACAAGTTTGGGAAGAGAACAGAAAACAACCCTGTGGATTTTAACTATGTCTGTGAATATTTTTCCTAGGAAAGATAAGGGAAGTGAGTGCAGAATGAGTTAATGCTGCCAAAAGGATTAAGTGGAATAAAAATGGTATTTACAAATATACCAGGGAAAAGAAGCACTTGGGGAAAATAGGTCCATAAATAAGTAAAGGGGATTGAAATCTACTGTGAGTCTAACAAGACCAAGGTGCTGAATTGCTTTTTCCTATCTGTCTTTTACGTGGAAAATAACAAGAAAATCGAGAAAGTTGTGATGATTTTCAAGGGGAGGCTGTGGCTGTGAGGCAGGGAAGGGAGCCCAGTGGGAGTGCTGGAGACAGTGTGGGGAGATCTCCAGGGACTTGTCATGACTCCCTAGACGGCCCAGATCAACCTGCCAACATGTCCAGCCTCATCCCAGGTCTCTGCCTTCCACGATCCTGGTGCATCTGCCACATTGAACCACTTGCATTATCCAAACACCAAACAAACCATGTTGTCACACATTCTTCAGTTCTCCCCTTCCTGGACTGGACCCTCCCTCTTTGATCATTGAATTTCACCCACCCCAATATCATAGCTGCTCTCCTCCCTGTGTGCATACCTGCAAACATCAGACCTTTTCTGTCTTCCAGTGTACTTTTGCAAATCCCTCCCCAATCATCATCTGTGGATTTCCCTGCCTTCCCTCAGTTTCACACTGCCCTTTTCCATCCCTCTATTCCTTACCTTCCTTACCTTACATAAACACATGCAGACATATAATTGTCCCTGCTAGATCATGAACTCCTAAAGGCTCACGCTAGGTCTTTTCGCTCTGTGTTCCTGGGTTGTCTATCATGGGGTCAGGCACAAAGTAAAGCAATTGTTCTCTCTCTACGCTGCACAATAGAATCTCTTTGGGTATATTAAAACATACCCATGGCTATGCCCCATGTCGGACATACTAAATCAGAAATTTCTGAAGGTCAAAAGTTCTCCAGGCGATTCTGGTGCCCAGTGATAGTATGGTGGTTCTCAAGGTCTGATTCGCAGTCCAGCAGCATGGCATCACCAGAGAACGTGTTAGATCAGGTGAGATCGAGTACATTCAGGGTGGTAGGTGGTAGACCTGAGAACTTGTCATAAATGCAAATTCTCCAGCCCACCCCAGACCTACTGAATCAGACACTCTTGAGGTGGGGCCCAGAAATTCACATTTTAATAAGCCCTCCAGGTGATTCTGATGCACACCACAGTTTGTGAACGGCTGCTCTAGCAAAGGCATCCAATAAGCCATCCCTGAATTGGACCATAGAGGCATTCCCTTCATCCTGACTTACCAGCCCCTCGGCTTGCATAGCCCTCAGTACTTCCCAGGATAAATGCAGTTGCTAAAGCCATGGCTTTGAAATCTCATTCTCTGTCTTCTCCCTATTTCTTTCTCACAGGAATCAATTAATAACAAACCCTTAACTCACAGGACTTTTCTTCAGATTGGCCAGTCCTCTGGAGAAGGAAATTTGCAGAGACACAGCCTCGTGCTTATCCTGCAGCTGGAAGCCTTGCACACATTTAGTTGTAAAAGCCCCTTTACTGACTGAATTCTGCATACTCAGGCCTCTTCAGTCTTCCTGCTGACCTCCCCTTCTGGTTAGTTACCTCCTGTTGACTTATCAAGACTTTTTTTATTTGGCACAATGAAACAGGCACCAATCTTCATCTCATTGCCTCTCATGAAGCTAATTCCTACCCAGCATAACCATCCAAAACTTGATAACGTTTCTCATATACAAATGTTATCTTCACTTCAGATTTGATACGAACATTAACTATGCTGCATCATTAAAACAACTGACACTCTTAGTTCAAATGCTTTCCTCCCTTCTCTAGCACAGTGAACTGAACAGAGCTGCCACCACCTGGTATTCAAGCCGAACTATGAGAGTCATGCCAGACTCCTGTCTCTCCTTCATCCTCACATCCAATCAATCACCACCACATCATGCTTGCTTGACTCCCTCAATATTACTTGTAGCTCTCCAGTTCTGATTGCTACAGGCATTCCTCGGCTTGGAGATGCATCACTTCAGTCTCTGCCTCCGTCTTCTCATGGCCTCCTCCCCGTGTGTGTCTATGTCTCACGTGGTCACCCTCTTAAAAGGACACCAGTCATATTGGATTTTGGGACCCCCTACTCCAGGCTGACCTCATCTTAACTAATTACACCTGCAAAGACCCTTTATTTCCAAATAAGGTCACATTTTGAAGTACTGAGGGTTAGAATTTCAACATATCTTTTTGGTGGGACAAAATGCAACTCATGTCACCAGGTATATTAATCATCTGCTTACTTGTTTCTTTCCTTAAGCTCTAGGTCCTGAAGGAGAGTTGCCATATCTTATTTGACTTCATTTCCTTGGTGCTTACTTTTTTTTTTTTTTTGAAACAGTCTCATTCTGTCACCCAGGCTGGAGTTAAGTGGTGCAATCTCAGCTGACTGCAGTCTCTGCCTCTTGAGTTCAAGTGATTCTCCTGCCTCAGCCTCCCTAGTAGCTGGGATTACAGGCACCTGCCACCATGCCCAGCTAATTTTTGTATTTTTAGTAGATATGGGGTTTCGCCATATTGGCCAGGCTGGTCTCAAACTCCTGACCTCAGGTGATCCACCCGCTGCAGCACCCCAAATAGGCTGAGCCACCGCACCCAGCCTGTTTCCTTAGTGCTTACTGTGGTGTCTGGTGCATAATAAATCCTCAGTAATTGCTGATTGAGTGAAAGGAAAAGCATACATGTTAACTACCCTTCTAACAGATTTCTCAGTGTTTCAGTATCTTCAAATTCTTGTTTATTTGAGGTAGTTACCAAGGCTGTCATGATCCTAAAAATATTCCATCTTTTAGCATTTGAACCTGAAGTTCTCCAGTCTCTCAGCTTCTCCTTGCCCCATTCCATCCCACCCAAAACTGCTCTCTTTGATCTTATTTCCCAGTGTCATCAAGTCCATTGGCACATTTCTGGCTTTATTTCCTCCCTACCCAACCTAGATCTCACCCCCAAATCCTTGTCCCTTTTATCTTTTACCACTCTGCCTGACCCATCCTCAGCCTTGCATTGATTTTCTGTGTGTGTCTCTGCTGCTCTGGAGCGTCCTGGAGTTTGGGAGAGTCTCATAGAAATTGGCTGTGGGTAGGCATTCTGTAAATCCAGCCAGGGACTCCAGCAGCATCGAACTGTTCTTACTCATTTCTTGTCATGTGCCGAAAACCTGTCCACTGTCCTCAGGCCTCAGCTCTGTCCTGGACCCTCCCTCTAAGCCCCAAACCTCAGATCTAACTTAGTGAAATGGGAACCTGGCTCCCTCATCTTCCTGTCATCTTACTTCCTGTCACCTCTCCTTGTCTTCATCCCCTCTCACTCCTTTCTTTGAAGTGGATGTGGTCTCGTGTCACAGCTAAATTCTCCACCCTAAATTGTCATTTTAACTCCTCAATTTCTCCAATCTTTGCCCCCTAGTCAGCCACTTCTTGCTTTTATGATCATACCCACACATCCTCTATCCCTTACTCAAATGTCAAGTGATCCCTTGACCCTTTAACTCTCCATATGGTTTTTCTCAGTGATTTTCACTGCTGTACTTCCTAAGAAAAATGCATACACATACTGTCTTTAATTTTATCACCAGTTAATTTCTTAAAGAAGATTGTTGATTCTGGTGTTATAATTATTACCTTGAAAGTTTAAACTCAATTTGGCAATCTCTCCCTCTCTTCCTCTTCCTCTTTTCATCTCCCTTACACAAACTCTCTCTCATACACACATACAAACAGCACACTCATAGAAATTGTTCTAATATCACACACTTCTGCTAACTTATAATCACCAGAATCATTCATTAAACAGTTTGGCTTTGTTTTTTGTTTTGTTTTGTTTTCCTGAGGGCTTTGCTGTGTTTTGAACTCTGCCACATGCTGCTAATACAGTGACCGGAAGTCTCACAGGGTCCCTGCCCTTGAGGGACTAACGCTCTGGCAAAGGAGTCACTAAAACAAACAACTAAATAAATACATCATGAGTACTTACAGGTTGTGAAAAATACAAGGGGGTAAAAAGACAGGGAAGAGTGGACTAACCTGAAATGGGGGAACCAGGGCCTCTCTGAGGCAGTGTGTTTAAGTTGACACTGAGAGATGAGAAAGGACCAACCAGGTCAGAAGGGAAGAAAAGAGCTTTCCAGACCTAGGGCACCCTGGTTGGCCCTGGAGGGGGACAAAGCCAGGCCCCTTCTAGGGATTGTCAACCACCATTGCTCTATCATCATAGATGATAGCCACCATTGCTATATCATCATAGCAGGGAGTGGCAATGGGCAAGGTTGGCATGGTAGGCAAGCGCTAGAGCATGCAGGAGTCTTGATGACCAGGGTGAGGATTTAAAGCAGTGAAGTGGCATGATCCCCCTATAGCCCAGGGCTTAACCCTCACTTTCTCAGAGAGGCTCCCCTTCACCATACGTGCTCAAGGACTATTTCCCTTCTTCAGAGCACTTTCCTCAATGTATGGTTATATATTCAAGAAACTCCCTGTAACAGACCCCCATTAGTTTTGCTTTTCTTCACCTCTGCGTCTCCAGAGCACAGAGCTTGGCCATACCAGCTGCTGAATGCATATTTTCTGAACAAATAGTGCATATTTCCTCATTTCTCTTAGGTATGATTTTTGGCAATTCAGACTCTCTGAGCCTCAGTGAGCTTATCTATACAACAGGAATATTAAGTGATCAGTCATTGGACTTGTTTTTACTGTCTTCTGTTTCTGTGTCCTTTATGTTGACTCCCAATCTTTATCTCTGTACTTGCCTCTCTTCTAAATGTCAGCTCTGCTTAGCTAGCTACCTGCTGCACATCTTGCCAGATGTTCACAGATAACACTCAGCCTTTTCATTTCAACCTTATCATTTCTTGCCCCACAAGACCCTCCCTTTACCAGCCTCCCCCCTCCACACACACACACACACATAAAATCATCCTCTGGAACTACTTGTTTCTATTCATGGCAAAATCATTCTCCTAGTCCTTCTAGCTCAAAACTCTGAGGCCATCTTACACTACTTCCTCTTCCTCAACCACTGCTTAAAATATCTTCCAAGAAATTCTGCATAAGAATTGTCCTTCTCTTCTAAATCTACATCTTCCCACCGAATTCTGATCCTAAGTACTCATTTTACCTTGATTGCAAAAGGCTTCTCTACTGGTTCCTCTCCCTCTGGGTTTCTATTTCTTGTTTATCCTGCTTTCACAGAAGCAAAATCTTGATGCTATCTTCCTGTATTCAAAACCCAACAGTGGCTCCCCATTGGCTACCCAAGTATAGATTTGCTTTCAGGTACCATCATGTTATGGCTTTAATTTATTTTTTCCATTTCTGTGTATCCTACATTTCAGATGAACTGAACCTTTCACTGTTTCTAATGTTCTCTCACATCCACCCGCCTCCTTGCCTTTGTTCATGCCATTATTTCTGCAGCAAACCTCCCTTCCTTCTGCATCTTCAATGCTGACTCAGTGCATCCTTCGAAGCTTAACGCTTATCTAAAATAGCTCTTCCTGACTGAGCCTTCTCCATGACCCTTGAACATGATGTGATTTCTTCTTCCTCTGAACCCACTCACTCCCATTTCACCTGAAATCTCTTCCACCCTGCCCGGGAATGAGGATGTGACCCCAAGTCATTAGCCTTCAGCCAGTGCAGCCCAGTGACTCTCCTTAGTTCTCCTGCAGGAGCAAGTGCTGATAATTCACAGAGGTCTTAGCCAGGGCTCTGGTGTCTGAGAGCTCTGGGCTTGAGCCCTGACTCTGCTACTTGTTAGCTGTGAGACTTTGGCTTATGTTATTTAATTTCTCTAGGCCTCACTTTCCCCACCTGTTAAATAAGACTAATGTAACAGCTGTGCCTCAGAGGGTCTTATGAGAATTAAGTGAAAAGAAGCACTTGGCTCATTGACTAGTATAAATGCACAAAAACAAATAGCTTTCACTTGTTCAGTCATCAAAATTGACAAAATAAATGCCATAGTTTGTTTACTTGCCATCCTTGTTTCATCGGCTCCTGATCCAGGACAAGGACCCCGCCTTTTATCTGCATAGCCCAGTACTCTCCGTAGCGCCTGTCTCATCAGAGGTGTGTGATAAACACTTGAGGAATGAATCAGTACATTAATGACATTCTTGATAGCAGAAAATGTGTATTAATCATTTCTGTGTCCCTTGACTGTGTTTAGCCAAATGTTTTTTAACATGGCAACTGGTTAATATTTTTTAAGTAAACAGATAAATGAAGAAACGAATGAGTGATTGAATTAATAGTGAAACTTGCTAAATATGTTGCATTTAAACAGATTAGTAGATAGAAAAAGACTTTGGGAAAACGATAAAAGCTCTATATTAAATATAGTTCCTTGATGGATATTTTATTCTTCCCTGGTTTACTTATTTTGTCAGTTTTTCCTGGCATAAAATCACAGAAATGTAGGAAGCTATGTTTTCTATTGTACATCTTGTCCCTTATTATTCACTGTCTCTTGTGCTGGTACTGTTCACTCTCCTACCTTGTCACTGGAATTTAATGTGAGTGTCTGTGGTGGAGCAGGAGGCCCCAGATTTTCACCCTACTTGGTACAGGGATGTAACATCAGTCGTGAATATGTGTTAAACTGTTTTTCTTGTACAGGGATGAATTTGCACAGATCCATTGCCAAGCTCTTGTCCTGTTCATTTGTGAGCAAAGATGGGTGTCCGAGGACACATGGCAGGCTGTGCCCATGGACAGGAGTAAGCAAGACGAACAAGCTTTCAGGACCACTGAACTTGAGGCCCCGGCTGTATTAGCCCAGGGTAAAAGTCAACTGAACCTTTAGATGCAGAACTAGAGAGAAGTGGAGGGAGGAAAACAGTAGTTACCGTTATCACCATTTTACAGAAAAGAAAATTGAAGCTTGGAAAGGTCAAATATATTTAGCTATATCAGTTGCATGAAGTTAGCAAGGGACTTGACTCAAGAACTTGGACTTGAATGGAGATCTATCTGACTTCAGAGCTCACCCACAACACCTGAGCCATGGTGAGACTTTCCTGGGGTGATTTGTGTGGGAAACTGCAGGCTCAGAGTTCATCAGCGAGGGACCCTGCTCTCAGCATGCTCTTTCTGCCTGACTGCTTTCAGTGTCTGCAGCAGCTGCTAGCAGGGTGAGAGAGGAGGAAGAGAGCAGTCGTGAGTCTCACCAGTCGTCTGACTCCCTACCCACAAAGAAAATGCTGCAGCTGTGACATAGGTGTGTTTGTGAGTGTGTGTGTCACATGTGCACAACCACATGTGTGTATGTGCACATAGGCGGAGGCATCTGTACCTGTAGATGCATTTCCGAATGTAGGAAAATCTCAATGTTGCATAATACTGTTTTCATGGAACTGTTGATCCTCAGAAATAGAAATGACTGACAGGTTTTCAAAAATGAATGTGCATCTCATATAATTGTAATGAGATTTGGGATATCTTAATTCATCGATAAAGGGGACAGGAAGGAACTCAATATGCTTCACCTCTCATTATCCAGAAATTTAAAAAACAGGTTCCAATGAATTCTTAGGCTAGATTGCAATTTCTGTTTCTATGCAATTATACAGAATGCCAAACTCGTCTATAAAGATCAGCTAAGGTGTGAATGTATACATGTTAGGTCAGCAATTCCCAACCTAGTGTGTGCTTTAGAATCATCCACCTAACATTTTAAAAATACTGATGTTTGACCCAACCCTAGACTGGTGAAATGAGAGCCATCAAAATTTGAGGACCAGTTTATCCATATGTAGGGTAAATCTGATGTACCAAAGTTTGAGAATAATTCTGCTTACGAGAGATGCCATGATAAATGAGATTCAGTAGCCATTTGAATGAGAGAATATTTATAAAGGAAGACAGGTAAGTGACTCTAATACAACGCCATGTATGCTAATATTGCTCCATGAAAACACAGGCAATGGGACAGGTAATTCTTTCTATGCACTACAGATAACTTCTGCTCCACCCACTACTTTGTACCCAGAGGCCAGTGGTGGACAAGCTAAGCTGATGCCCAGCCAACAGTACTGTGTGTAGACCCAATGCTGCCTTTGTATATTTTCTCTAACAGCTTTATGCCTATGACGGGGAGAAGAGCAGAGCAAGGTGTGGGAGAAATCCCAGGATATGTGCTCCATGACAATCCTCCTCTCTGCCCCTTACTAGCAGTGTGACCTTGGGCAACTAACATGACCTTGCTGAACCCTTGTTCACCTTTGCCACTTGGGGATAATAACACAGCTGTAGAGTTCTCTAGGTAGCTGTGAAATGACACATGGACAGCACCCAACAGAGTACCTGCCTGACTTGTGGAAATGCACAATAAACGGCAGCTGCTATTACCAGCTTTTTCTGACCCACTCAAGATTTCTTCCCTTTGCCTTATATAATTCTTGATCCCGAAATTTGCAGGGAAACTACAGTTCTCTGGGCTAAGCTTCCCCTATTTGGGGACAGATGAACTCTGTCTCTGCCTTCTATGATGATCCTTAAATCAAAAGAGCAGCTAGGCCTTCTCCAAGTCAGGTGCTGGGAGTCAAGGTATGAATGCCTCCTGCGTAACTGGGGCCCATGACAGTGCCCCTCACTTTTCTTATTCTCTCGCTTGCTCTTTCTTGGCTAAAAGGCTGAGTGTGATGACAAAAAGTTCAAGTGTGAACATCACATTTATGTTACATGTGTATATATGTGTATTTGTCTTTATTGCCATGTTTTGGGACAAGGTTGTATCCTTGAGTTTCAAAATCTAGAAGAAAAGGTACAACATTTTGTTCACTACTACCCATTTCAAAATCATTTGATATATCTATAAAATTTATTTTCAGGCTGGGCACGGTGGCTCACGCCTGTAATCCCAGCACTTTGGGAGGCCTAGGCAGATGGATCACAAGGTCAGGAATTCGAGACCAACCTGGCTAATATGGTGAAACCCTGTCTCTATTAAAAATTACAAAAATTAGCTGGGCATGGTGGCGGGCACCTGTAATCCCAGCTACTTGGGAGGCTGAGGCAGCAGAATCGCTTGAACCCGGGAGGTGGAGGTTGCAGTGAGCCAAGATTGTGCCACTGCACTCCAGTCTGCGTGACAGAGCAAGACTCCGTCTCAAAAAAAAAAAAAAAAAATTCAGCGTTTAGAATCAAAATTCCTATTAATGTGTGCATGATAACAGTTAATATTTATTAAAAATTTACTGCATCCCAAGGTTACTGAAAGTTATTTGCACATATTAAAAGAGTATTCAACCCTATGCAATTGATGAGGTAGATAATATTATTATCCCTAATTTACAGACGAGAAAATTGAGCCACAGAAGGAAGGGATCCTGTCAGTTTTTTATTGCTCTATCTTTAAATGAGATAATTTATATAAAGCACATGTGTGCACATATACATAAAAAAAGACTGAAAGTTACCCTAAATAATAATTAAAAATTAATAACCAAAGATTATCAAGAATTTGCAATTTATTTATATACAGTGTTCAACAATATCATGTTTTTGTGGAGTATACTGTACTTGAGAATTCCCATTTTACATGTGAAGAAGTTGAGGATCTGTGCTCTTATTTGCCTGAGGACACAGGAGCAAAGGGGAGTTTGCACTGGTAACTTCCATGGAGGGCCCTTCTTAAATCCCATTGCCTATGAAATGCCAGGAGTGGGCTGGGATGGCAGCACTCTAGTCAGGAGTGGAAACTGTTCATGCCTAATTACTGGAAGGAGGCCTGAGTAATAGGCATGGGCAGGCAGGCAGGTGGATGTGGTGGTGAAAGCTTTGCATCTTGATTACCTCTGTTTTCTCAGTTATTGAGGAAGCACATCATGTGCCGAAGGAGAAAATGGGGAGGAGGTGTCAGAGGTTTGAGAGAAAGAAAGTATGAAAAGGTGATCTAGAGAAAGGGAGAGTGAATGAATGAGGAAAATGTAGTTTGATCACTGGGCAGTATTCAAGAGCCCACTTGAGGTTAGCAGTCAGGGATTTTAAATGAATCAGTGTGGCGGCCACCTGCATTCATCTGTGCAAACGCAGAAATGGAGCCACAGGGTTGTTGAGTTTAACCAGTGTTGGAGTGTTTCAGACAAGTATGATGAAGTGATGGAGGAGTGTGGGAGTTGAGGTTACATGAAAGGGAATGATTACAATAATGGATGACATAATTTAATATGAAAAAAGAAGGAAGAACGTACACGAGGTAGGTGAAGGTCAGGAAAACAATGGTAGAATGAATAAATTCTAAGCATCCAGGAGGTAGAAAATTATGGCATTAGAAACAATAAGTTGGCAAAATAGGAGATGATGCTTAGATATTGGGATTTTTGAAATTGAGACCAGGGAGGGGCTGCAGATATTTGTTATCTAGAACATGACCATGGGAAAAGGAGGGTAGAGGTAGGATCATTAGAGGAGAAAGGTCAAAGAGCTGAGTGACTTGATTTTAGTGGATACTTAAGTTACCAAAAATTATGGAGAAGTTTTGGCAGAGGACAGTGATCCAGGATCTGAAATGAGGAGGGAAGATGGGGGCACAGCAGTATAGGTATGACTGCAGCAAGGAGGGAAATGGATAGGATACTCTCATCGCATGAATTAATGAACTTACCCAAGGTCACAGAGATAGTAAGTGGTAGAGCCAGGTTTTAAACCTACTCAGTCTGGCTCCTGCACCTACATGAACTACTCTTCTAATTACTGACAAGTGTGTTATTTTTCTGTATAAAAAAATTCTAAATGAGTTTGTTTACTACTAATAGACTTTAAATAGTACAATCACATCAATATTTAATTTTTCTTTGCATGAGATTTATATGGTAAAAGATAATGTAAGTTTGAGGTCAAGCATGGTGGCTCACAGCTGTAATCCCAGCACTTTGGGAAGCACAGGCAGGAGGATTGCTTGAGTCTAGGGATTAGAGGCTACAGTGAACTATGATTGCACCGCTGCATTTCAGCATGGGTGACAGAGTGAGATCCTGTCTCTAAAAAAAACTAAAAATTAAAAAAAAAGTAGTAGTTCATTTAGCAAATGTAGGCACTATTTTATCACCATTTTATTTTATTCGTTGAAACACTTCAACACTGGTTAAACTCAACAACCCTGTGGCTCCACAGGGTTTTGTCTGTGTTTGCACAAATGACTGCAGCTGGCCACCACACTGATCGGTCTCATTTAATATCCCTGACCACTAACCTCAAGTGGGCTCTGAATACTGCTGGGTGATCAACATGTAATAACTCGAGGCACTATTATATCCACATTTTACAGATGAAAATACAGTCATGCACCACATAATGACATTTTAGTCAACAGTGGACCACATGTACAATAGTGTTCCCATGAAATTGTAACTCTATATTTTTACTGTACCTTTTCTATGTTTAGATGCCTAAACATTTACCGTGGTATTATAATTGCCTATAGTGTTCAGTATAGTAACATATTGTGCAAGTTCACAGCCTAGGAGCAATAGGTTATACTATATAGCCTGGTTGTCTAGTAGGCTATACTGTCTGGGTCTGTGTAAATGTGCTATAATTACACAATGACAAAATCACTTAATGATGCATTTCTCAGGATGTATCCTCATCATTGAGCAACTCATGATTGTACTGAGGTTAGGAAAATCAAAGGACTTATCTGAGGTCATATAATTCAATGATTGCTTCATCCAGGGCTTAAATTCAGCTCTGTCTAACCCTCAACCTCATTTGCAATACAGTGGAGCTCTTTCTTGAGTGCCCGCTATGTAATGGTACTACTCTGCACATGGTGGGTATAGTAGACACAATGACAAGGTCCTTTATATATGGTGAGCAGAAAATAGTCACTAAATATATATAAAGGAAAGTGCAGGGTGCCAGGAGAGAATATAACAAGGAAATATAACCTAGTCTAGGAGTGCCAGGAAGGCCTATTTTAGGAAATCATTTTTAAGTTAGACTTTCAGAACAGTGTAAGTTGTCCAAGTAAATAGCAGTTGAGGGACAGGGGATATGTCAGGGGTGGTAATCCAGGTAGAGAAACAACATTTGCAAGGGCCTCAAGGCCCTATAGCATCCTTTGTAAACTTTAGGCATCATTATTCATCATTATGCTTACTAACTTCTGATAAAGCCACAGGTTTACCAGATAATCTAGGGATTGGTCATTCCAAGTACTTATTTTTTCCCAGAACTAGTAATGATTATGAAGATAGTGACATGTAATAATCTCCTCATCTTACCATTAGGATACATTGAAGCATGTGATGGTTCAGCCAACTGCATAGCAGAAAAATTCATTTTTGCCATTTTTCTCTTCACCTTTCTCCTGTATATATTGCAAACTGCCTTTCTCCAGAAGCACTTTTAAAATGAGCCTCTATTCTCTCTTTGTTTCACTGCACCCTTCTTGCGATTTATTTACCTAGTTTAGAAAAGGAATATTTGTTTAAATGCTCTCACGTTACATATAAATATAATATCCCATACTGGGACCCCAAAGTGCTGTGAATAGCTGGGCAGAAATTTTGGAAACCATGCTTCTACCAGAAACTCAGCCAAATGTGGGCCAGAGGCAGGCTTGAAAGGATGTGCTTTCATTTAACTGTGGACAAATATTTCCGTTTGTGAAAGTTCCTTTTATGACAGGTAGAATAATATGTAAGTCTGGAAAAAGCTTATAGTTTCTCAAAGTCCATAATGAAATGCCCTGTTCATCACTGCTTCTGAATGAAACATCCCATCTATGCTGGACTGCATCAAAGAGAATACACACACACACACACACACACACACACACACCATACCCACATTCATATATACATACATATATTCTCTCTCATTCTGCTTATCTCCCTACTTTTCCCTCTTTCTTGCTTGCTTTCTTTTATCTATCTATCTATCTATCTATCTATCTATCTATCTATCTATCTATCTATCTATCTACCGATCGATCTATCTGTCTACCTACCTACCTACCTACCTACCTACCTACGTGTCTATCTCTATTTCTCCTCCCTCTCCCTGGATGGCAAGTCTTATACAAGGAAGCTTATCACCAGACATGCTGGCTAACAGCTTCTGAGCTCTGTTTCCAAATGCCACAGTTAGGTGGAAAGTTGGAACTAGCATTTAATCAAAAAGTGACATTTAAAGGACTCTTGTTAAAGCAAGAGTAGTCCCTTGATGCACTGAGAAAGACCATATGAAGGGAGCATCCAGTCAGCCTGGTCATGCAGGGTCTTTACTTACTAAGTTACAGAGTGAAAGAAATGCCCAAGCTATCAGCATGAAGGACAACCATCAAGTCAAGTCAAGGCCACAGCCAACCTCTGACCCAACACATCACCTAGACTAAGGGGAAAATCCCTGCAACAGTGGATATGTCCTAAGGGGGAGGAGAGAGAATTGGGAGAGAAACCAATTGCCAATGCTTAGAGAAGACTCTGAAGAGACTGTGGGTATTGTGTGAGACAGGAGGAAGAAAGAAAAGGCAAATAAAAGATTACCACTAGTTCTCAGCATACGTATTTGCATGTGTGCCTGCTGGCTGCTGTGCATCCGTTACAATGGATTCCTCTGTGGCACAGGCTATGTTCCTGCATGGGCATGGGTCTGCGGTGCTTCCTGTGATATGCCTGAATGGAAGCCACCTGTAGCTGCCCACATGGGATGACAATCTTCAGGGTCTTTATTTGTTAGAATGAATGAAACAAACAAACAAACAAACAAACAAAAATGCTCTATTCTGACTAAAAAGATGTGAGTGGTTTTCTCTGCACTGAGAGAATATTGGAGACCACATATCAAAGCGGATAGAGAGACTGAAGTTTCCTTCCAATGACAGGGTTCAACCTCCTGCCCCTGACACAATCCATGGGCTCCTTGATGGCCTAGTGCCCTTTCCACAAAATGAATATTGGCACAGTCTGCTTAATAATGCTGCTCACTTCTAATGGAGGCAACACTCTTAGCACTACAAGCAGATAGAAGCTGAGGCTTGCCACTCATGCTCCTTTCCAGCTCTAGCCCAGAAAACCAGATAGGAGTTGCTATCTCTTCAGAACCCTCTGCTTACCCAGCCGAGAGATTGGTCCAGGTTGTTCATCTGACTCAGAATATGTCAGGCAGTTCTCCCAGAGACTTTTTTTTTTTTCCTAATGAGGAGACAAAGTGTTTCCTCTGTGGCTCATACTGCTAGGGGGCATCTCCACCATGTGTCTTAGCTGTTTGGAGTGAAGTCCATAGTCTGAAAAACAGAGCAAAGGGAGGCGAGGGGCACATAGAAGGACCTTTAGACCCTGCTTGCAGATATCTCAGAGGAAACTTCCATTTAAACCTGGATACAAGACTTCATGATAGGGCTTTTTTTTTTTTTTTTTTTTTTTTTTTTTTTTTTTTTTTTTTTTCAGTGAGGCCCGTTGGGTTTTCTTACTTTCTCTTGCACTCAAAGAGCCCAAATACAGAGGCCTTTCCTCTTTCAATGGGTCTCAAGCAGGTCCATTTTCAAAGTGTTATGAGTGCTTTTACATCCACCTCTTCATTACTTTGCCCCTCCTTTTCCTGTATGACCATCTGTAGCTTTCTACTTGTGTGCACTAAGCTCCCCTACCAGACCCTCCACTGTCATTCCATGCACTGCCAACACCAGCCTTCCCTGCACCCAGGATGGTGACTCTACCACCAGCCACTACCACTTAGCTTATTTCCTAAAAACCCCTTCCTCTTCCCTTTTAACATTCTCAGTGGTTTGTCTGGGTCTATATGTGCTTCTTCACAAAGACCTTAGATTCCTTTGAGGGCAAGAATCTCTTTATCCCAATTCCTGTTGCCTAATATCACAGTTCACACACAATAGGCCTCTACAAATATTTGCTAAATAAATCAAGTAAGATTTCTCATCTCTCTGGCAGATCATTCTGGACTAGAGGGAAGAAATTAAGTAAATTCCCCTTTATTCCTTTGCCGGTGCAATTTGCTACTTGCTGAATTCTCTTGCCATTTCACAATATGCTCTTCCCTGCTCTTTGAGTTTAATGTCAATGCTGTAGAGTTAGTTGCCCAGTGAAGTGACCACTGGGTGGGAAGTGGGAGGTGGGAGGTGGGAGGTGGGGTGTCGGGGCTTTGGCCTTTCCATGCTCACGTTGCCTCCTCTCCAGCCTATGTAAAGACATCTACAATCTGAGTTAAAGCCTGTGTTGGCATTGCATTTGCACCTAGGGCAAGACATTTCTTCCTCTGTTGAAGTTTGGGAACCACTCCTTATTATAGTATTTATATTTGATGCATGTAATTGATCAATTTAACTTATTTAACACATGATTCTATGTGTGGCACTCACTAAATGCCATGAACTGTTCTAGGCACTTTAATTACATTAGCTAGTTCCTCCTCATAACAACTTTGTCAAATAGATAGCTATTACCATCAGCCTCATTTTACAGATGAGGATATGGGGTTACAGAATGATGAAGGGGAAGGAACTTGCCCAAAGTCACACAGTGATTGGTGGCTAAGCTGGCATTTGAAATACGCAGCCTAACTCCAGAATTCATGTCCTAAAACCACCGTGCCCTGCTGCCTCTAAATGTGATCAGGGTGGGGTCTACACTGCACTCCTCTACATCCTTCCAATTTGAGTTGATATTCTTAATTTTCAGGGCCCTCAAAAGCAGGAGGTCTCCTTGACCTAACCTACTTAGCAACAGTGGATGAGTGCTTAATAAATACATCCAAGCTCATTGCTTCCTTAACTTTGGCTTGAATACAGGTTTATTTGTGTCATTTTGCATAGCTAATTGTTCACATAGTATTTAATGCCAGTCACTTGGCTCCTGAAAATATATTTTCAAACAACCTAGGAACTATGCCAACAATTAACTATAATTACACATTGTATCAGTTTTGAGTGCTGGAAATGGTTGGAAGGCAAAATGTATGTTATTTAAAATGTTAAACTGACAGTAAATAAAATATGATCCTACCCAAAATAGAGATAAATAAAATTGCATGTCCCTCTTTTTCTATTGCCTTTTCTAGGTGTCTGGTATTATATGGAATATTTTTTTCTCGCGATTTCTAGACTTTTTCTTGAATTAACAGATATTTTTAGCTGTTGCATATACCACCATTTTCTGTTCAGCAAAAAAAAAAGAATCAAATTCAAACCCTACTCTGTGGGTTCACCTACAATGACTAACAAACATAGAAACACCTGGAGGGGGGGCCTTTTATTTGATGCAAGAGTTATTCACAGTACCCTGTTTGGATACTTTATGGAGCCAGTTCTTGCCTCTAGGTATTTCCAAATTGAATCCCAGGAATAATGCATTTATAAATAGTAAGCTTAAATAATGAACACATTCATCCTAGCCACTTCCTTATATAGTTCCAATGGCTTTCCCTTGCAACAAATAAAGACTCTGGGTAATTAATTTGTTAGCTTATTGGGTTAAGTTGATGATTTCCAACACTATCAGTATTTTGTAACAAATATTTTTAACCCCTTTTATTATGTGTAAATAAAATTTATAAATAATAAAACCCGTAGATACAAAATTTTAACAAATATAGCATTTAATATTAATTAAGGGAGAAATAAGAATAATTTATAATGATATAACTGTTAATATTTAATAATTGTATCTTCCTGTGCTAATTATAATAAATATTTTAATGCTCCATTACAAGAAAATAAATAATAAATTTGATAGACATTTGTACCTAGTGCAGATTCACCATAATATAATATATAATATAGAATGCAATATTATATTATATGTGTGAGAGTAATACAGACTGATACACATGTGCTGTATTGGTGATTCAAAGTGATTATACAACGTGTAACCTCCCCTCAAATTATAAAGTAGTTATGGACCTAGAAAATTCACTGTATTGAAACTGTACTTTGTGCTTATATGTTAATGGAATTAGCATCTATGCTCATACCATTAGAAGCGGGTTTTCAAAACCTAAATAAATGTCTTGCATGACATTCAAAAGCTTGTAGGACAAGGGGAAATTTTTGTTCTGCAGAACTGTCCTGAGCAATGCACTATTCTAGCCATCCTAGCCCTACCTTCTAAAGGGTAATAATGACCTTCAGTCATTGTGTCATTCAAGAACAACTGCCATACATTTATCAAAATACCCTCTATGGGGTGACACCCTCTGCACTGAAAACCACTAGGTTAACTCCTAGTATTAGAATTAGCCCCAAATAATAATTAATAATTTATTCTCCTGGCTTTTTGTAGTCCTTGAAAACTAAAGGAATGTCTACAGTAAAATTGTCAATAATTGGGTTCATTATAAGACTGTAAGTTGCACAAGTGTAAGGGCTAAATCCACCTAGTGTGTGCAATAGCTCAGTACTCACAAGATCTGGGCTTTGCTAATTCTTGCTTTAATGATTAAATAATGAGCTTAGAGATCTGGGTTAGTGAAAAGATATACACTATTTAAAAGAAATAGTCTTGTTACTTTCTAATACATATGACAATACCTGGATGTTCACTACAAAGCATTACAGTTAAGAAATATTTGCAAACACAATTTTAATTGTTTCTATTTGAGTGAGTGACATTAAAATGTTTGAAGATGTCTGAAACCTATCAAAGACCCAGCATCCTCTTGTCATTTTGAATAAGAAAAGAAAACATGTCTAATATCTTGTATGAGCTGTAGTCTTTGGCCGAAGAGGTTTGCTTAATCTTCACAATGGTCTGTTAGGGAGCTATCATTTATTGACCGTATAGGAAATTAAGACTGGCAAGCAAATTATCTGTCCATAGTCGGTTGGTTCAATGTCAGAATGAAGTTTGAATCCAGAACTGTCTGATTCCCAAGAACTCACACTGCTCTTCTTAAGGGAGATCAAGCTGGGTTTCTGAAAATCTACGTCTGAAGGACCATGAATTATGAATATGTCAGGTCTATCTTCATATAATTTTACACTATATGTAGTTTCAATTGTCATGGCTATTAAATTCCATTTTTCTAGTAGTTCAGTGAGTTTTACATTTGTCATGTTCTTTGTCAGGTCCCAGGATTCAAGGTCATGTGTGAGCTCATATTAGTGAGCTTCTTGAGGGCAGGGGCTATGCCCTGGATGGCTGGATCTCTACCACCTAGCACTGTGCCTGGGACAAAGTGGGCGTTCAGTGAGTATTTGTTGAGTTGAATTTAATTGAATGATGTTTCTTCTTTTAGGCCATGGCCTTACACAATATTTCAGCGAGGCTTTGACCTGGTTTTGGGAGAGCAGCCCTCTGATAAAATATTTAGGTAAGTGATTGTCTAGGGACTTGCTTATGTATGTCTGCAAACCCTGTGTTCCACTTCCCCCTGAACTTACTTCCTAGTGGTAAAGTATAAAATGGGAAACACCTTGAGTTGTCATGGCCACCTACTAACAAAAGTGCTTGCCCCCAGTCATGTCCAGGGACAACATGGAGGACTTGGAGGTCAGACCGATTCTGTTTGGGCCCTGCCTTCCTTCTTTGCCAGCTCTGGGAACCTCACTAATTTACTCAACCTCCTGAAGCCTCCAGTCTCTGCATTTGTTAAATGGGGCTATATTACATGCCTGGCTAGGTTATTGTGAGGGATATATGAGATAATGCAGGGAAAATCCCTGGCACAGAAACTGGCACAGAGTAGGCAATTAATGTCAGTTTCTGCCACTCCATTTTGCATCTAATTTGCACCTTCCTCATAGAGTCTTAAGTTGTTCAAAACGAATCTCTCCCGCCCCTGCCTTCCCCTTTTCTAAACTCTGCCTCATTATTATTTTCTTTTAGCTACTACTTTCCTGATCACATTGGATGCTTCTAGTCCCTCCCAAATTTCTACTACATACCTGGGAATAGCACATATTAGAAAGGCCCACAGCAGAGGAATAATTTGATTGCCAGCCAGGAACGATTCCATTATCATAAAGTTTAATTCATACTAGGCCTTAGCTGGAACAGTTTATTTCCCAAATAAGATCTTATCCATTCATTTTGTCAATCTATCATTCACTTAACATACATTTGCTGAGTTCCTTCTGAGTGCTTGGCTTGACAGTATGGGCATGAATACATGTCCCTCCTTGAGTAAGTCGTCTAGTAGAGGAAGTGAGTAGTTCTGCATAAGCAGCTGATGAATTCAGCTACTGCATGCCTTTTCTGGAGAAATGGTGAGCAGTGGAGGACAAATGGAAGACTTACACCTATACAGTTTGCTGAGTCTCACTTCTTCACTGCCACCTTTCCAAGCCCCTTCCCAGACCATCCCTGTCAACCATTCCTGGCCTAGGTGTTAATTTTTGCTCCTGCATTTGCCTCCTAGGGCTCACTCTTTTGCAAAGCTTCTACTGCTCCTCCTGTAGCTGGTTGTGGATTCAGCTTAGCCACAGCTGTGTTCTCTCAGGCATGCTCCTAGCTAGAATGTGGATTCACAGAACCACTTCCTCAAAGGACTTTCCCTTGTCCTTTTCTCTCCTGAGTGTCTGTCCCAGGGAAGGCTGGGTCATGCTCATGGCATTGGTTACAGGCTGCTTTTGAGGATTTGTGCTGCAAGAGACGTCAGCTCCATTCCTTGGACTGTGATATGGGCATTAAAACTTTCCAACAAGGATTTATCATTCGGCTGACTTTTTCTTCCTTTTTCCTACTGCTGGTCTTCCAGGACTTCGAAGGGTAATAAAGATAAGGCAGATGAGGAGCCTGGTGGAATTTGGCTGATGGACATGGATAAGTTCCTCATTCCCTAAAAGTCAGAAACTAGCAGTTTGAAAAACAAGGACCTTAATAAAATTGCTATTCAAGCAAAACCTGCACAAAAACTGTTTCTATCCCCACAAGCACCATTTATGCTTTTTTCAAAGTTGCTGGCTGCTAACTGGATGTTTTATCCAAGCACTGCAGAGTGGACCAATTGTGTGGTTTGACCCATGAGGTCAGATATCTCAGAAGCCAGTGGGTTAATCAATAAGTGACTAAGAATTTTTATCCCTAACATGGAAACAACTAGCCTGACAAATGAAAGCAATGGGTCACAATCTGTTTATTTTAGGTACCAGGAACTTTAATCGAAACCAATCTGAGTAAACCACCTACCAACGACCACTCTAAAAAATTCTGTGACCTGGTCAGTCACTATAATTGGCTACTTATTTGCTACTATACTCACTCATGATTTAGTGTCCTATTGAATTCCAAGCTCCTGAACATCTCTCTAGACTCTGAAATAGAGTTTAAATTCCTCCATTTAAATCTTTTTACTATCGAATGCCAACATACAACTTCCTCTAAATGAGCCACTCTTCTTCTAGAGAACCTTTTGTTCTTAGCTGAATCTGTTTTCTAAGTGATCCAATATCCGCAATAAACTGAATGTCTCCCACTCTGCTCATTTCCTCATACCCTTTCCCCTAGCAAGAATGCACATTTTTCTCACAATATAAATACTACCATTTTTTAGGATCCAGATCAAGTCTCCACCAAACTCAGCATCTGTTGAACACCTACTACTTCAAGGTACTGTTTCAGATGCTGCAGATATAACCAAACAAATATGACCAAGATAATCTCTGACTTCACGCATTTACAGTCTCATCCAAAAAGCAGTCTCCAGCCCTGGCTCTCTATGAGTCCCCAGTGTGCTTTAAAAATGACCGACGATCATACCCAGAGCAAACGAATTAGTTCGTAAGTTCTGAAAGGTGTGGCGAGGGCATGAGCGTTTTTAAAAGCACTATGGTGAGTCTAACCTGAAGCCAGGATGGAAGAATATTGCTCTAGAATGTCTCCAATCCACTATAGCAATCCGCAATGACTTTACCCCTGCAAATGCCTATCATATATGGATTATAATATGTATTCATCAATTATTTTATTTAATATTTATTTTTCAACTGCCTATTTTTCCCCAATGAAATGTTCTTCTTGAGCGAAGGAGTGGTATCTTATATCACTTTAAATATTTAACATCTAACATACAATTTTGAACACAGCAGGCCTTCAATAGATATATGTAGATAATCATTTCAGGTATTTCCTAAAATTCCTAATTCAATAGTAATTAATATCATTGAATATCAGAAGGCTAAAAACTTGAACCCAGAGTAAGAAAAGACCTTGGTGCTCAACCTAACCTTGATAATCTGCAATCCCAAATAACTTGGGAAGGGCCCAAGCTAGACTCAAAGGATCTAAGAGGACCCTGAACCTACCGACTGAATCTTCCCACCAAACTCACGCCAGTGCCCAAGAAGTCCTCTCTACTGTGGCTAGGATCACTCCTTTCCACTAGACTGTAGGGGTAGGGATTGGTACAGACCAAATTGATCTCACAGAGACCTTCCCTCAAAGTGAGTGCCTGCATTCTGTGGAACAATTCCTTGTCCTGGAATAGCCTGCTCTGAGGAAGCATGGAGATGCCAGATCAATAGCAATTGATACGTTTCCTCACATTCCATTTAATGGCAAGCCATGGTGAAAGCATGGCCTTGTTATGTGCAGCACTCTCTGGTGAGTGTTTGCCTCTGGACAGGAATTTCTAGCTCTAGTTGAACACAGGGCTGTGTGCAGGACTCAGTGCACAGCTGAGCCATAACTGCACTGGTCAGCACCAGCTGTCTCCAGAGAAGGCCTGAGTTGGGAAAGCGTTCTAGACGCTCACCCAGCTTCTCTTGGGTAGCTTTTTGAAGTTGTTCCTGCCAAATCTGCATGAATGAGGGACAGATGAGATTTTAGGACACAGCTTTTCTCTGACAGTTTGTTCTATATTTGGTTTTTGGAGTTACTCAGTAGATTTTGCAGATGAAAGAAAACTTGAGAATTCCATAGGCCTGAGCCAGCATGAACTAGAAAGCTGCTGGGATCCATACCTGAGAATCAGACCAATCCCAATTTTCCCATTTACAGAGGGTGACTTTGGAGAGGTTACTAGCCTTAAAAATTACTTGATACACTGGTAAAGTGGGGCCAGATGACCAGCCTCAGAAGACTGTTATAAGGATAAATGAGGCCACACTACAGAGCACCTGCCCCTTTACAGTTCTCTGCAAAGATTAGTCTCACCCAACACCTGACTTTGCTTCCCCTACAGGGTTTCACCTTGATCTTACCAGAGGCTGCTTTTCTTATTAACATGGTCCAGTGCAGTGTCTCAGGAGCTGCTCTGCACGTAGGAGGTTTCTCACAATATCAAATTCATTTCCACTTTAACCTTTAAATCCGTATAAACCCAGAGGTTAACCTATAGCCTGCTCTATGTAGAGGAAAATCTTAACCTCTGCTTCCACCTTTAAATTTGAACATGGAGATTGTGGTTCCCAGAAACTTGTGCAAACTAAAGAACCTAATGAAATATCATTATCGATCAGTCAATACATATTTATTGAGCGACCTCTTTGGGGCAGAAATTGTGTGAGGCAGGGGGGATACATAGGTGACAAAGAACTGTCCTCTGCCATCCAAGAGAGCACTTTCTTCTGAGCGGTGATGGACACATGAAAAGACAGGCACAACTCATCATTTCAGGAGCAGCAAGGGGCTCTGAGTCAGGTGCACAGGCTCAGCCCCTTGTTCAGCCTGAGGGTACAGGGTGAAGGCCCTGGGCAGATTTCTGGAAGGGGTAGGATCTTACCTGAGTCTGCAAATGATTAGAAGTCAGACATAGAAGAGAGGGAAGAAAATCCAGAAAGAAGGTCTATTAGGAGCAAAAGCAAAGAGGTGAGAAAATCAGGACTACTTTAGGAACTATAGTCAGGTCTCATTGTAAGAGCAGAGGGTGACCCAGGGTTTGGTGAAAAAAGAAGCTGAAGAAGCTATCAGCTATCGAGGATGACCTCTTTGGAGGTTGGAACTTTATTCTGTAGGTACAGGGTGCCATAAACAGTTTAAGTTAGGAGAAGATGTGATTTGCTTTTCTCTTAGAAATATTAGTGTATTCAGAGGAGGAAGAGAAAACTGTGAGATGGATGGGCATGGAGCCTTCTCTTTCAAAAGAAAAATTAACCATCGGAAATGTACCAGAACTGCCAACGGCTTCCTAAAATCAGTTACATAAATTATAAACCACAGGTCACAGATTTGTTGCTCTGCTTCAATGCAAATATTGTAATTTTGAAATCAAAATAGAAAACAAAATTTTATTTCTATGTGCAATAAACTGCCTCCTCCTTGGTACCATTCAAACTACTTATAGACATTCTCTCTAAAATGATATAATAGCGGAGGTGCCCCCACTCCAGCCTGCCTGTTATAATGTTTCTATCTCAAGGATGTTCATTGTGAAATGCAAAGTGAAATTATACAAATTCTTGGAGGTTGTTTTCTTCAACTTACATTATCCTTAAGTCCCAGATTCCAGATACCTTGAGGCAATCAGCCCTGAATGGGCTCCTTAATCTTACCAGATGAAGTGTGTGAGTGTGTGTGTGAGTCTGTGTTTGTGTGAGTGTGTGTATGTGTGTGTGAATGAAGGGACTGTCATGCTTCCAATTTTGCTAACTGCTTCACAGAAGAATGAAGCCATGGTCTTCTATTGTTCCCTAAGAAACAAGCTTTCCTCCCCTGGTGCAGGCACCTCCCTGCACAGACTTACTACTTGATATTCCTGTGAGTGGGGAGAACTGAGTGACTCTTACAGAGCCAGAAGCATCTCTAACATTTCAATGCTGCTTAATGCAGAGGTTCACCAACAGGTCAGAGAAGTAGGGGCCCAAGAGTCAGGATGGAAATGGGAGAAAATCCCCCAAATCCTGGCCACTTCCCTCCTACCAGTGGCTCTGCCTGGCCCCTGGAAATCCCCTGCCTTAAGCTGGCACATGTCCCACACCCCTCCAGCTTCTCTAGGGCCCAGGATTCTCTTTCATGTTGTAGGCAGAAATCATGTGGCTTGGCTGCCCTCTAACTTGTGAGCCCTAGTCAATGGGTCTGCTCTGTCCCATTGGCCCCAGTCAATGGTCAGCTTACTGGAGAGGGCTACTTTTTTTTTTTTTTTTTTAATGAAAGATCTGAAGTCATCAGTCTGGTTTCCTAGAATTCAGGCGACCTGAGGAGAGGAGAGGGTTATATATGTGTTAAGGTAGAGAAAGGAGCAGGATTCTGAAACGGTGCTGTGTGAGCAGCATGCTAATGGTTCTGTTTAATTGTAACATCCTTCCATTGTTCCTCCTTCCACATTAAGTGGGGAGGGGACGCCAGACTGCCACAGCCTCTTCATATCCCACCCACACTGGCTTTGATCCCGCAGACTATTTTTGACTATGAACACAGAGCATTTGAATGACTTTGAAATGAAATGAATGAATAAATAAACAAATAATCTCTCATGGTTTTCTTAAGCTCTCCCTTGAAATGCCGATTGATTCTTTTACTCCTTTTAGCCCTTGTTGTAAGAATAAAAAAAAAAAATCTTCCCTGTATCCCCAGGGTTAACGCCTTTAGCCAAGGGTGTGGGTAGGAGTGCAGAGAATAAATCTGGGCCTGTTTTGTTCATTTGTTCATCTGCTCTTCTCTCCTCCCTAGAGGCTCTTGGCTTCAGTCATTTATGTTCCCATCACACAGAAGCTGTAAAGGGGTGCTTTCTTTCTTTCTTTTCTTTGTTAGGGTTCCTCTAGGCACAGAGAGATGCCATTGCCGCCACTGTGGGTGTGCAGCTGTGGGATGGGGACGGTGGGAGGCTGGCATCTCTCTTCAATTAAAATGCTTGCAATTATATCTGACTCAAGACTGGGGAAGCCCAGCTTCAAATCCGAAGAAAGCTGGAACTTGCTTTTTATGACTTGATAAAAACTACTTCTAGTGAGCAGGCACCATAATCAGTTCTCCAGCTGCCTGGCCATGTGAGCAAGGGTTGGTCTGTCTACCTCCTTAGAACTTAGTCATTGCACCCATAAAATGGCAATCTTTCTGAAGAGGACTGCAGAGGGTGAGAAGAAAGCGCTGGTAATGGAATGCCAGATCCCCCAGTGGTGAGTGGTTATGCCTCCACTCATGACCACCTGGCACTGGGTGTCCCTGCAGATTCACCTACACCCTTGGGGAGGGCATGTGGTTGCCCCTCAGCAAGAGCTTTGTGATTCCACCAGCCGAACTGGCCATCAATCCATCAGCAAAGTGCAAGACGGACATGACTGTGATGGAGGATGCTGTGGAGGTCAGGTGAGTCTGGCTTCAGGACTGAGGCCTGCAATTGGCTTGGGAAGCAGAATGAGAAACTACCTGTAGGTTCTAGGTGCTGGGGAAGGAGTCACGACAAGCTAAAAGGAAAAATTGTCAGGCAACCTGCCAACTCCCCCTATGTTGTGCCAGGATCTGCTTTTTATCCGGGTCAGTATTGCATGTCCCAAGGCTCATTCACTGGAAGAAGACGTAAAATTAGAGTTTGTAAGCACTTCTCACATACACTAAGGACTGACAGGCAATACAATGTTAATTTACTTGCCCAAGTTTAGACCTCTTTCTTTGACCAGGCGTTACAGCCTTGGCTCATTTCCCAGATATGGAGAATGCCCATCATTTGTTAGTTCAAGGCTTGGAGTATAGTTGATCTTCAATTCTTATAAGAGAGAGTGAGATACAATTCAGTTGACTAGAGAGGAGCATGGAATGTAACGCCACACCACTTGTTGCATCTGGAATCTCCTTGACCCCTCCCTGCCTCCCACTCTTTCTCCCCACAGAGAGGAGCTGATGACTTCATCCTCCTTTGACAGCCTGGAGGTTCTCTTAGATTCCTTTGGGCCTGTTCGCGACTGCAGCAAAGATAACGGGGGCTGCAGTAAGAATTTCCGCTGTATTTCAGATCGCAAGCTGGACTCCACTGGTTGCGTGGTAGGTCTGCCCTGCCAAGCTAGTAGTTTCTGTTTGGGGGATGGGGAGGAAAAGCACGGGGGGAAGACACAATGCAGATATTTAGGTAAAAATGTGCTGTGATCCCCAGTTGTAAACACCAGCTAGTTAAATTAGGGATTTTCTCTTGATAAGGATGAGAAGGTAATCATGAGTCAGTTAGTTGAGAAGTTGTTATGGAGTACCTACTGTGTACACTTTAACTATTCAAGAAAAAATTTAGTTCATAAGAACTAAATAACTGCTTAATTGTATGACATTGATTCTAAATGTAATAGAAAATTTTAGGAGAAACCTACCTAAAGCTAGAGTGATGAAAGAAGTAAGTTATGCCAGGAATGCTAGTGAAAAAATAAAAATTAAAAAAGAAAAAAAATTTGTCCCCTCTGTGACTACAGCAATGGGCACCCGCTTCTTCAACGGTGGGCTTCTAAAATACTTCGTTATCAGCTCTATGGACTGTGTCTATGGTGGCTGACTCACACCTGTAATCCCAATGCTTTGGGAGGCCGAGGTGAGAGAGTCACTTGCAGCCAGGAGTTTGAGAATAGCCTGGACAACATAGTGAGACCCTCGTCTCTACAAAAAAAGAAATGGAATAAATTAGCTGGGCATGGCAGTGTATGCTGATAGTCTTACCTACTCTGGAGGCTGAGGCAGAAGGATTCCTTGAGCCCAGGAGTTCAAGGCTGCAATGAGCTATGATCTCGCCACTGCACTTCAACCTGGGCAACAGAGTGAGACCCTGTCTCTTAAAAAAAAAATGTGATTCTGTTAACTAGTAAGACGATTTGGACTAGAGTGGACTAAGCTATCTCCCATATCATGAATGTGAAGACTGTACTGTGCCATGCAGGGAAATGGAGGCAGGAGCAGATGAAGCCTTTGGCTGCTGGCTTCTTTATGTGGGTCACTCTTATGCCCTTAGCACTATTGTCTGTTTCCATCCCTCCCTTCTTTGAAGGCAGAATGATATAGTCCTCAAGAGAGGAAAGGGCATGGGACAGAGGAGGCAGGGAGGAAAGCCATTCAGATTGAGAGCAGAGGAGACGAAGAGATGATTCACTGGTCGCTCTGTTGGATTGGGGGTTGGAGCAGGAGCTTCCAGCTCTGGGGAGGACATGGTGCCCTGTCTCGCTTTCCAGTCTGACAGCTGTGCTATGTGAGAGGACCCAGAGCAGGGACAAGCTGTGAGGATGCTGTGCTGATGCCATCTTTCCCCTCCCCTCTTTCCCATCACTGAGCACCTGTTCTGTTCAGGGAGCTGCTCTCAATCAAAGACAGATATGTGCCTGGTACAGGGTGGAGTGCTCCCAGTCCTAAGGCCTCCCCAAACTTTTACCTATGAGGCAGCAGTTGACAGGAGGGTGATTCATCTGAGAAGGAAGAGAAAATGAAGAAAAAGAAAGGGAGAGAGAGAGCACTGAGGGGCAGATAGGAGGAGAACCTGTGGGTCCATGATAAGGAGGGGAAAGAAGAACAGCAAGGACGGTCAGGAAAATGCAAAGAACGGTGCTCTTTAGGTCCCGCCTCCCAAAGGCAGCCAAGGAGGAAATTGATGTCCCACAGTGCCACCCTCCCTTTGACTGGTCCACTCTCACATGTCTTAAGCAACGTGCTCCCAGCTGGGATCCTCAGGAGACAATTTCACTATCTAATGGAGCTCCCAGCTGAGACACTTTTTTAAAAAGCTATTCAGCTTATATTTCTTCATCCAGATTTCAGCCTTTCATGTCTTATTACTGTCTAGAGTCATTCTAAGTGCTGAAACACTGTGTGTTCATATGTGCACCTCCCTCCCTACCCTCTGTAGCCACTGCAATACGTGTTTGAGCATGCACATGCATTAGCAGACACACACAGGGCTAGGCTCTCCCTCTTTTGCCACTTCTCTGCCCCTTCCTGAACCCCTCAGGGTCTGCCTGTCAGATGCCTTCTGTTAGTGATAGCCCCTTTTACTTGGCACATAGCTATGCTGATGGATTTTTGTACTTTTAACACTGATCTGTGAGACAGAGCTAGGAGGAATAGTTCTGATGAATATGCATTTGCAATAAGGCTGCTGCATTTTAGAATTGGAGCCACTGCAAAAAGTCACCCAGTTACACCAGTACATGGTATTAGCATAATACTTTGAAGCCACTGGACCACGTGGCTTCTGGAGAAGGAGGGGCAGGAGGATTGGCAGACACACTCGATTTCCTTTTTCTCATTGGCTGTGAAGCATAGGCTTCCTGAGCCAGGAGGACGGATGGGTGAGAGCTGATGTGTCCCATCATGACCCTTGTGACCCCACTAAGAAGGTCGGAGACTTGACCTTGAGCCTGACCCGTCTCCAGTGAGCATCGGTGCTGTCCTAAAGCTCTGATATGTCAGCAGAGTTGTCCCTTGTCATCTGGAATTGGACCAGGGACAAAGGTATCAGCTGAACCAACTGTAGTTTGCAGAGCATTGGCCTGCCTTCCTCCTCTCCACATAAACTTTACCTTCAGTCCTCTGGGTGCTGAACTGAAAGGCTTCCCAAGAAAGGCCTATTTTTATGAAAGGAGAGAGAGATAAGAAACTCAGAACACGCTGACTCTTAAGGAACCTAAGGAAGGAGCAGAGTTGTGGGCAGAGGCAGAGAATATACCTTTATATTTTCCTGGCTGAATTCAAACCTGACAGGTGGGATTCATGTTTGGTCCTCATAGGCTGTTCAACCTTCATTCCTTCTAAGAAGCAGGACATGTTTTTCCGTTACGCATGGACTCCCACAGGGTTAATTGCTACACAGTTAATTGCCCTATTGTTTATATAGTCTCTGAGGACAGGAAACAAATATCCGTGAAAGGCACAGACCTGTACAAACCACAGTCACACCATTCCAAGCCAGACTGCTCTCCAATAGCCATGGGTTGCTGAAATTTCATGAGAGTTCCAAGCATCATGGTCAGCTACCCACTGCTGATGACAAAATCTTACTCATTGGTCTTAGTGTGCAAGGTAAGAGCTGTCTTCCTTACTGGTGATGTACAAGAGCAGCAGTTCTCTAGTCTATTGAGTGAGCTCTATAGAGTCTTTCAAGAGTACTTATAATCTTAGTGCCTCTGTAACAAATTACCACAGATGTAGTGGCTATAAGTTACACACATGATTGACTTATAACTCTGTAGATGAGAATTCAATATGGGCCCACTGGGCTAAAATCAAAATGCCACCAGGACTGCAATTCTTTCTGGAGGCTCTAGGGGGAATCCATTCCCTTGCCTTTTGCAGATTCTAGAGTCCACCCAAATTTCTGGGCACATGACTCTTCTCCATATTTAAAGCCAGCAACAGTGCATTTTTCTGACCATTTTTCTGTAGCAAATCCCCTCCTCTCTCTAATTCTGCCTCCTCTTTCAGCTTTCAAGGACTCTTGTGATTACATTGAGCCCACCTAGATAATCCAGGATAATCTCTCCATTTCAAGATCCTTAATTTAATCACATCTGCAAAGTTGCTTTTGCCATGTGAGGTGATATCTTCCAGGTTTCTAGGATTATGCCAGGGACATCATTGGAGGGAGCATCCATGGGAGATGGCAGTGGGGATTGGAGCAGGCTTGGCTGGCAGGACTTCAGCCTCCCTGCTCTGAGCTTTAGCCAGGATATCATCACCGTTATCAAGTCTATCTACTGAGGTTTCATATAAAATTTTGTCTGAATCTTTGAAAATGATTTCTAATGCAATGAAAAAAGAGGAAAACCCATGCTCTAATGCTCCTTCTTTAACTTCACACTCATCCTGAAAGTGGCCAAAAAATGCCTTAGCTTTGTAAAATGTAAGAATGTACACAGGTGAGCAGGCTGTGCCAAGGAAGGGGAGAAGTCAGGTGCCCACTTTCTCATGTATTGAACACACGACCTTCCTTGTCAGAGCATTATGCTCTAATGAGCTTTGAATTACCCAGTGACCCTGCTGCCCTTCCCTCCACATGCTGTCTACAATGGTTTCCCAGGAAATGTGTCATTTCACCTCTACTGGAGCACAGATGTGTGGAGATCATCACAGATTACCATCTCTCTTTCTCTCTGTAGGACAGTAAGCAGGAGAATGTGCCTCGGAGGCTTCCAGAGAAATGGAGGCAGGAAGCTATCACTGCTGAAATATAAATTTAACTCCATCAAACTTTTCCCCTTGGGAGAAGTCCTTCATGGCTTGAGCCTGCATATCAGAGCCCATCAAAAAGTTTGGGAATCATTATTTGTGAAAGAAGTGAGGTTGCCATCTAGTAAAAGAGAACCTATTTCTAGTAGGAATTATAGTTGCATGTCTTATGAATCATCTAAGGTAAGGCGAGGCCGGCTCGGCTTCAGGAATCTATCCCTTTTCTTCCAGAGGCCCTGAATATGTTCGTGTGTTTATCTCTCATACTCATCTCCCAACAGAGCACCCACTTCATCATCTAGAACGGAAGTATGCATCTTAGTGAGTCTTAGTGAGATTTGACCAGCCTCCTAAGTAATTAATCAACCAAAAATCACTGGTAGGAAACGAGGGGAAAGATGACAAAGAAAAGGAATTGAATGGGAAAAATCATTTTAATCTCATTAACAAATTACGCCTTAGACCACTAATAAGTCAAGAAGCCATGAGCATCTCATGAAAGATGATTAACCTTGTGTATTTTAGGGGTCACTGAAATATGAGCTCATTTGTTCAACCTTTTTGATAGGGGAGGGCTGTTGCCATAATAAATGGAGTTTTCTTCTTAAGTCCGTAGTTTACAAAGTCCCTGGGAATGCTAAATATAACCTATGCAAAGAAGGATTAATATATGACCTTGGGTCTCTCTCCTGAGCAAACAGTTCTCTTTCAAGGAATAAATGGAGGGATTGTCCACAGCCAGGAGAAAAGAATATCCAGCTCTTGCAAACAGAAAATGCATGTGTCTCCTGGAGGCAGGATTTCTTTCTAACAACAGGACTCTGGCAACAAACACTTCTAGGAGGAAGGGCATGGTTTGGAGACTCTGGTTTCCTTGTACTTAGCTATAGATTTTGAGGGAACCCAGAATGCAGATGCAATAGCAGAAAGAAGATTCAGGCAAAAAACAAATTTATACCATAGGAAACTCCTTAAAGAATGTGTGTTCTGGTTCCCAAAGGTTAAGAAGGAAATTATTTTGGGTTTTAGCCTTTTTATTTTTCTGGAAATCTTTCTAAAATGTTTTACTCTGAACTGCAGCCCAAGGAAGTTCCAGTGCAGTAGGGATAATTGCATCTTTTTCAGTGATTGAGGATCTTGACTCACCATCAAGGTCATCACTCTGGACATTTTATAATGTTTTGTCCTAAAATATTTACACTCATAGTATTTCGTGTGTGTATATGCATGCATGTGCACACGTGTGTGTGTATGTTTGAAAAGAGAGAGAAAAAAAAGAAAGAGAAAGAAAATACTAGGCTGAACCTACAAATCCATAATTGACCCCAGAATATACTCTGGGAATTCCTTAAAGCAATCAACAAATCTACAGGACTGCTTTGCTTTGTTGACACATTGACTTTGTTTCTTTAGGGATTCTCATGAATCCAGATTTTATCATACTAGAGAAGCAGCATGGCGGAGTGGATGGAAAACACACACACTTTCAGGATAGGCAATCTAGGCCCAAAGTCTGATTGTGCCATTTTCCACAACTGTGACCCTAGACAAGTTACCTCATCTTTCTGAGTCTAATTTTCCTCATCTTTAAATTGTGGAAGACAAAATGTACCTGTGTTATTGGGTTGAAGATAATATATGTAGACCATTCTACACAAAGAATTGCTTAATTCCTGATAGCTGTTACACTATTTTTGGTTTTACTGATAAGAAAAATAAAAAAAAAAAAAAACCTGCACGAGGCAGCTACCTGTGTTTTCTGCAAGTTTCCTAAGAGAGTATGAATTTTAGCTGGTCCAATTTGGGATAGCAGTAGTCATCTAGACATTAAAGTCAGGCAAGATGTGGTTTTGGAATTCTGAAACAAAGCCTGCTGGGGTTTCATTTAACAAAGTCTGTCAAAAATCATGCTTGAAGGAGATCTCTGAAAAAAAGCGGCTGGTTGGAAAGATGGAAAGTACTGGCTAGTGACTGAGGTAGCTAGCTGGTATAAGGGCTGAAACCATATGGGGTGGGAATAAAAGGAGGACTGACTTTATCTGCTTAATGGCTTCTAGCAAGCTGTCTAGAAGGAGGAAAAAATAAACCAAACTCATGGCAACCAGTGCAGCCCATTCAATTCCAGTCAAACTTCCATGTCTTCCATGTTTCCATCCTGCATTCATGCCTGGGCAGCCGCACAGTGCTGAGGCCAGCTCCCTTCTGGTGGCACATCTGGCCTAACAGCTGGGTGGCCATGGAATATGATTAGTGGGAGGCTAGCAAAACATGGGGTGCAATCCTCAGCTGCCTCATTTGCTTGTTTACTATCATCTGGAACAGCTGGATTTGCACAGCACGAGGCAGCCCTTGGAAATTTATTTAAATGCTGTCACCTTCCAGCACTCCAGCTGCCTTCATGGGGAAAAAGGGGGGATGGACCAGGCTGGGAGCCTGGCAGGCCCACAGAGGGGCATTTGTTTGGGAAATTACAGAATTAGTGTTAGCAAACAGTGCATATCCTGCCTCGTGATGATCTTCAACTAAGAAAGAGGAGGAAGGAGAGGTGAGTTTTCAGAGGCACATCTGCAGCAACTGTGGGCTACTAAGATAAGGTGGTTGGCAGCAAAGAGAAAGTGCAAACCAGGCAGTAGGGAGGGAGGGGAGATGTTTAACACTGTGTTTCATTGAGTTTAGAAAGTTTTGTTTTAGTTTGGTATTGGTTTTGGAGGAGTGTGTTAACTTGTTGACGGTATGTATATAGCATAGTCATTAAAAGCCCCAGCATTGGAGTCAGATCTGGACAGACCCCCAGCTCTGCCCAACTCTTGCTGCTTGACCTTGTGCAAGTTATTTACCTGCTTCCAGCCTGTTAGAAAGGATCGGCTCTAATGCAAATGTACAGAATCTGTTGCACAAGCAGAAGGAACAGGATGGGGAAAAAAGTCATTGACTTTTAATATATGTAGACCATTCTACACAAAGAATTGCTTAATATATATGTATATATAATATATGTAGCCCAGTGCAATGAGAAGAGTTCGTGAATTAACTGGCAATGTTAATGGTTTCCTTATCTCCAAATAGGGATAATATAGGATATTGTGAGATAAAATACCTAAAGTACTTAAGCATAGTGCCCAGCTCCTCATAAGTGTTCAGTAAACAGTGACTACTGTGTAAACGGCTGAGTGTGGTGTGTGCTAATGATGAAGCAGCTAAGTCATGGACTCCACAGCCAACCTACAGAGGGTTCAAGCATGGTTCTGCCAGGAGCAGCTGTGTGACTTTAGGAAAGTGACACTCTCTGTGCCTCAGTTGCCTTATATGTAAAATGGGGATGATCATACTGCTTACCTCCTCATGGTGTTGTGAGGGTCACATGAGTTAGTGAGCGCGTTAGACAATTGCCTGGCGTATAATAGGTGATGGGTAAGTGCCGCAATTGCTCACCAAGTCCTTTTGTCTTCTCCTGGGAAAAGACATCTCTTCTTAGATTTTCTCTTTGCTATAATTCTTGGGGAGTATACTACTGAGGACAAGGTAGTGCAGAAAAGCTAAATATTTTGCATTAAAAGCATCCAGCCAAACCCAAGTACAGCACCTGTGGGTGACCACATAGTAGGTACCCTTGTCTGTGTGTCTTCCAGAGAGCGTCCCTGACACAGGGAGGTGATGACACAGCTACTCCCACTATGAGAGCAATCCCCCTCCAAGCTTACAGGGAAAGTTCACTTCCTCCTTCAGGCTGGAAGCCCTGGCTCGGTCCATTCCCCTCAACACTGCTGTTTGGTACCAATGTTGACAAAGGGCTTTAGACATTTAAAAAACTCTTAATACCAAGGCCAAACAGCAGCACTCCCTTCCTGTAGCCCAGTGGAATCTTTGCAAATGCATTTTAATTCTGGCCCATCACTTCCACTCTCCTGCTAGCCAGAGGCCCATTTGGGAAGTCAGCACACCTCAGCTGTGTCTTGCTACAATGCTCTCTTCCAGCCTTTTTGGAGGAAGTGTCTTGAATGCAAATGTGTGTGATCCCTGTCCAGAGAGAAGAAGCAAGGTGTCATAAAAGGTCACTTGCTTTTAAAAGAAGTCCGCCGCGGTGGGAAATTCGTGGATTACTTGCCAATGTTAATAGTTTCAAGGCTGAGTGCTACAAACTGGTGTCAGTGGTTACACTCAGTTCCCAGAGAACTCAGTTCCCCGATTCACCCACATATATGGATGCTTTCTGATTGTGCCAGTGCCCATCTGGACTCAGTCCCATGAAAGACAGCTCCGGCTGCTATGACCGCCACATCGGGGTGGACTGTTCGGACGGCTTCAACGGCGGCTGTGAGCAGCTGTGCCTCCAGCAGATGGCGCCCTTCCCGGACGACCCCACCCTGTACAACATCCTCATGTTCTGTGGGTGAGTTGAGCTGCCAGCGGGCCACCCGGCGTCCATTTGCCCCAGGACGCAGGACTTTCAATGCTGAATCCAGGAAATGTGAGTGAATAGGTCACCCTAGGCCATCTCTTAGTCTCTGAGGAAAGAGCCTCTAGGACTGGAGGGGGAACATTTTTAAAGTCGAGGGGTAACATTTTAAAGTTGGGTGGGACCTAAGTCTAGTCCAACCCCTATAGATGGGGAAACTGAGTCTGGGGTATTTACTTGCAAGAGGAAATTAACTACATGGTTTACTTAAATCATTCTCCAAATAAACCAGCATTTTCCAAGTTGTGTTTTGAAAGGCTATGTTAATTAGCTGTTTTGTGACAAAAGATTTTCATTGTTTAAAACTCTTGGGAAAGAGTGTGCAAAACTAGTCAATTCTCAAAAAAAGGGGTTGGTCTTTGGACAAATGGAAACTTATTTAAATTCTGGCCCCAAAGTCCTAGCATTGTGTGCAGCCACTCCTCCTAAGGCACAGTGACTCCTCTGGGTGAAGAGCCCTTTCCTGCAGACCGGCTCTCCCACCCATCTCAGTTCATCTCTTCTCAGGATCACTCTCTGAGGGAGCAGGGCAGGCAATGCAACCCCATTTTACAGATGGAAAAACTAATGCACAGTGAGGTTAAGTGACTCCCTCAAAGCTGGGAAGATGGTGAGTGAGAAGATTAGGACTAGATTCAGGCCCTCCCTGATTTTTTAAAAGTTCTGTGGTTCTCTAAAAATTTAAATTTACACTGCTGACTGGAATTATATTTAAAGACATTTTATGCTATATTTATAAAGTAAACAAAGATTCATCTATTCTACAGCCATAGTTAGCTTGTCTAGCCTTCCCCACTCTCTGTTCTCCCCTCCTCTCCCTCCCCTCCCCTCTCTCTTCCGGTCTGCTAAGGACAGAACTTACTTTATGCCCCGTACTGTGCCGACCACTGAGCTGCAAAGATAAATAACACGTAGTTCTTGCCCTCAAGGATCTCACAGTCTGATAGGCTTGCAATGAAAATCAATGTTTATAGTCATAAAACTAGGCTGGATTGTTGCCCAAAGCCAGTGCCTGCTGAATAATCATGTAATGTTATTTTATTGTGTTTTGTTTTATTTTTTTAAGTGAGCCATTTTCATATTCAGTTTCTTGTAAACTCTCATACTATAAATGGAAGCTTGCTCTGTATCTTAATATTCTCTGTAATGTTATCATTAGGGTTGACCCATTTCAATTAATAGAGGTTAATTCAGCCAAAGTTACATAAATGTATTTATTTAATAAATGTATATTTGAGCACCTACTTTGCACAGAGACACTTGGGTGTCAGGTGTAGGAAAAAGAACAGGATACCCGACCCGATCTCTCTCCTCAAAGGACTTTACAGTAGGACACGTGGTCAGGAGAATGAGGAAGATGAGGCAGCATAAAAGGGGAAGCTGTCCAGATGTTCAAGATGGACTGAGAGGGAACCAGACAGCTTCAAAATTCTTCCTAGAAACACTGTGTTATTGCTCAAGGAAGGAACCACTTCACTATCTTGTCTGAGATTTAAGCTGGTGCCATGGAATCCTCTGGGAATTTTGAGTCACATCTATTTCCTGGACTAATGTAGTAGTACCTGGACTGGATTTCTTCCCTGTTTCAATAAGAATCAGACACCCATGTGTTTAGCACTATCCAAGGTACTATATATAGCCTGCCAAAGAAGTCCTTGATTTGAGATTCTTGTATAAAGACCAAATCACATACATTTATAATTAAAGAGCTCTCATCACACCTGTTCACACAAATATATAAATGGGAAATGGAAAAAGCAGTTAAAGTTGCATGAACATGGGCCTCACTTGCACCTCTCCTGCTACTGATAACAACATTTAATGATCACTAGCTATATGTTAGGCACCACATAAGCTCATTACGTGCAGTCTCTCAATCTTCTCAACAACCCAGTGAAGCAGCTACTTTTTTCCTCTTTCTACAGTTTTGGAAACTGAAGCTCAGAGAGGTTAATCAGCTGACCCAAGGTTTCCCTGTAAAGGACAAAGTCACTGCTATTACAATATTGCTTCTCACTGTATTATTCCTTGTTCCTCTACATAAGACAGAGTTCTTTATCTTATTGTTACAATGGCTGTGGATAGTAATACATGATGTGCTTTAATATCATGAGCATCTTTAAATTCTAAATTTGGTGTATGTCTAATGAGAGACCCAAATTAAATCAATATTCTTTCTTAATGACAGCGTTATGAAAGAAGTTCTTACTTTAGCTAACAAATGTATATTCTTCTCACTATAACTGCAAATAAGGTCTAATTAATGACTTATCAGTTGCTGACCCATATTTACTAACATTGATGTTGCTTTTCCATCCTAATGAGGAGGATGCCAAGGAGGCAGTTGTTGGTTAATGGTGCACATGGCATTCACACTGTGTGCCCTAGGGTCTATTTAGTTCAGGAAGGCTACTCTTAATGGAGGAGGAGTTTTTATGGGTTGATATTGTGTTTGGATACATTCAAACAGAACACCGCCAGGAGATGATAAATCTTTCTAATTTCTTAGTTGACTTGTCACAGGACCAGATTAGAAAGTTATTAATTTCTTAAGCACAGTGTCTTTCTTTTTGCTGCCTAATTAGCCTCCAAACAAGTGCAGGGTCTGACCATGTAGATGGTTCTTAAGAAAAGCTCTAGAATATCTTGGATTTAAATGTGTTAACTCATTTGCAAGCTTATCTTCAGTGATTCTTACCCTGACTTATTTGGGAAACTGTACAGTTATTAGAGGAGAGGGCACTCTAAAGTTCTGACAGCACTTGTCTGCACAGCAAAGGAGAGAGATTTAGTCTGATCACATGACGAAAGAAGCCTCAGTTTACAGGCTTAAAAAAACAATGAGTCAAAATCAAATTGGAATCTAATTTGGAAATCTAATCTTTGGTGATCCAACATGCTCTCAAAGGCATTTCCTCCCAATGCAGGGGTTGACTTGCCTGCATGCGTCACTGATGTAATAACTTCTTATACTGAGCTCTCCTCTGTGCTAGGTGCATCGAGGACTACAAGCTTGGTGTGGATGGACGCTCTTGCCAACTCATCACGGAGACCTGTCCAGAGGGAAGTGACTGTGGGGAAAGCAGGGAGCTTCCCATGAACCAGACCCTCTTTGGGGAGATGTTCTTTGGTTACAACAACCATTCCAAGGAAGTAGCTGCTGGACAGGTGCTGAAAGGAACATTCAGGTAAACCTCATATGCATAGAAGTGATTATTTAAGGTTGTTGGTGGACTTTCTCTAAAGAGTTTTGCACTAGCATAAAGCTTTATATCTTGAAGCAGGGTAAATATGATATGCCTAAAGGGATCGACTGACTACATTCTTGCTCTTGGTCTTCTCCAAGAATACATTCCTTCTTCCGGAATCCAAGAACCATGCTTAGCTTGGGTTAATAGTAAAGTGTTAAATGAGATTTTACTTTGCCCAGGCAGGGACTGGAAGATTTTGCATGGAAGCCCACACGAAAATGCTCAAGCTCCATTTCCCTATGAATGGAAGCATCAGTGTGTGAGTCAGTCTAGAACAACAGTCTTCACAGTGTCATCTAAGGATATCTAAGGGTCCCCTCTCAAGGTATATCGAAGGTCCTGCCTTTTCCAACTACAGAAAGGCTGAATTTTCTTCCCATACTTCAATCCAAACAAGATATTATAGTGAGTTAAATTCAGATGTGAGAATCCAGCTATCTTCAATTGTTAGATATTTTTTAAATTTGCAAAAAATATAAAATATTACTTCTCTCACGTTTTATAAAATATGTTAATATTGAATGAATTCATTGTTGTTTTTACATGAATTAATAAATTTTTAAAATTTCTATTTTAATTTCCAATATTATAAATATTGATAGACATAATTGGGCCTTTTTATATAAATATAATAAAGCTACTTGGGGCCTTCAATTATTTTTAAGAGTGTAAAGGAATCCTGAGAATAAAATGTTTCAAATCATTGATTTAGAATATTTCTAGGTGATTCTCCATTCAATGCCTGTCCCTGTTCTGCCTTGGACTCTTTAAATACATCTTCTTAGAACCTACAGGGAAATATTTTCCAGGAGATGATGATGAGGAAGAAGAGGAAGAGGAGGAGGGTGTCAGTATTATGATATGGACCAGCAGTTGACAGAAACCTAGGCCTAGACTCTTATGAGCAACTGATAGTAAATTTTCAAGACAGTTTTTGGAATCAGCTGCTTTTTCTGTTGTAGACAGGAGACATTACTAACATTTCCCCTTTTAGCCTGGGAATTGGTTTGCCAAAGGCAAGAAGTGAGGTGTCATCACTAATGTAGTGGTGGCTGAAGTCTTCACTGTTGTCTAGAAATGAGACTGACTCTGTCTAGATCTTGTCGAGAGGGGGTCAGGAAGTAGGGACTGAGTTGGGAAAGAGGAAAGCATATTCTTTACCCTTTTGGTAGATCTTTTCAACTGGTTTATTTCCCATATCTGCCAGCCCTTACCCCACCAACCATACCCATTACGTCTTACTCCTGATGTGTATTTACAATGGGGTTCAGGGTGAGGGGAACTTCTTGGTTCAGAAAGAATTTTACATTGGGAGGCCATTTATGGTGGCTCATGCCTATAATCTCAGCACTTTGGGAGGTCAAGGTGGTGGGTGGTTCGCTTGAGCTCAGGAGTTTGAGACCAGTCTGGGCAACATGGTGAAACCCCATCTCTACAAAAAATGCAAAATATTAGCCAGGTGTGGTGGCACATGCCTGTAGTTTCAGTTACCTAGGAGGCTGAGGTGGGAGAATTTATCTGTGCCCAGGAGGTCAAGGCTGTAGTGAGCTATGATTGTGCCACTGCACTCCAACTTGGGTGACAGTGAGACAATGTCCCCCAAAAATAATAATTTTGCATTGTGGGTTGAAATTAGCAGGGCGTGGTGGCACATGCCTATAATCACAGCTACTTGGAAGGCTGAGGCAGGAGAATTGCTTGAACCTGGGAGTTGGAGGTTGCAGTGAGCCAAGATCATGCCATTGCACTCCAGCCTGGGCCACAAGAGCAAAACTCCGTCTCAAACAAAAACAGAAACAAAAACAAAAAAAACCAAAAATGCTCAGGAAGGAGTCAGGTTCACCTGAACACTCAGAAATGAAGGTCTACCCTGTTTCTAGGCAAAACAACTTTGCTCGTGGTTTAGACCAGCAACTGCCAGATGGTCTTGTGGTGGCCACTGTCCCCCTGGAGAATCAATGCCTAGAGGAGATCTCGGAGCCCACCCCTGACCCCGACTTCCTGACTGGTGAGTGTGCCTTCTCAACCTTATTCAACTGGCACAAACAGGTAGCTTCCTGCAGTTTCATAAAATTAAGATTTGACCTCGCTTACTTTAGTTTCTAAGCCAGTGATTTCCTTGATACACAATAAAACCTCAGCCATAAAACTGAATGCTGGTAGGATTATTTCTCAATAAAATTGTTGATATTATCATATAATCTCCTGCAAAGTGGTCCTAATAGTGTATTTTCTTGTTAGTTTCACAGAGATGCATTGAAAACAAATAAGATAATAGTTGCTTGGAGTTCTTGGGGGATTAGAGGAAGTGACCAGGTCACAGAGGCAGAGAGAGAAGCTAGATTGCTACTCTCACCTCAATATCCATCATTGCTACTGTTGGGTTTCCTGGCAAGTATTTACCAGCCATCATGAGGAAATAGAAAATGACAGTTTTGTTGTCACATGACCCTGGGTTTGCATCTCTGCTACTTTCTAGCTGTGTGCCATTAGACAATAGAGTCTCATGTGGTCTCATGGTCCACCATCATAAGGTGGGGATAATAATGCCTGCCCCTCAGTACTGTTTTGAGCCCAGCAGTATTCTTCCTTCAGACTCATGATGGAACAAACACACAGATTAATTAGAAGAGGGAGGAATCTCTGGATATGCTTGCCTGTGCCTCTGAAGACCCCCAGCTGGCACCTCCTGGGCCAAGGAAGAGACTTTCAAGGTGTCCCATGGACTAATGAGAGGCAGCTGACTGAGATTTGGCAACACTTGCTAGAAAACTAGACATGAGCTCAATTCCACTGATTGCTTTGTATGTTTCTCTGTTATTCTTCTCCCTATTCATTCTGTCTTCCTTATTCTATACCTTTGTAGACCCAGAAAGTCTGAGACAGGTCTCAGTTAATTTAGAAAGTTTATTTTGCCAAGGTTGAGGACGTGCACCTGTGACACAGCCTCAGGACGTCCTGACAACAATGTGCCCAAGGTGGTTGGGGCACAGCTTGGTTTTATGCATTTTCGGGAGACATGAGTCATCAATCAATATATATACGAAGTACATTGGTTTGGTCTGGAAAGGTGGGACAACTGGAAGCAAAGGCAGGAAGACTCTAAGAGGTGAGGGGGCTTCCAGGTCACAGATAGGTGAGAAACAAATGGTTGCATTATTTTGAGTTTCTGGTTAGCCTCTCTTAGCCTCTCCAAAGGAGGCAAATCAGATATGCATTTATCTCAGTGAGCAGAGGAGTGACTTTGAATAGAATGAGAGGCAGGTTTGCCCTAAGCAGTTCCTGGGTTGACTTTTCCCTTTAGCTTAGTGATTTGGGGGGCCCAAGATATTTTTCTTTCACACCTTTCTCTCCTTTTTTCTTCCTTTTCTAAAGAATGAGTTCAGCTAAGGGTAGGTCTCTTCCAGGCATCAAGCTATGTTAAAAATATGAGTTTAGACCTGAATGGGATGCAATGTAGGTCTGTCTGATATAATATAGCATAGTGTTTAACAGCCTCGGCTCTGGAGCCGGTCAGCAAGGCTTAGCTCATCACTGGCTGCATGATCTGGACACATTACTTAACTTCTCTGTGCCTCAATTTCTTTTACCTGTAAAAATGGGCATTCTAATACTATCTTCCTCACAGTATTGATATGAGGAATAAATAAATTCATATTTATAAAGTTTTTAGAACAGTTCCTTACCCATAGTGAGATCTATGTGTGTTGAATAAATAAATATTTAAAGGAAGAAAGAAAATAGGATGAAAACTATGAAGTAATACCTACCCTATGGAAAAGAAAGAGCAAGAGAAAAAACAAATATATTCTGGACCAAGAATAAATCCTTCAAAATCAGTAACCCTATGAAATACTACATGCATACATGCACATGCACACATACACACATCTGAAGAAATTAAATTGCAACTTCTGGACATATCTCTAAAGCCTGCATCTCTGGCATTAGGGAATCTAGTTTCCTTGTTGCCAAACTGTTTGGGCAGACACATTCCACATGTGTGTGTAAAATGCCTTGAAGACGTGTGAGGTGGTACATACATAGCATAGGTGACACACTGGTAATAATATACATGGCTCTGTTTAAAGATCTTGCAAGACACCTCTCTCACAATATAACTTATGGTAGAGGGAGGAGATTTTACTTCAGTTATGAGATAGCCAGAAAAAGTCCTGGATGTTACCTGAAGCTTTTGGGGAGGAGAGGGTGGATAGAGCTGAAAAACATCAGAAAAACATGTGGTTGACTCCCCATCTGTGGGAACAAGGAAAGATCTAAACCTGGTCCTCATTCACGATAGAAACTTCTTCCTCCACATGCCATTGGTCCTCTCCTAATTTGGCCCATTGAAGGTAAAAGGAATAGAAGGATGCCCAGATGGGACACTTTTATTTTGATGGTCCCGAGGCAGTCAAATTTAAGCTTCAGATCACTTTAACTCTAAAATCCTCTGAGCTAAATGTATGGAAGTCTTGACCTGGCTACTTTTCTACCTTGTGTTTGTTTTCAACCTGTTTTTGTTAAGAAGTGGTACCAGTTAAGCCAAGATCACATATTTCCTTTGATGTAAGCAGGGAATGGGTTTGTTTTAAAGCCCAGAATAATTGAAAGAATCTATTAAAGAGATATTTGGCCAAATCTTCCCCATGTTAACTCTAGTTCTGGGAACATTTTAATTGTGTCTTTCCTAGACTTATACAGGGAATCTTATATCATTTCACTCTATCTACTATTATAAGTCATAATTCCCATAAATTTAGTTTAGAGAATTTTAGAGCTAAAGTGGTCTTAAGAATCTTCTATATTAGCATTTCCAAGCGTGTTTTTTTGTTGTTGTTGTTTTTCTTATGAAAAATCATAGCTCCATTCATAAATGGGTTCTGCCTTCAAATATGTTTGGAAAGAGTATCCTCCTCTCAGCAATACACAACACCTCAACATTAGAGAAGTTTCCTAGAAGTCCTGCAGTAAAGAAATCCTTTTCACTTTACACCAGCAATTCCCAAGTCCATTTAACTAGAGAATCATTTTCACACATAACACCTATTTCTATCTTGTAGAATTATCAGTTTGAAGAACACACTGGAAAATACTGAACTACATGTCTTATCTTGCTGCTGGCTTCCCTCTTCATCAAAATAACAGGACTTTTTGGTGTTACATGTTGTATGGAAATAAACAAAGACCAAGCAAATAAGAACAGGCAAAGGCTATTTATTTGGAGGCTTGCTATAGCTGTCATCACTTGTATTTTGGCAGAGACTCAAAAGCAGGCAGAGGAGTGGAAAAGCTTTAGAGAGAAAAAAGGGAAGTCTTCAAGTATGCCCATATTGGAACTGTTGGTTGAGAAAGTTGTAGGTGGCTTAACTAGAAGTGAGCATCCTATGTGATTGGTTAGGGGTGCATATTGTACTTTCTCTGGTTGGACTTAAGTGGAACTGGGAAAAAAATAGGGAAGTTTTCAGCTATTCATCAAGTCTGGGTTGTTTGGTGTTAATTGTTATAGCGGTTATTTTTTGACTTCTTGGGCTGTTTGTTATGGATAGTGGTCTAATTTCCTGTAAGTCTGACTTACAGATAGTAGACTGACTTCCTAGGCTGGTTACTCTAGATAATGGGTTGGTTTTCTGAGCTGGTTGCTGCGGATTGTGAATCAGAGTTCTATTTTTAGATATAATCTGGCTGTTGTCCATTTGTGTATTCAGTCTTTCAACTGAGAAACGGAAGGAAGTCCAGAGGAGGTAGAGGAGGCTGCTGGCTGCATTCATAGGCCTGTTGGGTGCCACAGTCATTAAATCTACTTGAAGGTTTGGACCTCTAGGCTCTTTAGAATTTTTTAAAGTTCATCCAAAGGGGATGGACTCTTGGCTTTAGAACTTTGGGACAATATACATATATCCCTGACATTTCAGATAAAATAACAAGAAAAAGCTAGTGTCTTCCCTCCCTCCCTCCCTTCCTGTCTTCCTTTCTTCCTTATTCTTTCTTTTTCTTGCTTTGAATATTGCCTGTAAAGTCTTTTCAGTCCTTTTTTCAAGCATAGGTAGGAAAAATTAGTGTTTTTTCTTGAGAAAACATAGTCAGAGATATTGCTTGAAAAATAGTCATTCAGCAGAAATGTGTCCCAAAATAATAAAATTTTTTAAAAAATGGAATCTGTCAGACCTCTGAGCCCAAGCCAAGCCATTACATCCCCTGTGACTTGCACGTATATGCCCAGATGGCCTGAAGTAAATGAAGAATCACAAATGAAGTGACAATGCCCTGCCCTGCCTTAACTGATGACATTCCACCACAAAAGAAGTAAAAATGGCCGGTTCTTGCCTTAAGCGATGACATTATCTTGTGCCTGGCTCATCCCGGCTCAAAAAGCTCCCCCACTGAGAACCTTGTGACTCCCACTCCTGCCCGCCAGAGAACAACTCCCCTTTGACTGTAATTTTCCTTTACCTACCCAAATCCTATAAAACGGCCCCACCCTTATCTCCCTTCGCTGACTCTCTTTTCGGACTCAGCCCGCCTGCACCCAGGTAATTAAAAAGCTGTATTGCTCACACAAAGCCTGTTTGGTGGTCTCTTCACACATACGCGCATGACACTGACTGCCTATCAAGGGCACCTTGAGAAAGTATATCATATGGCTCACCTAGAAAATGTATATTTTAAAATACCCCTTTCGTTTTAACTAATGGAATTATTATCTGTAAGTAGGCATGGAAAAACACTTCTAAGCATGAACAGTTAAGTAACTGTTCCCTGACTATGGTGTGGCATAAATGCGTCCAGGAGAAATGTTGATCAGCTAAGTAATGGAGTTCAGTTGTTTGGCTCATTCTGGGTGGATATGGAGCGCCCTACCCCTCTTCCCCACCCAACATCTGTGCTTGTTTCTTTATTTTATCTTCTCTCTGTTGTTCTGGACTAAAAAACCCAGGAAGTTTTAACAAAAGCACTAATTAAGAAATGCCAAGTTTACGCAGTTAGGTATGATGAGAGAGAGGTAAGGAGGGTGATCATGATAAAATTATGGAGGCCATGTAGGTGTATGATACTTTCTCTTTTCTCAAAGAACTTTTTTTTTTTTTGAGACAGAGTTCCACTCTGTCACCCAGGCTGGAGTGCAATAGCATGAACTTGGCCCACTACAACCTCCGACCCCTGGGTTCAAGCAGTTGGCACGCACTACCATACCCAGCTATTTTTTTTTCTTTTTTTTTTTAAGTAGAGATGGGATTTCACCATGTTGGCCAGCCTGGTCCCAAACTCCTGACCTCAAGTGATCTGCCCGCTTTGGCCTCCCAAAGTGCTGGGATTACGGGCATGAGCCACTGCGTCCAGCTTTCTCAAAGAACTTTTATGCCCATAATTTTATTTTGTTCTCACAACCTGCCTGTAAGGTAGATAGGATGAATACTATTATTTACACTTTTCATGCATGAAAACACAAGTAAATGAGTGGCCTCCCCAAAGTCATACAACTGGTAGGAATCCAAACTGAAAAGAAAGCAAGAGATCATCTCACCTAAAACTCTCACCTTACAGATGAAACAACTGGGAACAGAAAGATCCCTGGGCCAGGTAGCCAGAGAGGATAGTTAGGTTGTGAGAACAAGAAGTTATGGGTATGAAAGTGACTGTCATTTTGAAACGACCTACTGCAGCATCACAGCCAACCTTAGAGCTCAGACTTTGTGATTTCTTTCCTGTTTCTTTTTCCCCTACGAAATAATTCAATTAAAGGTGGCTTTGCCTAATAATTTGAAAAATTTTTATTTAGTGGACTTGTTTTTTTTTATAAATACACTTTTCAAACTAAAAGCAAAGCTGTTGAGCTGACCTAATTAGACAATACTTGTTATATTAAATAGTTCTACATATCATGCACATATTATGCTCTCATAAAATGTACCTTTAAAGCATGTGACTGAAGTCTTAAACTTGTAAAGTTAGAATTCCATTTGTATGCTTTTGAAGTTAACGTGAAAGTTAAAAGCCAAAGTATGTAGTAGTATGACTGTTGGTAGTCGCAAAGATTAACGACCTAAAAGAATATTTGAAAGAAAAGAATACTAAAAACCTTCTCTTGGTTTCAGGTAGCTTACCTTTGATTGCCTAAGAAAATTTAAGCAATTGATTCACTAAGCACCTTTCCTGACCTGTTTTCTTTTCGCCTTACCAAAAATTATTCCCATATGATTCACACAAAAATGAAAATTTGGCAGTTACTCACCTAATTTGATCCGGGTTGACAAGCAGCTAATTAATCCTACCGACTCTTCATCCAGTTTAAATATTAAATTAGTTGATTTAGCCTGAAAGAAACATGGGTCAAAATGGCAGGATAATTCACTACATATGTATTATTGCCATTATATTTGTAGATATGCACACACACCACACATTCTATGCGTAATATATATAAATGTACTATATATTGCTCTTATATCTGTATATACATAAATATGTACACACATATGCAAGTGTGTATATATTCCTATAACTTACATATATAGCAAAGATTAAGCATAGAAATAAAGCTAAATTGTTTTTCTAAACCTAGCAAGGCAACTTTTTTTCCTATGACCTAATTATTTTGTTTTGGTAGCATTTATATTTATAGTAATGGCTAGAATTCAAACAGGGTGACACTCTTCCTTCAAGGTACTCAAGGAAGAACAGCCCATTAGTAACATCACTAAGAGGCTGTAAGGTTGTGTTTATTGAGAGTGACTTTGGACAACTAACTTAACTTCTCAGAGCCTCAGTTTTTCCATTAGTAGAAATGAGACAACACACGGCTATCATAATGTCTGGCACAGAGATGGCACTCAATATTTGGCTGTTCCTGCCACTTAATGATTTAGTCACCCTGATACTGTTCCTTCTGGTAAAGAAGAAATAAGCATTATCAGCCTGAGAGTAATTAAAACTTAAATACTGAACACAAATCAGTTAAATGAGACAGAAAAATCAATGTTATCAGGTATGTGAGCTGAGTCAATTACTGCAACCATTAAAAAGAGTAAAAATCGGGTGTATTACAGTAAGCCTAGGGTTTAATATAAATTTGCTATGGGGATATCATAGCAGAATGAGTAAGAACTGCCACCTGGCCTCAGACTCATCTGGAGCCCCATCCTGGCTTACCTGGTGTCTTAGGGATCTTATCTTTTTTCAAAGTACTTTTATGCCCATAATTGTATTGTTCTCACAACCTGCCTGTAAAGTAGATTGGATGAATACTATTATCCCCACTTTTCAGATATCAAAATGCAAACAAATGAGTTGCATGGCCCCAAATCATACAACTGGTAGGAATCAGAATTGAAAAGGAAGCAAGAGGTCATCTCAGTTAAGCCTCTCACTTTACAGACAAAATGACTGGGCACCAAAAAGTCTCTTTGCCAGTTAGCCAGAGAGAGGCTAGTCAGGTTTTGAGAACAAGAAGTTATTGCGTATGAAAGTGACTGTCATTCTGAAACCACCTACTGCAGTGACATAGCCAGCCTTAGAGCCTCAATTTTCTCATTTAAAAAATTCACATAATAACAACTCTCCCACAAGGATCAAATGGCTTAATATATGTATGCAAAGTGCTTAGCAAAATGCCTGGCATGGAGTAAGGGTTTAATAAATGATAGCTGTTGTTACTGTGGTTCCAGAAATTCTCTTCATCAAAGAATATTTAATCATTTTCTCACAATTACAACACTTCTCCTCATAGAGGTGGGTCATGTGTTTTGATTTGGGACTTATGAATCAGTCTCAGAACTGAGCTTACATCTTTTCTGTCCTTAGGGATGGTGAACTTCAGTGAAGTGTCTGGGTACCCTGTGCTGCAGCACTGGAAGGTCCGGTCTGTGATGTACCACATCAAACTCAACCAAGTGGCCATCTCTCAGGGTGAGCACTGCTGCGGCCTATCCTGCCCACCTTCTCTGGAACTTAGAAGTCCTTTCCAAGGGGAGAAGCCTTTGGTCCCATTGTTGAAGATGCAGCCTAAAATGTAGCTACTACATGAGGTGTGAGAGCTATTTACTCAGATTTATCCAAAAGAGCAGATGGCTAGAATCGGATTCTTTTCTAAGTAGAGATTACATTGCACATGTTATCTTGGACTACAGAAGAGAAGGCAAGGGCAAGACTGGAGCCAATGAAGGTATAATTTTTCCTGGGCTCATCCAGTTTGTGGAGAGGATACATAAAAGCAGACTTTTCACAAATTGACAGAATTAAGCATTCCAAATGCAAAGAACGTAATTTAGAGACTCCATACAATGAACTAAAAAAAGAGAGCAAGAAAGAGCAGGGAAGGAAAACCAGAAATCAGCCTAACACTCCTAAATAGCAAGTGAGTGAAATAAAGAGACTGAGGGATTGAGAGAGAGAGAAAGAGAGAGAGAGAGAGAAATAGATATTAGCTCACTCTGTATAGTTAGTAAGTTAAGGAGTAGTGAGTTCTAAACTTACTTAGGGTTTTAGAGTCAGCAGTAGGGAGGTAGAGCCTTAAGGCCAATGGGAGGAAGATAAATGGTAGAGGACAAATAGAGAAGTTATGAAGTTAAGTGAGACAGAAACTCACAAAGGCTAAAGTTTTGTGCATAAAGATAATGCATTAAGAATATAACACATTTTCATAGGACACAGGGGATTCAGAACTTTTTCTCTTTTAACACAAAAGAGTTCTTGGCAAGAAGTGATTGGGATGAGGACCTTACTGACAGAAACTCTTCTGGTGCAGCACATCTAGAAAGAACTAAGCTACTTTTCATTCTAGGAAAAAATACATTAGAGATTTTACTCCATTTCCATAGTCAGTGTACACCCAGCACAGATGCTATGCGTGTCAGGAGTTAACAATCAAATATCGCTGTTGTCACGTGCCATTCAAAGTCACACAATGGTGTCACTGTGATGTGGTTCTCAGCACTTGAAGTCTCAAGCTGAACTAGACTTGACTTTGCCTTCATAGGAGACAGGTATGTAGAAGAGGAGATCATTAAAAGCTAGCCAGATCCAAAAGGTATTGGATTTGGAAAATTTACCATAGGCCATCTTTCAGACAGATATACAGTAATTCTCTTAAAGAGAGACAGCAAATCCAAGATTTGCCTGCAGGGTTAGGGGAGAGGAGGCTAACAAGTTTTCTTTTCCATTTGTCATTTCCCAGTCCTTTTATTTTAGAATTTCTGCAATAAAATAGGAGTGTATTAGTGACTTTTCTTTCCTTTCTTCTGTCATTGTCTTCTCATTGCCCATGTCTACGTCTGAAGGCAGTATTTTGCAATTGCCTTTTTTGATCACTACCCACAGTTAGAACACATTTTGTATCATGACCTTGTGCGTACACATACTCCCACATGCACACAACAGAAGTTTCATGAAGCGATACTTTATCTTCATGATATGAAATGTTCTCAACTGGTATTTGTGTTTCTATTTTAGACTATGCTAATTGTTTCTGCTTTTTTCAAATGCTATTATTTGAACTCACTAAATTGATTTAATGTCAAGACCTGTGATTAAAAAAAAAAAAATTGATTTAAAGGGGGCAGGAGTAGAGGTTTGGCAACGTTTTGCTTAACTTGGCACAAAGTTAGTACAACCAACTGGCTTAAAAGATACTCACTTAGGAACTGAAATGTCTGATTTAGCTAAATGGAAACACTCACCAGACACTTCTAGCTAGCTCTCCCACATCACTTTGAGCCACACAGGCACTTCCATGTTTGGGACTGAATTGCCTGAGAATCTGTATACACAAAATGTGAGCCCTCATTCTTACCCTTGGGTGATGCCTCTCCATAGCCCTCAGCAATGCTCTCCACTCGCTGGATGGGGCTACATCTCGTGCAGATTTTGTGGCGTTGTTGGACCAGTTCGGCAACCATTACATCCAGGAAGCTATCTACGGCTTTGAGGAGTCCTGTTCTATCTGGTACCCAAACAAGCAGGTGCAGCGGCGACTCTGGCTGGAGTATGAAGACATCAGTAAAGGTGAGTGGCATGCTTGTTGGCAAATTCCATACCTCATGTCAGTACCGGCTGCCTGCATACCATCTGTAAGACCGATTTTAAGGAGTCTGTAATAACGGGTCTTACTCAGATTTTCCCACAATGCTCTGTGCCCATCTTTAACATTTCCAAGGTTTGGTTGCAAAAACCAAATCTCAAAATCAAAGTGTTTAGGGAATTCTAGATGCAGAATGGGGTCAAAACTGTAGGCTTACTATGTTAGTTATCACAGAGAGAGTCCTCGAAGGATTCTTGCCAGCCACCATCCATTTTGCTACCCTAGGGAGGACAAAGTATCAGACTGCTTGTACTTATTTACTTACTGCTTGTACTTACTGCTTGTAAGTAAGAGAGAAGAAGCAGAGAGCATGATTCAGTCTCCAGGAGTCACACCCAACTCTGCCTGGAATCCCTTTATAGCAGCTACATACATAGTAAACCTCTTCTTGCTTCATCCTGCCCTCTGCGTAGGCTCATTTTTCTGACTGATTTGTGTTATGAGGGAATCTCTATTGGCCAAGCGTTTATATAGCTCTGAATAACAGCCTCACAAACAAATCTTTGTCTACTGTCTTGACAGCAAGTTAGTATTCAGTTCAAGTAAGTATAAGAAATTGGAATTTTTTTATACCTTCTTGATTCACTCTCTGGTATAGCAGACATGGTGGCCAGTATATTTGTATCTGATCAACCAAGACTGCTTTAGAATTGCCATTCATGGAATTTCTCTTGGGTTTATCCACATGGCATTCTGATGAGGCCGAGTTGTGGATATGGGACTTGCTAAAGGGCAAGTGATGAATTAGCCCAATAAAAACTCAAGAAATGGGTCATCTTAAGACACAGTGACCAAGGCAGGGCTCCTCTGAGACAAGGGACCTCTACTGTCAGCAGGGCCGCCACAGGGGCAAGTATGTCTCTGTGACTGAGGTGCTCTTGGTTCTCGGAGCTCCACACAAATTCCTGTTTTCCCTTGCTCAAGAGGTAGCAGAGCTATGATGGTCTCTCCTCTGGCTGGGCACTTTCTCCCAGAAGAAACAAGAGATTTGTGTCTGGGCTACAGTGGCTGCAGTCATTCATTCCCCTCCAGCCTTGGTTCCTGTAAACTCAGAAACACAACCACAGGCTTCTGCTATCTCTTCAAACTTCAGGATCTTAACATTGTTCTGATTCCAATTTGCCAAGAGAGCAATGTAATATAAGCAAATGTAGATACTAGCAGTTCCAGCTGGCAAAGCTTTCTTATGTTTTCATGCCAGAGCCTGAGGACTGAACCAGAGGGCTGAATCCTCTTCTATTTCTGTTTGCCAGTGGTTCAAGGATTGCCAGGGTCTCAGATTTCTGGGAGATAAGAGTCTGACCCTACCAAGAGCTCCTGGTTCTAGACCTTGCCTCTCTCCCAAGCAATGCAATGTCCTTAAGGTTAAATACTGAATCCAAGAGGGAATTCTGTCCATGGCTTTGGCATTATGCCCTATTCTTCTTATTGCAACCCTCTCTTGCCGCTCAGGAGCTAGTTTTGCAACAGTCTAAGTGTTGACTTTGGTTCTCTGAAATACAGTCTATATTAAGCTCCTTGCTTGTTACTAATCTTAAAAGACATTCAAACATTTTAGTAGGTCTACGTCAATCTCTATCTACCACCTTCATTCCTAAAACTTACCTCTAAGTTATAGGATTTATGTGTTTTCTTCTTTAGTCTGGTTCTTAAAATATATTTCTCCTCCTTTGGCATCCATTTCCTTTTATTCCAAATGCTGCACGAGGGAATGTCACTGATAAAGAATGATATGTGCATAAGACAAAGGGAGACATTCTTCTGTCCTGCTCTCTGAGAGGGCTGATACTGAACGGAACTTTACCCTAGGAGTGACAAGTGTGCTGCGAGGGCTGTACCTTCCGTGACATGCAAGGGACACTATTTTTGGGCTTGAGTCCTTTGATTACATGTTATTGCCTGCTCTGACTTGAAAACCCTCCTAGTAAAATGAGTTTCTCTGTTTCTTATTTCTGTACTTATGACCAGATACCTAAAATTACGTATGGATTGAATAGGAAAGGAAGTTTACCAGGGTGAAGTGAAATGGAAAAAGCACAGGACTTAAGAATGGAAGTCTGGAGTCATCCGGGTGATATTGCTTTAGTCAATCATTTATCTGGACCTCATCTGTAATGCCCTCTCTAGTTCTCCAGCCCCGACAGTTTAGGAATCCTTATGAATCTTCCTTTACATGGGATGTGTTCTCAGGTTAGGTATTTGGGTAAAAGTCTCCCCTTCTCTCTACAAAGTCATAGAATTCTTATGAGTAGGTTTTTTGCCTTATGCAACTTTAAATTCTCAGAGCCACAGAACCACAGAGCCAAGCACATGGTAAGCACTCAAGGTGTTTGCTGTTGCCGTTGCTTTGTTGTCACTGACAGTGATGATGGTGGTAGTAACGGTGTAAAAGCCCCCCTGAGGTGGTGACTTCCATGTGGGTTTTATTGCAGATATGTAACTTGCTTTAGTTATGCCTGACTGAGGAAAATTCAGAGATGGGTGTTTTGGGCCAGATCTTCAGAAGGCAACCTCCCATTCAACAGGCACTTATTTGTCATGCTAACACTATGTGGTTTGCCATACCAACGTTGAGGATCATCTTGCTCAAGATAAGTCTGATGAAGCCTGTCTTAATTTTTTTTTTTTTTTTTTTCAAGACAGAGTTTCACTCTTGTTGCTCAGGCTGGAGTGCAATGGTGTGATCTCGGCTCACTGCAACCTCTGCCTCCTGGGTTCAAGTGATTCTCCTGCCTCAGCCTCCCGAGTAGCTGGGATTACAGGCATACACCACCATGCCCAGCTAATTTTTGTTTTTTTAGTAGAGTCGGGGTTTCTCCATGTTGATCAGGCTGGTCTCGAACTCCCGACCTCAGGTGATCCACCCACCTCAGCCTCCCAAAGTGCTGTGATTATAGGCATGAGCCACTGCACCTGGCTTCTGTCTTAATTTGTTTTTACAGAGCAAGTAAAACATTTCAGAAATGAAATTTTCAACCTCCCGTCCCCATGTCTAACCTTACTCATATCTTCTCCCATCGTTCTTTGCCCACACGCCACAGAAAATGTTGGGAGATTCTTCCTCTCCAGACTAACTTCTCCACCTGCGTGCTGGCACCCATCCCTCCCTGCTTCCTCTAGACCTCACTCCTTCATTACCTTCCTCCTTTTTAATCTTTACAACCTCTTCAGTCACTGAACTCTCTCTTCTGCAACCTTGTATCTTCCTAAAAAATAATCCTTTTATAAACACGCACCCCTCTTTACCACTGTTCCTTTTCGATGTATTAGCACCTCATTTCTTACAAGGGTAGTTTATACCTCTTTTCTCTACTTCTTCACTTTCAGTTCACTCTTCAAATTATCACTTTCAGCTATTTTTCTCTACAAAAACAACACTGGGAGAAGGAAATCTACCCTATGGCTTCTTAATTGGAGATTCCCTGATGTCAATCCTGTGACCATCCCATGTATCTCAGCATAAGACTGTGTCCCTCTTGACCAGGGCAGCTTTCTTGAAAATCCTCTTTTCCTTGATGCCCCAGATGTAATTCTGTCCAGATTCTCTTCATAAATCTTTGGCTTTTATTTCTCTTTTTTTTGTGTGCGCATACTCCTCTAAAGAAACCATGTGCATCTTGGTCATTTCACGGGGTTTTGTCCTTAGTGAGTCTCTCCCTCCTATTTTTGGGCACTGTCCCTTTGCAGCCACCTCCACTGGCGCTCCTAATTCTCTCCTTTTTTCTGAGGCTTGAAACCTCCTTTGCTCTTGAGTGTTTAGCATTTCTACCTGGAAATTCTCCAGGCACCTCAATGATGGATGCTTTCTCTTCCCCATAAGTACTACACTGTGGTAGATTTGTGAACTCCATTGATGGGTCACAGTGTGGAGTGAGGATTCCTTCTTGATCCTCCTCTTTACTCTCCACATTAAACCATTACAAAGTCCTTTTCACCACCTACGTACGTCTTCAACAGGGTCTCCCGTTCTCCGTTTCTTCAAGGTTCTCAAAAACTGTTGCAATCACCCCGTCATGTGTCTCTTCCTCTTCAGTTTCCTGCCACTCCACTCCATTCTACATTCTACAATTCACCGTCTGTTATCCTTTTTTTTAAGACAGAGCCTTGCTCTGTTGCCCAGGCTGGAGTGCAATGGTGCGATCTCGGCTCACTGCAAGCTCTGCCTCGCGGGTTGATGCCATTCTCCTGCCTCAGCCTCCTGAGTAGCTGGGACTACAGGCGCCTGCCACCATGCCTGGTTAAATTTTTGTATTTTTAGTAGAGATGGAGCTTCACCGTGTTAGCCAGATGGTCTTGATCTCCTGACCTCGTGATCTGCCTGCCTCGGCCTCCCAAAGTGCTGGGATTGCTGATGTGAGCCCCTGTGCCTGGCTTGTTATTTTTAAATGCTGTTTAATGACATCACTCCTCAGCTTGAAACCCTTTAGTAACTCCTTTCTGCCTTCTCAGCACGAACAACTGACTGCACTCCCTGTATTAGTTTTCTGTGGCTGCTGTAACAAATTACCAGAAACTTGGTGGCTTAAAAAAGCACGTATTTATGTTTCTTAGAGTTCTGGGGGCCAGAAGTCCAAACTCAGTTTCGCTGGACTAAATTCAAGGCACCACCAGGGCTCGTTCTTTCTGGAAGCTCTAGGAAAGAATCCCTTGCCTTGTCCTTTCCAGCTTCCAGAGGCCACCTGCATTCCTTAGCGTGCGGTCTCTTCCCCATCTTTAAAGTGCATCACTCCAGTCTCTGAGCCACATAGCCTTCTCTATGACTTTGACTCCTCCTGCATCCCTTTTATAAATACCCTTTTGACTGCATTGGGCCCACCCAGATAATCCAAGATAATTTCCCCGTTTCAAGATCTTTAATTCAATGATATTTGTAAACTCTCCTTTGCCATTTACAGGTTCTAGAGATTAGGACTGTGGGAGCCATTTTTCAGCCTACCACCCCCTCTCACCTCTCCAGCCATTGCATCACTGACTGCTACCTACCCCGGGTACCCTCTACTCTGATGACATAAGGTTATCTTCTGTCAATCCTAAACCGTTTCATTTGCCTCTGCACAGTTTAGGTCCCTAGAGACTTCCTTCCTGCTTTAATCCAAGGTCACAGATTTGCTCTCTGACGTCTCCACCACTACTCTGTCTTACTCAGAAATTTTCTCTCTTGAATGCTTCTCTTGTCCTCCACTTGAAACTCTCTTGTCCCTTTGTGTCTGTTCTGTTGCCTAATTCCTGGGGGCATCTATCTCTCTTTCCAGGCCCTGAGGATCAACACATTAGTCTTCCTGGCTATGGTTTATGTTTCTTGCTTGCATTTTTCTTTCACCTCCTAAAGTTCTATAAATTGCTAGACCTTAAATAATTAAATAATACCCTGCCAAATGTCAGGCCCCATCGTGGGTCCAGGACTAAGATTTCCCTAGTTTGAAAGAGGGCATCAAGGTTTTTCACACTTCCAAGACTTGGGGCATGTGATTCTCAATCTATCTAACTTGCCCTCCATTCTACCATCTCCTCCTTCCCACTCTTCAAGAGCTAGCTCCAACATCACTCCCACCAAGCCTCCCCTGACACTCAGACAGGGTTCTCTGCTGCCTATTTTATGCTCTCACAGCTCTTCATATGGATTCTTTGGCAGCACTCTCTACGTTTCCCTGGATTGTCATTTCCCTGCACGACTGTCTTCCATAATAATAGACTTGACAGTATTTACCATATTTCTCTTTTTTTTAATTTCAAAAGTTTATTTATTTAAAGTAATCAAAATGCAGAAAATAGAATAAAATGAAAAGTAAATCTTCTTTCCACTCTTATTTCCCAGTAATCGAGTTCCACTCCCTAGAGGCAATCAGGCAACCACTGCTACCAGTTTATTGTCTATCTACCCAAAGATAGTCTATTCCTAGCCAATGGAAGTGAACAAAGCAAGCTTTAGAAGAATAGACATACTAGGGTCTGGTCTTTCTGTAAAATTATAAATACATATATATTTAATTATGTTATCCTTTTTCTAAAAATATATATATTTATATATAATGTATGTTATATATGTATATGAATTTGTGTGTATATTTATATAATATACACATACATACAAACATGCATATTTATAGAGAAACATGACCATATAATCTCAAAATAAATGATCTGTTTGCTCCAAGATTAGAGATATGGATGAGGGACTTTTATTTTTTGGACTAAAAACTTCCAAATTGCTTTTCCCACAAGCATCTGCCACTGTTATAATAAAACTCTTTTAAAAGATTGAAAAGCATATTCTGAAAGTTTATGTTATCCTGAGTTAACTGTATCAGTGAGGTAACTGATAACAAAGGAAAACATACTTTTTTATCTGCAGAAAGCTGAGCTTTGGACTGAAGTCTAGGAGGAATTACAAAAGATATGACCACGTCTTATTAATCTTTGAGTCTTCATCCCTGACACAGTGCCTGGCATGTAATTAACATCCACATTTTGTTAAAGGAATGAATCCTTTATATTTTCTTACTTCATGAGAAACCAGTAAAGAGATATAGATCTGTATATCCCAGAGAAATAACCAAGAAAAAAGGAAACCTATTTTAAATTAGAACTTTCAGGGGTTTAATTGTACCTCACCTGATGCACTAAGCACAGTACATTTTTTTTCTTTTTCTTTTCTTTATACTTCATTCAGGAGTGGATTTCCTTGGGTCTTTCTTCCCTTCCTTTTCCAATATCACTTTCATTGTTGCTTTAGATCTGACTTTTGCCATCACCTTTTCTTGCTATTGCTTTTGGTGCATATCAGCGGGGTTATCTGGGTGGACAAATTGTAACAAGCAAGCTCTTCCATTCCACTGCACCTTCTCGTTCATAATCCACATTTTTTTCTACATAATCCATCTTTTCTTTCTGGCCAGTTTCTTCCTTCCCATCAGGAAAGCTGAGAAGAATGACTGGCTCTCCCTCTGAGGCACAAGCTTAGTTCATTCTCTAATGTGACGCTCAGGCTCTAAGCAGCGGTAAATCAGAGTCGAAGAAAGGAGTAAACCAGCTACATGGCATTGTATTTCCAGCAGACAAGATGCCATGTCTTCCACGTTTGTATGTGGATAAAGCCCAGGAAGACTAAACTGGTTCCTCTCCCAAGATAGTAAACAGACCTCTGCTTTGGCTGAACCAAAAACAACAGCCGAATCAGCAATGCCTTCTAATCCTGCTCTGTGAATGCTGGTCAGCCTAGACCTGTCCTTGTGTATTTGAGGCTGATGTAGTTCTTAGGCTAACTTGCTTCATTGTAACATATGTCATAAAAATTACGCAAATTTATAGAAATCCAATGAGGAGTCATAACAAATTTCTAAAAGGCTTTACGTTTTACAACCCCAAAGTTGCAAACTAGCTCCGAAGGATCTTCCTATATACATTTACAACAACAAAGTTAGCACTCAAGTACCAAAGCAATTATGGCATGTAGTTATTTTCTCTAAATGATTAATTAATTCATTCATTCAACAAATGTTTGCTGAGGGCCTGCTATGTGCAAAGCCCTGTAGTGAGCAGAGAGGGGATTTAGAGAAGGCAGCTGTTCAACGACATTCACAGACAGACAGGCCTGATGAAGGTGCTGCCACAGCGAAGCCCACTGGTGTCATAGACAGAGCCTCCTGAAGACACTCTAAAGCTTTCCTAAACATATGTGTGAGGATTTAATTTGAGTCTCCAAGTCCCTCGGCTCTGACGCAATGAGTCCAGAGTAAACTAGATATGTAGGTTGAGGGAGAAAGTTACTAAGAATAATATTACCAAATAGCTACCTTTTTTTTTTCTTTTTGAGCACTTACTTTGAGCAGGCACTTTGCTAAGCATGTTATATCGCCTTTTTCATTTAATCTTCAAACATACATATCGTTTAAGTCTTACCCTCCCCATTTTATAGATTGGGAAATAATAATAATGAGAGCTTAAATAATGTGCATGTAGTTACAGAAATAGTAAGTAATAGAGTCAGGATTAAAACGAATGCCTTGGCCGGGCACAGTGGCTAACACCTGTAATCCCAGCATTCTGGGAGGCTGAGGCGGGCAGATCACGAGGTCTGAAGATCGAGACCATCCTGGTTAACATGGTGAAACCCCGCCTTTACTAAAAAATACAAAAAAATTAGCTGGGCATGGTGCCAGGCGCCTGTAGTCCCAGCTACTCGTGAGGCTGCAGCAGGAGAATGGCATCAACCCCGGAGGCGGAGCTTACAATGAGCGGAGATTGCGCCACTGTACTCCAACCTGGGTGACAGAGGGAGACTCCTTCTCAAAAAACAAACAAACAAAAAGAATGCCTTTACCTACTGAGATGGACTGGGAATCACTTCTTACCTTTTAGCCTGCCAATTGCACAAAAACAGATCAAAGTAGAAAAGTTTGTGAACAAAATGAGGTAGAATAAGAAACAATTGAAGCCAGGAAACTGGTCAAAGGTAAACCCACCATGGACCAGAAATCAACCCTAGGTAGATTTCATGGTGATCCACTGCCATTAACTCTTAGTTTTTTGTATTTTTGAGTGTTGTGGGATTTATTTTGGCCATGATCCATAATGACGACACAGTTGTTGGAATAGTTTTTGTCTCTTATCCAACAGTGCTTCTTAAAATGTAATACGCATATGTATCACCTAAGATCTTGTTAAAATGGAGATTCTAATTCAGTAAGTCTGGGTGGGTCCTGAAATTCTGCGTTTCTGACAAGCTCCCAGATGATGCCAAAGCTGTTAGTTCCAAGACCACATTTTGTATAGCAAGTCTGTATATTTTTCTTGAAGACCTGCAGGCAGTGGGTTCTCTTACTGTCTTTTTTCATCCTGTCTAATACAGAAACTTCGACACTGGAGCCATGGCACGGTGGTCTCCAGGGTTATGCCCTGATGTCAACTCCACAGAGGAGTGTCAGGCAGGAGGACTATCCTGAGTGGTTTTCACTTTGGACCAAGGCTTTTCTTTGATTAGGCCATTGATTACTAGGCTTGTGTGCAGAAAATAGTTTGTGTGCAGAATTGAAGAATTGAACTATCTAAAGCCCTCAGGCACTGAAAGGAATTGGGAACATACCAAAAATCAGTATTAAAGGCAATAAGCTGACTTTTGTGTTTAATAGCTTTGTACTACTCTAGGCAACATTGTCCTAATCTTACTATCTCAGGAAATCTCTGTCTAGGTTGCTTAAAGCAGTATTCAAATGAGGCCCTCATTTTTTCCTCTAGAAAGTTTTTGAAGAGTTTTGCATCCTAACCTGGATAGTATTTTGGTTGATGGGAAAATTCTAGTGCTGATGAAAGCTCCTTTCATGTAATTATCAGCCTGACAATAGTAACATATTGTCTCTACCATACAATTTAGTAGTTAATTTTATCATATTCTGGACTATTCGCAACTACTCCAGATATGTAAACTTTGCCTTCAGAACTTGATTGATTGCTTCCTGGAATGGGCTGTTCATTTATTTATTTAACACCTTCTATATCTAGTCATTGGACTAGGCTCTGGGGCTATGATAATGAATGATGCAAAAACTTTTCCTGCTTTTCTGGAGCTCATATCCTAGTGAGAAGAGAGAGAAAATGTCAAGTAATAAATAAATGAAAGCAATAGTTTCAGATACTGATAGATGCTTTGAGGAAACTGAAGGCAGTTGACGTACCAGAGGTTGACTGGAGGACTGGAGTAAATCCAGATGGCCAGCACAGAGAAAGCCTCAGTGACGGTGATTTTGAGCTGAGACTTGAAAGATAAGGAGCTGGTCATGTAAAGATGGGAAGCAGAACAATCCAGGCAGATGAAATAGCAAACGCAAAACCCTTACAATTGTTTTCTGAATTCCCATAGTTCCTAGAAAAGTGTAGGACCTATAGGAAATAATTGCTAAGTATCAGAATGATAACCAACATGACTGTGGAAAAGAGAGAAGCGTAGCTTCTTCTCTACATATCCCGGATGGGATATGTAGAGAAGAAACTCTATTTATGGCCAAGCTAAACTGAGGCCACTTTGTTTAGTGCATTTTCTTTTATCCAACATGCAGCTCAATGTGCAACTGGGCTGGCCATGGAAATACAGACCCAGGAGAAGTAAGCATATGGCTAGAGGCTAAATAATACAAGACATATATTTACCAGGCATTTTATCTTGATTAAGTTATAGGCTCCAATCCACCACTAATTATCTCTGCAGGAAATGTGTTAAGGAAAAAAAAAAAATCACAAGATAAAGGGTAAGGAAAGGGAAGATTCTACATCAGATGTGAGAATCTGAACTTGACATCATTGGGGTTTTCACATCTTTTGGGGTGAGTACTTCATGTCCTAAGCAATAAAATGTCTATACAGTAGTCCCCTTTATTTGCAGGGAATCTTTTCCAAGACACCCAATGGATGCCTGGAACCTTGAATAGTACTGAACCCTACATATACTAGGTTTTTTTTTTTTTTTCCTGTACCTACATACCTATGACAAAGTTTAATTTATAAATCAGTAGGAGATTAACAACCATAACTGATAATAAAATAAGATAATTATACTGTAATAAAAGTTAGATGAATGTGGTTTCTCTATCTCAAAATGTCTTATTTTACTTATTTCTGGACTGAAGTTGACTATAATTACCTGAAGTGGCAGAAAACAAAACTGATGATGATGGGGGCCTGCTGTATTGCCCATCCTACTCTTGTCCAACAAGACAACATGTTGAGGGAAAGAGTACTGGATTGGGGATCTGGGAGAACTGGGTTTTTTGTTTCAGTTGAGCCAATAGCCAGCCAGCTGACCTAGGATAAATTATTAACCCTCTTCAAAATAATTTTCTTATCTGTATAATAATGAAATTAGATTATACTTAGAGTTTCTTCTAGTTCTAATATTCTGTGACTCTATAAACTCAGCAAATGATTTCTACTTCTGATAAGGGAATACAACCATTTAATACTGCCTGACTCAAGGTTAAATAGGTTAACTCGGTTGATATTGCAATGGAAGTAGTTGAATGTAGTTGTCTGTAGCAAGGATTTATTATTAGACAGAATTGCTTCAAAATTTTTCTTAGATATGGTTCTTGAGAAGTTTACTTAATGGCTGTGAGCCTCAGTTTCCATGTCTGTAAAATAGGGTTAGCAATACTTATATTAAAAGGTTGTACCAGGATTGGATATAATTATGCATAAAGCACAATGTCTAGTATTTTTTAAGTGTTCAGTGCATTGGGACTCATTATTACTACATTACTATTATTAGCATTATTTGAATGAAATTTGAAGCTCATCCCCCTATTTTTGAACAAAATAGCAACTGATAAAAATTTAAAAGAGATGTTAGTAAAACTTGCCCTGGGTAAAATTCACTCTTTGTACAACACATATGTATATTGCAGAAGTCACAGATTGCCTACTAACTTGTGGTTAGTGGAACAGAAGGGTCAAATCTCCATTCTAAAAATCAGGATCAGGATCACCTCCTTTGCCAACCATATTCAGACCTTGTTGTAGCCAGTTTTATTGGAAAAGATCAGGAAAGAAATACCACTTCTCCCACCCATGTGAGAATTTTTTTTTTTTTTGCAGTGGGGGCTGGAGTGGACACTATAAAAATGTGCTGTCTGTGGAAAAGACTCCCAGGCTGGCCTCAAACTCCTGGCCTCAGGATCCTCCCGTCTCAGCCTCCCTGAGGAAGCTTTTTGATAAGCAGCTTGGGGGTTACTCCCTTTTAAGTGCAAAGGAGCTGTCAGGCACATCCTCCAAAGGTGGGAAAAATAAAAGTGCTCAGCTGTGTCAGCTTCCCTGTGACCTATGACACAAAGTCTGCACCAGCCGGTTCCACGGGCTGCATACAAATGCAGGTGCAGATACCTCTGGTTCCTCACAGAGGGGACTCCGGCTCCATTAACAACCCAGTTTCAACAGAAGTGCAAATGGGGGCTGAGAGATAACATTAGTAGTTTTGTGTTTTTGTTAGGCTTATTTATTGTCCTGATTTCAATGAACAATCCTGCTTTAGAGAAACACTTTTATATTCTCTGAGGCATAAAAGGGTCAACAATTGTTGAAAGGTTGGGGCCATGTTCACAAATCTCTGAATTCTCTTCCTACTCCTACCCCATCTCCTACAATGCATTTTACTATGTACAGCATCTAGCAGGCAGGCAGTTAATATTTTTTGAATAAATAAGTGAATGCCATATTTTTTCTCTTCTTCTTCTATTTCCCAGAAATGATAGCATGTCACTTAAGAGAGCATCTCCCCAAACACCCTCCCCTCCAACCTCCTGGCAGAAGCTCACCCTTTTGTCATGCTGAAGGCAGTCTTGTTCCAGCTGCTCATCCCTCCTTTCATATCTCCATGTTTGCTGTTTTGTGTGTGTGAGGTTAGGTTGGGGTTGGGGGATAGATAATGTGATGTCTGGGAATTTGGCATTAAAAGAACAAGCTGGACATAAAAACCAAGTGATTAAACACAAGGTGAGACCAGAATTAATTATTAGGACCTGGGTTAGATCCATTTGTGTACCTCCAGTTAGTGATTGTTATTGTAAGTTTCCAGCTACCAGTTAATGTTGTAGGAGTCAACAATAGTCTTTCTTTTACTACCTTTTTTATATTTTCCTTTCTTTTACAAAGTGAGTAGGAAAGTTTTCTTTGCAGAAGGTGAGGGGGTGTGTATTAGGTATAACATACAACCTGTGTTTAAACTGAAACAAAAGGCACAAAAATACTTTGACCTAAACCAACAAATAATGGAACCCCTTTCATCTAAACTCTTGTTCATTTAGCCACTAGCCATTTTCTGTCCATTTCTAGTTTACATTCCTCTGTTGTCAGAGACAAGGTTTCCCTGAATCTCATGGAACTCTTCAAAAGTTGGTTCAATTAATAGAAGATATAAGTTAAAGGAAAAATATAAATATATAAGAAAAAACTAAGGTTAAGGAAATCAGCAAGAAATGAATCAGGTAAGTAACTCATTTTTTGAAAATGAGGGCAGTCACATCATTTTCAAATCTGGCCCTAATGGCCAGCTACTCTACGAAATGCAGGTAATCAATGCATTAATCAATGCTACACTAGTCAAAGGCCTCAGAATATATCATTTCAGTCTCTGTTACTGATAAGTAGACAGTTTTCCAGTCTGATTAACTTCTCTGTCTTGGAAATTTCCAGATGAACTTTGTCTTTATTGTTGACATATTGCTGTCTGCAGAGTCACTGGTACGTAGGCCTCAATTAGCAGCACTTTGAGGGAAATCTATGAATTCCTTTGCAATAATGATGTTTATGCATTCATTCAAAAAGGTGCATTGAGTGTTTATTATATATAGATCAGGCACAGTGTTAGGTACTAGGAATGCAGTGGTTAATAAAAGAAGACTTATAAACCACTGTAGAATTCTAGATGTTGAGGGCAAAGCTGGCAGCTGGTGAGCCAGTGTCCATAGGACAGTGTTGCTGAGCCCTCAGCAGGACCCATGGGAGAAGCAGGAAAAACTGTTGTAAGACCCAGAACACGCTCCCCACGTTCATAGTTCATCCCATTTCTTGGGAAGTTTCCAGGGGGCAAGATTTGGTTTTCAAGTACCAAAGTGCCTATACCAAAGGCAGCTGCTCTCGGAGAGACCCCGAAAGGCACTGTAGGGAGAAACAAGTGGGGAGGTATGGAGAACTTTGAATGAAAGACCTTGCAACGTAAGGCATTTCTGGGGAGAGGATTTATCCGGCTAGATTAGGCCGTTCCCAGGTCATGTGGGATGCCCGGACCACTCCCTCGCAGTTTTATGAAGGATTGTTCATAGATTGCTAGAGGTCCAGTGGCCACCCACTGAGACTGGAGTGGGGACAGTACCTGTCTAAACAAGTTCATACCCTGGGACTGAGAAAGCAGTCACCCTTATCTCCTCCTAAAGCCCACCGTAATTAGAAAGCAGGAGATGGCTGCACTAAGTCATAATCATACAAAGCCCATCAGCGTGTTTAAGCCTGGCAAGGGAGAGCACCATTCCTCTCGTTTGGAATGTAATATTACAAAAGCCCTCAGTTTAGAGCAATTGCAAAACTAAGCAAGTTCAAGCGGGCCTTAAAATGTTTTTGCTTTTGCATATTAAAAAGAAAGAAAGAAAAAGAAAAGTAGAAAGAAGCATTTCTCCAGCTCAATTTCTCGATAAATCTGCCAGTTAAAATATGTGCTTTGTAGGTGAAATGTGAGTGCCAGGACCAGGGGAAACCAGCATTAATAGGGTAAACCCGCCGCCGGCATGCCCCTGACATTCTTCACTGTCCTTGGGGCTTTTCTTCAGTCAGGTTTATTCCGCAGAGGCAGCTTATAAAGTCACGCTTTGTGTGTGCCTCCATTGCCCATGCAGCCTGCCCTGGTCCCTCCTGTCAGTTTATTATAAACCTAGTCGATTACTGTAGTAATTGGTTCTATATATATTGATGTGTTTGGGGGGCATTTTCAGCTTTTTGTATTTTTATTTGGTCTGTTTTGCCTCTTCCCTTAGAGAGGTAGGGACTCCGTCTCTACCTCTTTACAACTCCCGGTGGGTGTTGTGATAGATTCTGCTCACAATGGGTTCACATTCAATACTGACCACGGTAAGGTGGATGAGGATAATCAGGAAATGCCAGCTGCCAACCTTTACTGGTCTATGAATCTTTTACACGGTAGAGTAGAAAAAATAAGTGAGCTTCCTTCAAAATTCCCATACTACTCTTTCTTTCGGGGGTAAGTAATATGTGGGGATCTGCCTAGAGCACGTGTTCTGCATTCCTTGGGCTGGTAGAGATCATTAATGATCTACAGTTAAACATAAAGGCAAAATGAAACCAAAGAAAATCTCTTTTGTAATTCAATAAGTTATTCTTTCTTAAAATGCTTGTTCTTCTTTATGAGTCATTTAGTGAACATGTACTGAGTATCTAACGTGTGCGGGTTTGGGGCAAACAACACCGCACAAGAGCCATAATCCCTGCTTTGTTAGAGTGGGCGGGAAGGAGACAGAATATTAAAAAGAAAATAAAGAATTCACAAAATATTATGAGTGCTGGATGGGCTATGAGGGTACTGAATAGGATGCCATGATGGATAACAGGGGCAGTGGCCCCCTTTAAAAAGGGTGGTCAGTAAAAGCTTGGCTGAGTAGCACTTATGCCAAGATGTGTACGGTGAGCTGGAGGACAGATGTTCCAGGAAAAGGAAATGGCCAGTATAGAAACCTGTGGTGGAGAAGGCTGGTGAGGTTGGGGCAGGACAAGTAAGAAACAGTGGCCCAGCTGGAGGCTGGGAAGGCTGAGGTTGGCTATGCAGGGCCACACAGACCCCAGCTAGGACTACTGGGTAAGAAGCCACCAAGAGGAATGCACCACTTAGATTTTTGTTCTTTGAATCCCTCCTGCACTGGATGGAAAATGGCTTCAGGGGAAGCCACAGTGGACACAGGGACACCATTTAGTGACCTAAAGCAGTAATCTGGACGATGGAAAAGAAAGGACACAGAGAAGAAAGAAAAGATCTAGGTTTGTTTAGGGGATAGAGAAACTTGGCAATAGAGTGAGGCTTGGGGAGGGAAAAGCAGAGGAAGAGGAACCAAAGAATTCCTAGATATTTGCTTGAGTAACTGATTATGCAGAAGTGCCAGTTACTATAATAATTTCAGAGCCAATGAGAAGGAACACGTTGGGGGAGGGTGAGCAATAAAGAGCTTCATGTAGGCCTGTCAATTTTGTGTTGCCATAGAGACATCTAAGGGAAAAAGTCAAGGAGGCCATTGGATTTGCCAGTCTGGAGCTCAGAGGAGAGGTCAGAGCTGGAGATGCAAATCTGTGAGTTCTGGAGAATTCAACTAGTATCTAAATCCCTGCGGATAGATGAGTTTATCTAAGGAGGAAGACAGAGAAGAGAAATAGGCTCAGGACCCAGCCCTGAGTTGTTCCCACCGTAAGAGGTAAGATAGAGGAAAGGTTGGCGTAGAGGGTGCCGCAAAGAAGACTATGAAGAAACAGTTAGGAGATAGGAGGATCACAGGAGGGCTGCAGTGACAAAAGGAGTGAGCAGCTGTGTCTTGTGTGGCTGAGAGGCAGAGTGAGATTAGTAGGTCAGGCCTACTAATTATTGCGAAGTTCACTTGGAGAATAATAAAGTATTATAACTGCAAAAGCTCTGAGAAATAGTTACGATGGCAATAGATACGCAGGAGTTTAAAATTATTATTTTTGACATATACTGTTTTTCTCACCACCCTGTGAAGTGAGAAGGTAGGTTACATTCTATGACTGTATTTGTTGAAGGCATGTGGTGAGTTGTGCCCAGTCATGAAGGGCACCTTGTAGAACAGAACTTTGTCCCTTGAGGTGTCTCCAAGATGAGTGTGCTGTCCCACATGTGAGGACGCTGGCAGTAGGACCAGTCCGCACACAGGACATCTGTCCACAGACCCCGTGTCCTTGCACTGCGGCTCTCTCTCTCATCTGCTGGTAGCCCAGCACCCCTTACTCCACAGGGCAGAACTGAAACTGGAACCCAAGGCTTCATAGTTCGTCATCCTTCCCTCCCAAAGCAGTGCATTTGTTTTCCCTTCTGCTAAAATCCAGGAGAACTCCAGAGGCTTGTTGCACTGCCTGGGCATGTTTTTGGCTTCTGGATCTGCCCACACTGCTGCCCCAGGATAAGCACGTCTTCCCATGGGGATGCCAGATGAAGCATGGTCATCCATGGAACAGTTTTATTATTGCTAGTCAATATTAACATGATAGCAAACAAAAGAAAATCCTTACTCTGCCCAGTTCTCACCGTGCCACCCCACCTTGGGAAGAGTTCCATTCCACACATACCTACAGCTACATGTGATTGAGTGCCAGGCCCTGTGGAAAGCATTAGGAATACATTGATGAATAAGAACTATGCCTGCCCTCAAGTTGTTCATGAAGTCTCTGGGAAGAGTCCAGGAAACCAGAAATTACAATGAGGTATGATAGGGACTACCAGAGACCTGAAGAAAGAAAGCACCAAAGAGGAGGCTCTGGATCTGGATGGGACAGGATTGAGGAGAACCTTCCTAGCAGGAGTGCTGCCTGCACTGAACGAAGGAGGGTGAGGGAACCTCAGGCCGACTCTGCGAAAGGAGTTCTAAAAAGGAAAAAGGCGCAACCCTGGGTTGTGAGAAAGTGCTGTCCACCTGGCCAGTGTGGGGAAAGTAGGGGAAGTGAGGCTGGAGAGAGGCTGGTTGTGGGTGGGTTAGGGAGGTGCAGGTTCAAAGGGCCAGCCTGCCATGCCCTCTTGCCTGATTTTATCTTCAAGTCCCTTGAGAGCTACTAAAGGATTTCAGGAGCAAAAGATGTGTTCTGATTGTGCTTTAGAAACAAACATGTAATGACAGCATGGAGGATGATTGGGAGATGTGAAAATGAGAGGGAAGTGTACCAGTCAGGAAAATTTTGGAGTGAACCAGGTGGGAGCTGCTGAGGGTCTGGATAAAGAGGGAAGAAATGTCTAGTGGAAAGTTGATATGACGTTACTTTAGGAAATACCGCCAATAGGTGACTCTTTGGATGTGGAGGGTGAGGATGTAGTGAGCCACAGCAGTGCCCACCAGTGGAAATCTCCTAGGGAGACATACATGGAAAACCTGTGGGCTCTGCAGGAACCCCCTCAATGATGGCACGGTAACAATGTAGAGATCTTTCACCCAGACATTAAACTGGCTGACTTGGTTTGCTGAGCAGCAAAATTATTGCCTTTTATGACAGTACAATTTGTTTCTGGATGCTGACATGTCCGGGGATGCCAAAGGCAGCAGACTCACCTTTCTGGGGTGTCTACCTCAAGCTCTGGAGCTGCAGGCACACCTACCTTCTTGAGATATAAGGGAGCAATGGGGAACCTACATACTCCCCCGTATCCTTGTCTCACAAATAACCTGTGCTTTGGCCGTGACTCCAAGGAGAAGCACCTCAATCCTAGCTCCAGCCGTGATTCAGACACAACCTTGAATCCAGACAGACTCAGTCATCTGGCCTAGCACAAGAGAAAGGGTCTGGCTGGGCACGGTGGCTCACGCCTGTAATCCCAGCACTTTGGGAGGCCAAGGCGGGTGGATCACAAGGTCAGGAGATCGAGACCATCCTGGCTAACACGGTGAAACCCCCGTCTCTACTAAAAATATAACAATTAGCCAGGCCTGGTGGCGGTCGCCTGTGGTCCCAGCTACTTAGGAGGCTGAGGCAGGAGAATGGCGTGAAGCCGGGACGGGGAGCTTGCAGTGAGCTGAGATTGCACCACTGCACTCCAGCCTGGGCAGCAGAGCGAGACTCGGTCTCAAAAACAAAAGAGAGAAAGGGTCAATGGTGAGTCTTTTCTAACTCCAGTTTTCAGATTCACTGTAGTAAATATCCCAGTGATTTTTTTCCATTGAAAATCATTTGGGTGGAGATAAACCAGGGACATGAGTGAAAGACTGAGAATGGGCAAGGGAAGTTTCGGGTTTGTAAAACATACTAATACCTCCCTGCAGTAGCTAGCAGTCATGTTTGATTCTTGCCATTCCAAGCATATGTTTCCTTGTTATCTTTTAATTGGTTTTTATTCTAAATTTAACACTGAATGGTCTGTGATGGTAGTGACTGCAAGCACTAGCCTGGTGCATGTCAATTCCAGGGACCTGTGAGACATCGGGACCTTATCGTGCCCTCCCTCTCCTCCCCGCATCACACCGCCTGCGTTAAGAAGCTGGAGATTGCTCATTGTGCCCTTTCCTGCCTATGTTTTCATGTTTATAGATGTTGGGTTCTGGGGAACAAAGGAGAGAAGTAATCTAAAATCCAAATGATACCACCGGAAGCCGTGTACCACGGCAGGTGAATGCCAATAGATTGGAAGCGATGTCAGCAGGCCCAGAATGCATGAAATCTTGCATCCAGGAAAGGATTTCAGAAACTGTTGAAAACAACTGTGAAAAATCCAATAATCACGTGTTTCGGAGGCTGCTGGGAAAGTCTGCTTTTGAAGATCTTGTACGTCTGTGATGTGGAAGGAGGCTTGATACAAAGAGGGGAGGAGGGTTTGATAGTTAGATACTCAGTGCTTGCCTGATCATCAAACAGATGACTTAAAGCCTCCAAGCCTTAGTTTCTTCATCTGCAAAACAGGATAATGAGAATATTGTAAGGACTAAGAGTCATAGGCTGGAGGAGCACTTTGGTCCTCAGTAATGTAACCATTAGGGTCTTTCCCAAAGTGGGCTCGGTTGCACCCTAATTCAATGAAATGTTCCGCAAGAAGTGATTTTTATGTTCAAATTATTTTTGACCAACACTGTATGCTATATTATTTTCAACCAACACTGTATGCTCTATTTTTTCCTTGGATACTTGTAATAAATATTAGAATTTTAAAAGTTTTCAAAGGTTTACAGGAAACCTGCTAATTTTAACTTAGATTTTCCCATTGCATCAGAGCATGAAAAATTTTTTTGTCTATTTGTAATTTTGAGTAATGATATTAAAGGATCCTAAACAACAAAAGTTCTACAAACCTACTTAGAAAAATTCTGAGTTTTTATTATTATGCATCTTCTAATAAGAGGAAAGCTTTCTCTTTAACCTCCTCTATCTGTATCTAACACCAAATCATTTCATTTCTTCTAAAATACCCCCTGGATTGCCCCTCATTCTCTGTACACGGTTGCTATCCCAGTCTGATCCCCAGACCTCCAAGATTGCATTGTTGTTACAGCCTTTGGCTATTTTTCCCTCCGGTCTACCATTCATTCGAACTTTCTTTTTTTTTTTTTTGAGACAGGGTCTCACTCTGTAGCCCAGGCTGGAGTGCAGTGACGTGGTCTTGGCTCACTGCAACCTCCGCCTCCTGGGTTCAAGAAATTCTCTGCCTCAGCCTCCCAAGTAGCTGGGATTACAGGCGTGAGCCACCGTGCCCGGCCTCAAACTTTCATTTGTTGTAAGTCATTTTGCTGCCTGACTCAGTTTAACTCAGTTTAGTGCCATTCCTGTATAGTTTCTGACCAAGGCAAGACACTGCTTGCTTCCTAACTTGCTTCAGACTCAAAATTCCTGGTCTGGTTCTTCAGGACCCCATACAGTCTGACCCTAGCTTATTTATGTGAATTAATGCTTATTCTTTATCCAGTTAAAACCTCCGTAACACAGAGTTAAACTTTGTAATGACCTCTGTGGCTGCCTTCACCTCTGTTTCTTTGATCTTATCAACTCTGCCCTGAATAATTTACACTTTTTCTAACTACCTAGTCAGTGAAGCCTGCCCATTCTTCAGAACATAGTCCTCCATGAGGCCTTTGGCGACTCCCCTGGACCTTACTCATGTCCTCTCTCCTCCAAAGTCCTGTGACACTTATAGTCTCTACCATATAATTTAGGACTGATTGACTACCCTGGGGTCAGACCAACCTGTATATAAGCTCCAACTTTTCTACTGATAATTCTGTGACCTTGAGCAAAGTAATAAAGCTCTCTGTTGCCCAGTTTTGTCATCTGTGAAATAGGAACTATTTTAGCACCAACCACTGAGGTTCACATAGAGAACTGACAATGTTGAATTTCACCCCTCCCCATGAGACTTAGCTAAGACTCATGATGCCCCCCTTGTTTACCTAAAATATAGCCAGATACACTCTACAAATTCCCGCTGTTTGCCTTATAAGTCATGAGCTAAATTGTTTGTCTCTTTTAATCAATTAGAACAAAATGCTTGTGAATCAAATGTTGGTTAAACTTTTCTTCTTCCCCCAAGTCCTTGAGCTTTGGCTCACCCTTAGCCTGAGCTGTGTATAGTGACTCCTGAATGTAGGCTGGTTTCAGGGTAAAGCATTCTCTTATCTACTATCCAATCATGATGCTTCTCCACACCAGATTCTTTGTAGCCTTGTTCACTTCTGTCTCTAAAAGTTAAAAACTCTTTTTGTTCAACTCTAGAGATGCTTGCAGACTTTATCAGAGCATTCTCCCAAATTCAATGGCTCCCCTACCCTGCCCCGGCAATAATCCCTTAGAATAAAATTCTTCTAAATCCAAATTTGTTTTTTATTTGACAGAATTTAGCAGAGTGCCGGGGACATAGAAAATGTTTAATAATGATCAGCTGTTATTATTACTACTATCACATGTTTGTTAGTCTTGTACCCCACATAGATTGTAAATCCTACCTTTGCAGTTCACACAGTACCTAGCCCAATGCTGGGCACATGCATTAATGGACATGCACTGACTGATGAACCTGTGAAAAGCATCAGGAAGCCAACAATCCACATGTGATCCTACATTTGTGAAAAAACCCACAGACAGTATAAAGGACATTTTAGCTCTGTTTAGAGAAAGAAGATGACCAAAAAAGAACTGAAATCACCATCTCCTGTAATCTTAATAGGTAATGGAGAGAACATGGCAACCTCTGTCTTCCTTTCATTCTGACACATAAAATTACCTTTAAACAAGAAGAAAGCAAAGAAGCCAAGTAAGAGATAATTGTTGCTCAAAGCATGAGAAAAGGAAAGAGAGAAGTGGGCAACTTTGATAGAATTTGATCTTTCAGCAGGGGAGCGTAAGATCTTCAAGCATATCTGTTGCCTATAGGGGTGGGCATGACCTTCCATGGGATCATGGATGGTGGAGAGAAGTTGGAACAAATGCTAGAAGGCTGTTCTTTTTTCTTCAAATATGGAGGAATATTATATTCTGAAAACTAGAGTTTATTAACATTATATCTTTCCTGTGCTTGACTTGTGAAAACAGAGAATGTAGTAATCGCAGAGATCTAAAATGAGCTTGCTATAAGAAAGCCATAATAGCAAGTCTCATATTCTTTGTTAAAACTACTTTTAGATTTTTAAATTCTTTTGGCTAAAGAAAACCTATTCATTCCACCATTCCCATGTGTTCCTTAGCATTATGGGAGGTAGTATAGCCTAGTGGTTAAAAGAAAGGCCTCTGAAATCTGTGTGACCTAAATCTCTAAGCTTCATTTTGGATATCCAGAAAATGGAAATGAGTATACCTGCCTCAAAGAGCAGGTGTAAGAATTCGATGCAAATGGGTATACTAAAGCATTTATTTGTAATGAAAAGTCAGGGGTCAGCAAATTGTGACCTGCAGGCAAATCTGGTCTGCTACCTGTTTTTATATGGCCCTCAAGCTAAGAATGGGTTCTACCTTTTCAAATGATTGAAAAATAAAACTAAGAAAGAAAAATAATATTATGTGCCATGAGCATCATAAATAAATTTTAGCATCCACAAATAATATTTTACTGAAGCAGAGTCATGTGCATTTGTTTACATAATACCCATAGCTGTGTTTGCACTACAAAGGCACAGTTGAGTAGTTGCAACAGAGACTGCATGGACAAACATATTTCCTATCTGATTCTTTACAGAAAAAGTTTGCCGACTTCCACCGTAGATGGTAGCTCTTGTCATTAAAGATGTCTGTATCCTTGAGCCTATCCGAAAAGCTTCCTTCTCAGTGAATCTTCCCTTGCTTAAGTCTCCTGATATAATCTGGTCCTTATTTGATATTCTGTGAAGGAGCACCATCATTTGTCACATAACAACATTTTGGTCAATGCAAGTCCACATATATGACAGTGGTCCCATAAGATCATAATGTGGCTGAAAAATTCCTGCTACCGAGTGACGTAGCCATTGTAATGTTACAGCATCACGCGTCACTCTCATGTCTGTGGTGTTGTTGGTGTAAACAAAACTACTGCACTGCCAGTCGTATAAAAGTCTAGCACACACAATTATGTACAGTATGTAATACCTGATAATAAATGGCAGTTACTGGTTTACATATTTCTGATACTATACTTTTTATCATTATTTTAGCATGTACTCATTTTTTAAAGGTTAACTGTAAGACAGCCTCAGGCAGGTCTTCCAGGAGATAGTTCAGAAGATGGCATTGTTATTTCAGGAGATGATAGCTCCAAACATGTTACTGCCCCTAAAGACCTGTCAGTGGGACAAGATATGGAGGTGGAAAACAATGCTAATGTATGTGTTTGTGTCTTAGTTTTTAACAAAAGAGTTTAAAAAGTAAAAAAAAAAAAAATTAAAAATAGAAAAAAACATATATATATATAGTATATAAAAAAACTTTTCATATGGCTATGCAATTTGTGTTTTAAGCTCAGTGTTAGTACAAAAGAGTGATCACATTTAAAATATTAAAAGGTTTTTGAAGTAAAAAGCTTATAGTAAGCTGAAGTTAATTTATTATTGCAGAAAGAAAAACAATAGTAAGTTTAGTATAGCCTAAGTGTACAGTGTTTCTAAAGTCTACAGGCGTGTGCAGTAATGCCCTAGGCCTTCACATTCACCCACCACTCACCCACTGACTCACCCAGGGCAGCTTCCAGTCCTGGAAGCTCCAATCACGGTAAGTGCCCTTTGCAGGTGGGCCATTTTTTATCTTTTTATACCATGTTTTTATAGTACCTTTTCTATATTTAGACATACAAATACTTACGTGTGTTACAATTGCCTACAGGATTCAGTACAGTAACATGTTGTACAGGTTTATAGCCTAGAAACAATATGCTACACCAGCGATCCCCAACCTTTTTGGCACCAGGGGCAGGTTTTATGGAAGACAATTTTTCCACGGACAGGTCAGAGGGGATGGTTTGGGGATGATTCAAGAGCATTATGTTTATCATTAGATTCTCATAAGGAGCACATAACTAGATCGCTTGCATGTGCAGTTCACAATAGAGTCTGCACTTCTATGAGAATCTAATGCCACCGCTGATGTGACAGGAGGTGGAGCTCAGGTGTTCATGCTCCCTCACCTGCCGCTCACTTCCTGCTGTGCAGCTCGATTCCTAACAGGCCATGGACTGGTACCAGTCGTGGCCCGGGCGTTGGGGACCCCTGTGCTACACCATATATTTAGGAGTGTGGCAGGCTATGCCATCTAGGTTTGTGTAAAGACACTCTGTGATGTATACATGATGATGAAATCACTTAACGACACATTTATCAGAATGTATCCCTGTCGTTAAGCAATGCGTGACTGTGCTTATATTCTGAGTGTCTGTCTTATCTCTTCAACAAGATAACACATCCATCGAATGTAGGGATTACACATAATTCATATCGGTATATTTGGAAGACCAGCATTGTATCTTGTGAGTGGACATTCAATAACTTTGTATTTGCTCTACCCAATTGAGTGCAGTTTGTTTGGGTCTTCTGACTTTTGACTGCTGTCAACAAACTTTTTGATAGAAACAAAGCCCTGGGAGACTGAGGACAGAAGCACAAGAAAGGCCTAAAAAGATGTGCACTCAAAAACAGAAATTATAGTAACAAGCTTGAGATAGGTGCTTACCAGGATACGTGAAAAATTCCAGCACTGGTTGCTTGTTGACAACATTCGCTTCTTATTGCTTCTGAAAGTAAAATGTTAGATGCGCCTCAGAGATTTGGAAATATAACAGTGAATTTTCTTATCAACCATTTAGAAGGGTTTTGTTCTCTCAGTTTTCACAACACCATTTAATTTCCTGGAATTGGGGGTGTTTTGTTGGGGGATGGTTGCATACACAAACATACATGCAGAGGCAGGCGTTCCATTGTGTGGTTTTGTTGACTCTAGACTAGGCTTTAGTAGGCTTGTTACTGTAGGAATGAAAATTAAATACAGAATCCTATATAGCTACAAGCCTTGGAAATAGAGTTCATGACATAATCTAGCTGAGTGGCTTATTTTCTGTGGGTTGTGATTCCAGACTTAGGCAGGGGAAAGATACCCCCAGGGTCTTGCCGCTACCTAGGAGGGACAGGCTTTTCCTCTTTTCTGTGAAAATTAAAAAGAATCTAGAAATCTTGGCACTCTTTTAGTGCTAACAGCTAAGTATCATGAATAGTTATTCAAGACTCAGAATGGAGGTCTTCAGAGGCTGACATTTATGTACCATTCACCCACATGAGCACCATCCAACTAGTATTACATTTCAGGGAGAAACCTTTTGTAACAAAAATGGTTGGCTCGGGGGACCAAAACTTAATTCTGTTCTGCCAGTGTAGCATTTTTATTCGAAGGAGCCAAAGCTCAGGATGATCAGCAGCATCTTTTATACCCATTTTCCCCTTACTATGTATTAAAGGATCGCCCAACTCCTAGAGAGAATGGTTACCAGCCTTGAGGGTCCCTTTGGAACCACAGGCATCATGTCATTCTAAACAAGCATGCCTGCAACAATGAGAATGTCTGAGATGCCACCATTATGCAAAACAGCCACATCTTTTGATAGATCTCATGCATCAAAACTTTACGTGGAAGCCCATTGTCACCAACTAGTTATGCATTTAACATCATCTTTTCCTTCCCTCTTTCTCAACCTGTGAGGCTGTTGAGGACTGTGTGGCTCCAGGCCTGGAGCAGAGTTCATCTGGGCCCATAGTCTCCTCCCTCCTGCCAGCACAGGCACCCAACTCGTTGCTGTCAGAGACCTGAACTGAGTCAAGCCTTCTTCAGCCACATTTTGGGGGGCAAGTGGTGGAGCCTTTCCTAATCCTACTTTCACCCTCTGGGCTTGACTTTGGTTCACCACCAATGTAGGAGACTTCTGGTCCCTTTCCTATACAGGAACTGACCTCACAGCCACCTTAGTGGGCTACATTCTTGCAGACGTGAAGCCTACAGATTTTGCCTTTATTTACTACTAAATGTTCTTGTTCTGTCCCTAGCGTGTAGAGATTCTTGTTTTCTTTCTGAACAGTGCTATTTTTTTATTTATCCCATGTTTATACCTCCTGGTTGCCAAGACTGTGCCAGGTAATAAGGATAAAATGATGAAGAATGGCTCCTACCATCAAGAGCTTATATACCAGAAGCCATGCTAAGGGCTTGGCATATATTATCCCATTAACCTTCAGAATAACACTGTGAGATGAGTTCTGTTATTAACCTATTTTACAGATAAGGCAACTGAAGGCCAAAGAGATAAAGCATCTTATGATGTCTCAGAGCTTTGAATTTGAACCCAAGGCCGACTGCCTTGTGCCATGATATAAGGAATTCCAGGTGAAGACATCTTTGCCAGCTGAGGGGGTGGCCTGGGATATGATATGCTATAGCCTCTGCCTTGGCTGCTTACTCAGACATGACGGGGCCGCTGCATCTCTCTCCTGCCTTCTCCTTTCTTTCTAGGGCCAGACGTGGGTCTGCTTTCCTGATTTCACATGCTGTCCAACCTCAGGGGTCTCAGAGACTTGGTCTTCTTATAGACCATGTCCTCACATGCCAGTGAGTGTGTGAGCCTCTGCTGGCACATTGGCTGAGCAGGGCCAGGTCTGTATGTCTGTCTGTCTGTCTGTTTGCTGCTATGGCTGCTACTGTTGCTTCTTAGTCAACCTTCATCCAGTAATTTCTTTAATTGAAAAGCTAACTGTGTGTGTGTGTGTTGCATAAGAGAGTTAGATATTAAAGGGAGTCCTGGTGGCAGAAGCTTTAGAAGGCAAAGTAACAAGATAGCCCTCTTTATTGGTGATCATAACTGCCACGTAGGCCCTGCCGTGATGATAACAGCCTCCACCTTCCTCAGTAGGAGCCTGTAAAGGGACTACTCTGTTATGCTATTTTAAATGTTTGTAATTGTTTTAATATCTACTGTTGTTAAAAGTGCAGGGAGGTGACTTAAAACTATAACACCTTCTTTTGGTGGGACATAATGATAAAGTTTTCTTCATGGCATTGGAATGGGATGAGTTGATACTGCAATCTGTTAACTCATACATGCCTTTCCAGCCATTGTCTGGAGGAGAACATTAGGTCTGGCTTCTCTGTCTGCCCCTCTCTGTGTTCTGTGTTGTCGGGGTTCCTCCCATTGAACGGGGCTGTCTACAGGGGTGTTGCCTTCTTCTCTAACTTCTCCAGGAAGTCCCTTCTTGACAAGAAGGCAAACTTACATGATTATGTAGATCTATTCTTTGGTCAAGGATATAAAAGTTTTCTGACTTGCATTATTTCCCCCTAAAGCGGGACTGACTGCATAGTGCTTTTTGTCTAGAAAAATTCAAGAAGCAAAGTGCTTGTGAAGTAGTACTTTTGGTTACTTCCAGGACAGTTCAGACGAACGTCAGTAGTTTTCAAATCAGGCCACTTGTACCCTGGGGATTTGAGTAGCTGCTGGAATAGCTGCATCAACAATGGAGTTGTTTCTTTTTACTAAACAGTAATGATATTAAATGCCTAAGGAGTATATTCTCCCCCCTCCCTTTATCTCTCTTACATATTGGGGTTATTTATAAGATTTATAAAAAACATTCTGACCATATTTAATAAATTACCTTTGCCCAGGGTGGTGGATCTCAACACGTTATCTGAAGATGGCCTAAGTCAGAATCACTTGGAGTGCCTGATAAAATGCAGATTCTCCAGCTCCACGGATTTAGGAAAATACTGAGCAGACCAGGTCATTCAATAATATAACTTTAACATTTGGCTGTTAAAAGGAAAATAGAACTCATTCTCTGGAACGTTCCCTCTGCTCTGGCCCCCCTGGCAAGTGATTGACTGGTTTCTACATGAATGCTTCTACACGAATACTTCTACTAGTCAAGGGCTCACCATCTCTAAGGCATCTCTCCTAATTTATACAAGCTATAAACGATCACAAAAATTATCCTGAAAGAAATCACATATCTTCCTTTAGCCTACCTCCCCCACCAAAGTAGAATTTTTTTAAATTTTTTTTTTTTTTTTGAAAGAGAGTCTCACTCTCACCTAGGCTGGAGCGTAGTGACACAATTGCAACCTCTGCCTCCCGGGTTCAAGTGATTCTCCTGCCTCAGCCTTCCAAGTAGGTGGGATTATAGGCACATACCCCCATGCCTGGCTAATTTTCATATTTTTGGTAGATATGGGGTTTCACCAGGTCAGCCAGGCTAGTCTCGAACTCCTGACCTCAAGTGATCTGCCCACCTCGGCCTCCCAAAGTGCTAGGATTACAGGCATGAGCCACCGTGTCTGGCCCAAAGTAGACTTTAGTACTTCCTCCTGTGTAAGCAAAAGCCCCTGTCCCATGCCACTAATAACACCTCTTATCATATCATATGTCTGCCCAACCCCTTGCAAACTGGAAAATGAGCATTATTTCTTATTTATCAGAGTACTTTTTTTTTTTTTTTAACAAAGGGTTTTGCTCTTCCCCCTAGGCGGGAGAGCTGTGGCAAGATCGTGGCTCACTGCAACCCCCGCCTCCCGGGTTCCCGCCATTCTCCTGCCTCAGCCTCCCGAGTAGCTGGGACTACAGGCGCCTGCCACCTTGCCCGGCTAGTTTTTTGTATTGCTAGTAGAGACGGGGTTTCACCGTGTTAGCCAGGATGGTCTCGATCTCCTGACCTCGTGATCCGCCCGTCTCGGCCTCCCAAAGTGCTGGGATTATAGGCTTGAGCCACCGCGCCCGGCCCAGAGTACTTTTCTTATTGAGCACTGAGCACTGTTTCTGACACATGTTGGCGCTCAGTGAAAACCTGTGGCTCAGTAAACTCTTCTCATTATTTCTCTCTTTGGATCCTAATTCTGCTCTCTGAAAATACATAGAATTCATGTGATCCTGTTTCCATGTGACAACCCTTCAAATATTCAAAGAGAGAGCTGCTAAGTCTGTCTCCAAGTCTCCTTGTATCCATTCTAAACTCCCCCAGTTCCTTCAACCATTGTTCATATGGCACTGGCTCCGGATGGCCCACAATCCTCACTGCCAGAGTCACTCTCAGCTTGGGCACCCAGAGGTAAACCAACTGCTGGTATATGGCTTGCCACCACACCATTTCTCTGTGTCACCTTGGCCACCTTGCTCTTTTAATTCAATCTGAGATTCATCCCTCTGTCTAGCGGCCATGGCCCTTACATCACTGGTCTCTTCCTTTTGTCCCCTTTGTTTCTCCCCATGTCCAGCTGTCTCTACCATTTGCAAATGGTATTGCAACCCCGTCAGAGTCACATGAATCTCCCTCACCAACCAGTTTGGGTTGCAGCTCTGGGTGAAACTACATCTCATAATGAGAGCTTCATTAAGGCTGGGAGAGGCAGCTGCAGAGACCAGAGTATTTTAAAACAGAGGACACAGGTCACCGAGAGGTGAAAAGAGCCTGGTCCACTCAGCACATTTTAAAACTCAAGAGATGAAGACTAAGCAGTGAGAGAACCGTGTAGAATCCCAAATCGCCACCAAGAGCCATGTCTATTTGAGCCTGTGGCTCCAGCAGGCAGGGAAGCAGCATAAATTTCAGTGAGGCAAAGCTAAATGGTAACGGACTTTAAGTTCTGTCAAATATAGTTAATTTGCAGAATAAATTGGTCAGGGCAGCAAGAGGATTTAACATCCAAATCCATTTTAAAAACAGAAGCCAGATGAGTGTCCAGAGGAAAATGGAGACTCTTACAACATTCCCTTGCCAGTTGGAGTACTATTATTATTGAATAATATTTTTATTAAAAATTTCTAGACCATTTGGTAGTTAAAGATATTTATGAGCCAGCCTTTGCAGCGTCTCAGCAAGGCATTGAATTTCCCGCTATGGTGCTGCCTAAGCCGTGAGAGACACCCGCCTGCATACACTCGTATCAGGCACCCTCACATGGACACAGGTCATACTGTAACATGCAGCTGAGGTTTTGTACTGTGGAGCTGGGGCAAGTAATGGCAATTTGTCAGTTTTACCCTTTGTAGAACTATCCAGGGGTTCCCTGCCCTGTGCTCTTCTTGTCCAGATTTGAAGGTAGGAAGAACAGAGATGTTGAGGTAGGAGCTGGATCTTATACGGAGGGAGAGGTGGAGAACAGAGAAGCAGGCAGGGGTGCTCTGAGGGGTAAATGGAGCCATAGAGAGAGCATTGCTGGGCTGATGGTTCTGCCCAAACTCAAGGGACTCATGTGCACTCCCTAGTCGAGAAATAACTGCCGCAGGGTAGATAGAGAAAAGCAGCACTAACTCCACTCTGTAGCTCAGTGGGGCCCTCAACATCAGCCAAGGTCCGGGCTGGTGCTGGATGCCCCTTCCTCAGCAGGCTCTCTGCCTCTGCCTTGCTGTGCCACAGTTGCCGTGTCCTGGGCTATTCCTGAGAGCTTTCCTGGCTCCTTCTTGGGGAGGACCAGGAAAGATGGGAGGCACTTGCTCCTGAGTGGTCTGGGGATGCACACTTGGCTTCTCAGCTCAGCCTCCCATCAGGAACAAGACTGGGGGTGCGGAGGAAGCCTTAATCTCCAGACAAGTGCATGGGAGGCTCTTTCCTGGCAGCGTGCTGAGCATGCCCACTCATTCACGTTGTCTTTCTGCTAATGGAGATTTGGAAATAGCAAATCCCGCAGGTGTTCCTCATTTTCGCCTCTCTCTCAGTGTCGTCCTCTCCCTGCACTCCCTCTCCCCATGCTGCTCTGTCTGTGGCGACACAGCAGGGATAATCCAGCACAGCTCTCCACATCCTGGAGCTGTGTCTCTGAATCTCTGTGTCAGGTTTATTTTGACTTTGACAAGAAGCTGCACACAGCTGCTGCTCGGCAGCAGGACGCCGATGGAGCCAGGAACTTCTTTTCACTTCCCATTGCCCTGAAGCCCTGGTAGGAAGCAGAGGGGATGGACTGCAAGCCCCTACATGGCCACCAAGTGAGTCCTCACAGGCTGTGGGTCAGGGAAGGGCTCCCTGTGCCACAATGTTAAAGGCTATGGACACTGTTGTGGCTGGAATAGTATCCTTCCAAATTCATGCCTACCCGGAACCTCAGAATGGGACCTGTTTTTGCAAATGTAATTACATTAAGATGAGGTGATCCTAGACTACCTTCAATGACTAGTGTCTTTATAACAGAAATGAGGGGGAGATTTAGACACGGACACACAGAAAAGAAAGCCACGTGATAACTGAGGCCAAGATTAGAGTCAGGCAGCTATAAGCCAAGGAGTGCCAAGGACAGCTGGGAGCCACCAGAAGCTGGGAAGACACAAAGAAGGATATTTCCCTAGAGATTTCAAAGGGGGCATGGCCCTGACCACACCTTGATTTTGAATGTGGAGCCTCCAGAACTGGAAGGGAATGCATGTTGCTGTTTTAAGCGCCTCAATTGCTGATGGCTTGTTATAGCAGCCCTGGGAAACTAAGAGGAAGGGATTTGATAAGAACAAGAGCCTTGGTGATTAGCTCTGAGTCACAAGAAAGGCATCTGGTGAATCAAAAAGGAGGAGTGTAGGAGGCAAATGAAAAAATGGAATCAAGTACACTTAAAATTGCCAAGCGAAAGGTTTCAAAATGTAGGTATAAGATAACGCACACACAAATTTACTGTAATTCAGCCGAGACAGAGGGAGCTCCTGCAGAGTACCAAGTGCTAGGCTCTAAGGACATGCAGAGGAGTACGTCCTCACTTCGCCCTGGGAGTGAGTGGGACAGAGAGGCCATAAAGCCAAGCACTGGCACAGCGAGGTTGGGGCTCCTGTGGACTCAGGCACAAAGTACCAGTAGAATTAGTTCCGCAAGGAATGATGGGAGCAGAGTAGCTCTCAAAAAATATATAGGAAGAAAGAGGGAGAGAGAGAGAAGGAAACACTTTATAGGGTGTGCAAAGGTGGGGGCAGCTATGGTGTTAGCTGGGTCTCCCATACCCCCACCCACGTATATGCACTTAGCAAATGCTTTAGGAAAATCCCATGGAGGCGCCTTACATTCCCAGTCTTGCCTGTGGCGAGTCGTCATGAGGCTTTGGGTTGTCATTTGAGGGATGTTAGGCTAAATCCCCTTTGCTTCTCTCCGTCCTCATGTATTTCTTGAATGCTTCCAAGTGTAGAGCACTGGGTGAGAGCCCTGACAACCCAAGCATAAGGCAGCTTCTTGCCCACTGGGAACTAACAGTCTAGCTAATTAGAAGACTTCCTTTGAGGTTGAAAGCTTTAGGACTTCCCAGCAGTTCTTGGATTTAATTCTTTTTCCTCTTGAGATGCATGGGCTGTGTAGAGCTGGATCTCAGGAATCCTTACAGAGGTGTCTGCCTCACTGAGCAATCTATTCTTTTCTTTTTTACACTAAGTTTATGATTCATAAAGGGATGCAATTGGGGTCACAGCTAAGTTTCAAAGGCTGTTTTTGTGTTTTTATTAAGCTCTTGGTAGATTCTACTGTCCCACGATTTCTTTGACCTGATCTCTCATTCCAAATGGAACTGACCATTGCTGAGCAGAAAGAAGCATACGGGAGGCAGTTTAGTCAATTCGTTATTAAATTCACTGTTTCCATGTCAATGCTGACTAACACCTTTTGGCAAAGACAAACCCCAGCATCTACACCAAAACCTGTTTAACATAAACCTAATTAGCCAGGGACCTCAACCAGACCGTTATTTGTTTGACAACATGCCGATTAAGAAGGGAAAATCTTCAGAAAATACCACCGTATGTTATCAATCAATTTTTGAAAAGCTGTTCGGGGTATAGATACCATTTTGTTTCTGTATCCTACAGCTTCCAAATCCGCATAGTCATAATTGATGAATAAAATCATCACCTGGAGGCTCCTTGGGGAAAGGTTTAATGCTGTTTGGTAGGCAATGCTTCATGAGGCAGCAGGAAATTGGAAAACTGCATTTTTAGAAAAGAAAAATGTCAACAGGGATTGGAGGGAACGTAAGCATTTTCTGGGTAAGTATCAATTAAACAAAAAATTCATTTTTCCGGAAGACACCTTTTCTCAAACATCCCAGTTAATGACATTTTGTGGAGGTGCCCTGTGAGTATCTAATGGCTGCTAATTATCTCACTGGACCTTACAGTACCTATAGATACTGCTCTTGAGGGACTGGCTGCAGGGCATGATTATGACAAAGACTTCCTGCTATTTCCAGAAACTTCTTGAACAAATACCAAAGAACAGGGTCTGAAGCATACAGTAACCTTAATTTTGGAACAAAAAGTAATGGTACATGCTGACAGAAGATTTGTTTTCAACTTGTGCAAATTCATTTGTAAGAAGGGACAAGAACATAAACCCTTTGGACTCGGGACTATTTCTGGATGTGCTGGACAGTTGTGAACCACTAGTTTTTCCATTATTTAATCCCAAAGAAAAGTGTGTTTACTCTGAGTTGATGAGTAGCTGAATGTGAAGTTGGAGACTGGGAAGGGCTCTTGTGTGCAGGCTGAGACTGGGCAGCACAGCAAAACTGCAGAAGACGCAGGTTTTCATGCTGCATCACATGACCATCCTTGGGTTCAGATTGACACAGCCACTGCCTTTTTTGCTGGTGATGGGGAGCATAGAGGCCAAATCCCAGTATGACTACAAGCACTGCGCCTCCCAGAGCTACATCCAACTGCTCCCACAGGGAGAAGTTTACCTTTCACCCCAGCTGCTGTTTGGTACCCATGGTTTCACTGACCCAGGACACCAGACATACCCTTTTGCCACTTTGTGACATTATTGGCTACAACTTTCCCAGATTTTCTCGCCATATTGAACCACAGTGTCTGCCCTTCAGCACAAGACCTGGCTGCTCCCTTTCTTAAACTTAAGTCCTCACATCCCAAGGGAATTAATGATCTTTGTATGTGTTTGTATGTTTTACAAAATTTGCAAAATGAACTTTTTGCAGTCTGTCCCCAAATCTCAGCAACTAGGTTACCTTTGAAGAATACCTATTTGTACCTGAAGGTAGTGGAACCCACTCTGGATTGATGCCCCTCTTCTTAAAAGAACCCAGAAAATCTCAAAAGAACACAGGACAGCAATACCCCAGATGAATTTAAAACCAGCCTATCTAGCTAGTACCTGCAGAATATACAGTGTAGTCATATTGTATACAAGTCATTAGACATGATTTATTAATTCAACAAATACTTGTAGTCATTTAATGACTATTTGTTTAATGAATTGTTGAATACATTAGTGTATGTTACATATTAGGCATGTGGGATATTATAGTGGAGAACAAGGCATGATTTTGTCCTTCAAGGCATCTGCCATCCAATGGTGTTGGTGGTGAGCAGGGCAGGTAAGTGAACAGGCATTGAGAGAATAAGTAAATTTAGAAAGCACTCAATATGTCCCAGGCTCGGTTCTAAACTGTCTTTGTGAATTACATTAATTAGCCTTTCCTACATTCTTACTAAATCAGTTCATTTATTATCTCCAGTTTATGTGAGGAAGTTCAAACACAGAAAGATTAAGAAATTCACCCCAAATTTCACAGCAAGTGGTAAGGTCAGAGATCAACCCCAGGCAGTCTGTCTCAGGCCATACACATTAAACAGCCCTTGAGTGGCCGTGGGCATGGAGCAAGAGAAGTGGACAGTGGGGGCTAAAACAAATGTAAATTTCATAAGATTAGGTGACTGGGGAGAGAGACAGAGAGAGAGAGAGAGAGAGAGAGAGAGGGAGGGAGGGAGAGAGGACACACCAGCAAGGAAGCTGTAATTTCTGACTTGAGCAACTAGGAAGTTAGCAGTGCATTTTGCTGAGCTAGGACCTGTACCAGGAGGAATAGTTGCTGAGGAGAGTGTGGAGGAAACGAGAACTCCAATTTGGGACATACTGAGTTTGGGGTGCCTATTGGACATAGAAGTGGATGTCCAAGCAAGCATATTGAGGTTTTGTTCCTTGTGGGAGAGATCCTGGCCAGGGATATAGAGTTGGCTGTGATCAGAATAATGCTTTCTCCTTTCTTCTTTATTGGTTGATGTGTTAGTAAAGGACTAGAGAACTGTTTACAAATGCTTTTGTTTTCTTCTTTGTGTTTGACTTTTTCTAAAAATGTAAACCTAAGATCATGACTTAATATGTTCACTCCAACATGTTCATGGATACATGGAGATAGATATGTAGACCTAAACTAGGCAAAGATGTTTCAAAGATAAAAAAGACATAGTTCCCGACCCCAAGGCACTTATTATTTCATGTAGAGGTGGAGAAAAAGATGGTCAGTTTATGTCCTATCTTCTTTTCCCTAATTATTAATCCATTGCACTGTGTTTTATTTGAGCTCAGAGAGTATGTCATCATGGCAGGTCTAGCAGTTCATTTTAAGTCCATAGTGATCTCTCTGTCCAAAGACATGATTGAACATCCCAAGAGACTTATTAGAGCCTGAGTAGATGGACTTCTGTGTGAATTTTGATGACTCTAGGACATCTGGCTGGAGCTGTAGACTGGGGTGGGGGTTGGGGCAGATCCTGGAATGCAGGGTTTTGGTGGGCTTCAGGGTGGCCCGTGCTTCATTTGCCCCACATCAAGCCTTCTTTCCTGTGGATCCTAAGCTGTCTCCAAAAGCTGGGATCTGTTTAGCTTGCATTTGATTTCTTTGCTGCCTAATGAACTGCTTCTGTCGTTCTAGCTGTGATGTCATTAGCATCTCGTTGCCTTGGGCAGCAGCTCAGGAGAGAGATTCTTAAGCAGCCTCAGAATCCTATAGGAATTGTACCAATTTACTTCATAACAAGTAATTCACCTCCTGGCCTGTCAGTTACCACCAGAAGAGCAGGTCCTGCATGAGAATGGGTCGGTCACTCTTGTCACCCTCATGTGCTCCTGAATCTAGGTGGGTCACTATGTGCATGCCTAAGGCCATGTGCACATCCACAATGGCATGTTGAGCTTTAAGGACGCCAATATTCTCATACCACAATGTTCTATTGGGGAAACTCATCCACTGTATGCTCTAGGATACAGATTTAGCCTAAAGCAAATGGCATTTATTTATAGCAAACTGTATTTGCAAAATGCTTTGCAGTTTTAGGATTGTTAACTACATTCAGGTTGGATGTTCTTCTATTTGTAAGAAACTGAAGTATCCTGACTGGACTCCGGAACCTTCTCTAACAACAGTGGAGTGAATTCTGCAGAGGTGGGAGGGAGCCACACCTGGGTATTCTTTATCAAAAGGTATCTTTGTCAATTATAAGATTTTGAGACCTTAATTGTAGCTTATTGCTTCTGTCCAGTGAGATAGTGTACTTATTGGACTAGAATATTTATTTTGCTAAAAGATTGCTTAGTGTCTCTAACCTCTAGAGTAGTTCTACTCAGACTCTAGAGGGTAGAAGAGGGAAGATGCCCCAAAGAACTGTAATAGGTGTGGGCAGTGGAAGGGGTGAGCCATTGACTCACAAGGAAGTAAGGTGGGGTCTTCTCCTGCAACTCTCCAGGCACAAACCTCCCCCGCTGTTCACTCCCACACAGGAGGAGTTAAAAGCAAGGGTCAAAGATCAGCCTCTCCTGAAGCTTTTAGGACCCGATCAACTCTCGCTTACCACAGACATGATGGTTATAGGTGCTCTCTTTGGGCTAAGGGAGATTTATCTGGGCTTTCACCACTGGACTCCATCATTTTAAAGAGTACTTCCCAATTGTATCTTTAACTGCACATAGGAAATGCGTTTCTTATTTGAAAAATCTCCCTCACACACACATCTCTATTCTTTGCTGGAAGCTGAATAGATAGCTTTTGGGAGCTCCCTGCTCATCCCTCCTGTGCGAATCCATCTCCTCTCCAGACAGCCCTATGCTGCATGGCAAGGGGAACAGAAGGCAGTGGGTCTTGGCCTCCCGCAGGGTTCTTTTTATATGGACCTGAAGGTTTTCTGGAGACAGAAAATATAATTCTGAATTAAAGCAAGAGTTTGGTGGGTTCCTTCCACGAATTTCTGCATCATTCCCATTCCTGTCTACTCCCTAACCTTGCCAGGAATCTAGGACTGAAGGGCTTTGAGGGGGATTCGCTGCATCTTGATTTTAATTGGGATCGCCAGAAAACAGTAGCAAGGGGAGCAGCCCCTCTGATGTTTACAGGTATGACAAGACCCAGTGATGGCCAGCTGGAGGGCAGGAAGGCCCTCGCACCCTCAGCTCCAGGCTGTTTGTGGCCGCAGCGCCCTCTAGTGGCCACGTTTGTCATGAGACTTGTACACGCTTAGTAATGAGGGGAGGGGGCGTGGGGAGCTTGCCTGGGTATTTGGGGATTCAAGGTGCGACAAAAGACATTGGTGGCATATTACTTCCCCTTTGAAGTAGTAAAACATGAAGTTTACTCCATGTTAAGGATATTGGGGGTAGGGGTTATTTTCCCTTCGGAATGTAATTTTCCTTTAATTATTCTGCCATCACCTATGCCCCTCTATATTTTTCTCTTTAGGGTAAATGTTATGGAACTGTTTTAGTCTCTAATTTTTTATTCTCTGGTTGAAGAAAAATTGTACCTCCACAACATTTTTAAAGTAGCCATGTGTTACTTTTTCATAGTTTATTTTCTGTGGTGCCAAAGTGAGATTTACCCATTTTTTTCTTCTCCCGCTCACAAAAGTCATTTTAGACTTATATCACCATCTAGCGGTCATTTCCTGGAAATTCTTTTCCCAGACTCGAACAGCTTCTCAACAAGGAGGGCTGCAGGACAGTAAGGAAATGCATGTGATTGGAAGGTGCGTAAGAGCGAACTAGGAGACTTGCATGGCGAAATTTCAATAATCTTTTTTGAAAAGAAACTGTATCTTTACTGATTTTCTTTTGTGGGGGGTGGGGGATTTTACTTCTTTTCTTTCTTTCTTTTTTTTTCAGACGGAGTCTTGCTCTGTAGCCCAGGCTGGAGTGCAGTGGCGCAATCTCGGCTCACTGCAACCTCTGCCTGCTGGGTTCAAGCGATTCTCCTGCCTCCACCTCCCGGGTAGCTGGGATTACAGGCGTGCTTCACCACGCCCAGCTAATTTTTGTACTTTTAGTAAAGACAAGATTTCACCATGTTGGACAGGCTGGCCTCGATCTCTTGACCTCGTGATCCACCTGCGTCAGCCTCCCAAAGTGCTGGGATTACAAGAGTGAGCCACCACATTCGCCCTTTACTTACTTTCTTAATGAAGTAGAGTTTACTGACAAAAAAGCACTGCGTTTCTGAAATGCTTGAGCCCTTTTCCATACATTGCATGAAACAACTTCAGAGAGACCGCTGGGCTTTGGGGAATGATGGACACACACAGAACACTCATTCTGTTCCTCTCAGATGCAGAACATGATGCTTGATAGGCTGGATTTTGGAGGCACTGGTTGGAAGGATTTGCAAAGTGGTTCCAGAAGGTGATTATGAGCTACAACTCATCAACTTCACAAAAAGAGCTCTCTTTTATGGGGTGCAGGGAGCTCTCTGCTATTCTGCTCTTGTTTGCTATGTAATATGAGCCCATTTAGAAACATCATGAGGCATTAATGAAGGGCTGTTTGTCCAGAAATCACACCAGGGATCAAAGACCTCACCCCAACCACACTCGCTCCTGCCCAATCCATACAGTATATTGGAAAAGACTGGGGGCCTGGCCAGGGGCTGGCGGAGGGGAGTCCTGGGTCAGCTTGTGGCCACTTTGTAGATACCCGTAGCCACGTGGTTGACTGGGTTGCATAAACTTCCATGTCAGTGAAGACTGGGTGAAGTGATTTGAGGGTTAGTTCTATTTGAAGGCATCATTTTTATTTTTGGTGTGAGTAGTTATGCAGTTATCTTATAATCTAGGACGGGCTTGAGCTTGGTTCTGGGTCGATTATTAAACAAAATGCAAGTATGTGATGAATTATATACCATGTTTATAGTCAGGGAGTCCTTTGCCTTAACGTGCTAGGTAAAACTTCCTCATTGTTTCCTCTGGGAAACAACAATGCTGAAATGCCTTGTGATGTTTCTAAATGGGCTCATATTACATAGCAAACAAGAAGGGAATCGCAAAGAGCTCCCTGGACCCCGTAAGAGATAACTCTTTTATAAAGTCAATGAGTCATCTCTATAATCACCTTCTGGAACCACTTTAAAAATCCTTCCAACCAGTGCCTCCGAAGGTTCAGCCCATGGTCTCTTGCATTCTTCATGAGTTTGAGAGGGCCAGAATGAATGTTCTCTATATACCCAGGATGTCCAAATGAATGTTCTCTATATACCCAGGATGTTCAGTGGTCTCTCTGAAGCTGTTTCACGTTCAGGACTACAAGTGTGCAAAAAGGAGGGATGAATCTCGGAAACCCAGTGCTTTTTTGTCAGCAAACACTACTTCAATCTTCCTTTAGAATTAATAAGTTAAATGGCGAATCATGAGGACTGGGAAGAGAAATACCAAGCAGTGCTTTCTTGTATAAAGAACAAACCATTATTCTCTGGTAGGCAATTCCTATGTTTGTCACCAAAAGTAGATAGAAAGATTCTTTAACTATCCTTTACTCAACAAACAAAATTGATGTGGACCCATCTCTTAAGTTTTGGAGGGCAAATCTTTCTGAAAAAGTCAAAATTCCCTTTCCATCTTCAATACATTGATTAATAATGAAACAGAGTTCTAGTCGTCTTCCTCTCTGACCTAAAAGACTTAAGAATCAGGCAAAAGTAGATTAAAACTCCAGCTCTCACAGTCTACTAGCTGTGTGACCTTGAAGCTCTTGGCCTCATTTTCCTCATCTATAAACTGAGTGTAATGATAGAACTCCATGCAGAGAGTTGTCATAATGGTTAAAGTAGACCTTGAACGGATCTCACTTTTATAGTACAGGCTCCCTAAATCTTAGCTATATTTATAATTAAAACTATTATGATGATGGTTTGCCATGTACCAGCCATAGTGTTATGTGCTTTATAAAAGGATTTGCCATTCATTCATCACCCAATGCTAGACATAGGTACTGTTCATATCTTTACTTCATAGATGAAGAAACTGAGTCATAGAGCAATCATTGTTATGGTTTGTGTTCGTGCTGAGGGTCATCAGCACAGAGCCCGATCCCTCTAGAGATTCAGTGGAGCTGATGATTCTGAGAAAAGGAACAACCTAGATTCTCACTGAAAAGGGCCATTTCCAACTCCGTGTCACTGGGAGGTTGGGTGCTCCAAATTAAGTGGGATGGCAGAATCACAGAATTACCCCTTCAGCAGCTGTTTCTGATCCCAAAGATTGGACCCCAGCACTCAGGGGCCATGAGGTCATGCTAGTCCTTACTTTTTTGACTCCCTCACTGTTTCTTTCCGTTTTGTGTCTGCAGGCAACTCCCCATCCGATGAGTCTGAGGAGCGGGAAAGAGACCCCAAGGTGCTGACGTTCCCAGAATACATCGCCAGCTTGTCAGACTCCGGCACCAAGCGCATGGCGGCTGGAGTCCGCATGGAGTGCCAGAGCAAGGGACGATGCCCCTCGTCCTGCCCCCTGTGTCATGTGACATCCAGCCCTGACACCCCTGCTGAGCCGGTGCTGCTGGAGGTTACCAAAGCAGCCCCCATCTATGAACTAGTGACCAACAACCAGACCCAGAGGGTAAGAGGCCTGGGACTCTTGGCTCTGGGAGGCATCAACCACAACAGAGGGCTTTTCAAAATGGTGTGAGGAAGTGACAGGGTGCGGTTGAGGGCCATACTAGAATATGGATAGTGAAGCTTTTTGTTTAGCTAATCTAGGCACCTAATTTGCTTAAATTTGCATGTTTGCATGTTGTCAAATCATTACATCTACAACACCCAGGAAAATATGATTCAGGAGTCACAACTGAGCACTTGTATAGGGCTTTGAGCCCTACACAAAGGGCTGGAAGGAAGCAAGTAGGGAGGCACAACATTTGCCATCATCAAAGTCATTGTTTAGAGAACCCTCATGCCTTGGGGACAGTTGTGAGAGGATGCTCAGCTCTGCCTCACTCTGGTTGGCTTGGGAGGTGGGCCAGCTTCCCTCGCTGATCCCTTAGCCTGGCCCAGCTGCAGCTGGACTAGAAGGAGCATATCGGGCACAGGTTGCAAAGGGAAGGATCTGGCAGCCTCAGCCTGGAAGGGATTGGTTTCCTGCCCATCACTCTGGCTCTAAGAACAAAACACCACATCCAGGCAGATCTTTCTGCTTTTCTATTATGCTGCTGGGCCATTACATTTCCCAACCACTCCTCTTTTGCCTCTGCCTCTCCCTTTCCAAAGATGCCAGGAGAAAATGGATGGAACCAAAAAGAAGGGCTGGAGAACTGTGTCAGAGGCCGTAGCTCAGCTCCTTTCCTAGCTCTCCAACCTCCTCAAGGACATAGAGATCAGAGTGAGTCTAAACACAAAGCAGTAGCAACAGCAACAATAACAAAAGTAAAAACAAGGAGATGCTGGGTGTGGGACTTCTGGAACTATGACAAAGGCAGCCTTGGGGACAAGGTGACAAGGCAGCAGGAGTCACAGCAGTGAGCTGCTTACCTGCCTGAGAGGTGTGCCCATCCAGGTGGGGTGATAATTGCTTTCTGTTTTCTCCTTAAGGAACACCTGGTGTTTGTTTCATAGGTAATGCTCAGACCAACAGGAGGGATTTTGTAGGTGTGTGTGTTTCTCTCGCCTACCCGCCTCTGCCACAGATATTTCACCAAGTGTTTGAAAATAAGGTTTTTCACAGGAGCAAAACGATAAATTGTTCTCGTGGCCTACACATTTGTCTTCAATCTGATAAAGGTGGCTACGGGAAGAGGAGTGGGAGAAAAGAGACCTTCGGAAGGATGGATCTGAAAGGATAAAGAAAGGCAGAGGGCTTGGGTCACCATGGAGACCCAGAGCTGCAATGTCTTTAAGCCAATGCTCAGCCCTCTTCTTCTCCCGTTACCTGCCCCTCTTTGTCTCAAGGCTGCTGCTGCTGATACCCTAAGAGCTCCCAGACCCCTTGCCTGGGAGCAGTGGGATCAGAGAGCTAACGCAAAACCATCCTTGCGACAGGGCATGCAGAGCTGCAGAATGGAGAAGGCATGCTGGGAGATGAGAGAGTGCATCGTGTTTTCTATGGAGGATTGCGAGCAAAATGGGGAAGCTGAAGGAAGTTTGTCTTTAGCAACTCCCTTTCTGAATCCCCTACTTGGCCATACCTCAGGCCCTTCGCATTCTCCCTGCACCAGTTTTAAGAGGGGTTGAGAAATGCTTTCCATCTGGCCATCTTTTGAACTCCTTAATTTCTAAACACATAGACAAGTGATCCTAGCTGGAGTTCAGTCACTGTCAAGTTTCTTCCTTAGACATATTTTGTCTTTGCCATCCGCTGTTCTGTTTTTCTTTCTAATTTTGCCCTTTTCTAAAGAATGGAGATGATGATGAAGAAGCTAAGAAGTAGAGGAGTGCCAAATCATGACATTAGAGTATAATTTAATGTGTGTTTTTATTTCTATCTCTGGAGCATCGTTGGGTCCATTTTCTGACCTTTGCTGGTCTCATTGTCCTCCTGTTGGGCTAAATAATCTCTGATGCTATATTTCAGTCTAATCTGTGAATATCATAAAGAAACCAACAAATAGGTCAAACCATATAGTGAACCAGGTATCTCAAGCCCAACACATTTGAACTCATCATCTTCCAGCATAAACTCATACCTGTTGTGTGGCCATCCCAGTGAATGGCACTGTCTTCCACTAAGTTGCCTGAACTGGAGACTACGGACACTTCTTAGAATTTCCTCATCATTCCCAGCATCCATTTTGTCACCAAGAGCCAAAAATATCTCTTGAATTCATTCTCTTTTTATGATACTCCCATCACAACCTGTTTCCGATATCCTTTGTGATATCAGGCTACTATCCTGTTAAAGTAACCTTCTCACTGGTCTCCCTAACAGACCACCCAGAATTATATATCTAATATGGACTTCGGATAATTTGGCATCAAAGTAATTTAATGGCTCCACAGAATCTATTGAATACAATCTAATGTCCTCAGAACATCATTACAAGGCAGTTCATGATCCAATTTTGTCTTCAGTTACTTAGGTTGTTACCACTCTATATCTTATACTCTGCACTCCAAAATTTAACTCTCTCTACTCCCTCAAACACATTTTTTCTCCTGCATAAGTCCCTTCAGACTTCAAACTGTCTGTCCCAAGAATGTTCTCGCCCACATTTCTGCCATTGGAAAAGTCCTCCTGTTACTTCAGTTTCAGCTCAAATATCACCAGCTGCCAAGAGCCCTTCCTTTCACTCCTAGGCCAACCCAAGTATCCCTTCATGTAATTCCCATTGTGTGTGTATATACATCTTTTTTTTTTTTATTGTTGGTTTTTTTTTTTTTTTTCTGAGATGGAGTTTCGCTCTTGTTGCCCAGGCTGGAGTGCAATGGCACGATCTTGGCTCACCACACCTCCTCCCCCTGGGTTCAAGCGATTCTCCTGCCTCAGCCTCCCGAGTGCTGGGATTACAGACATGCACCACCACGCCCGGCTAATTTTGTATATTTAGTAGAGATGGGGTTTCTCCACGTTGGTCAGGCTGGTCTCAAACTCCTGACCTCAGGTGATCCACCAGCCTTGACCTCCCAAAGTGTTGGGATTACAGGTGTGAGCCACCGTGCCCGGCTTGTATCTACATCTTTTGCAGCATGCAGCACCTGTTATCGCAGCTGTTGACACAGTTATTTCCTCCCCTCTAGACTATGGGGATGTTTTTCTTCTCCAGAATCCCAGTGCCTGGCAAGTGGCTGATGCATAGTTCGCTTTCTGCTAAATAAATGAATGAACAGATGCATAAAGAGATGAATAAATGGATAGATGAATTTAGCTTGAAGTTCAACCTCTCTCCTTGGAGACAACAATAACAAAAATTGGAAAATTTTATTTCTTTCCCGGAATAAGGATTAAGTCTGATAACAAATGTGGATGCCCTATGCAGTGCTGGGTACATTGTAGATACTCAGACAAATGTAATTTCCCTTTCTCTTTCTTTCCAAATGGGTTCCTTCTTAATTCCTCTCTTCTGTCGTCATCCAACAGTTTGCAGTTACCTGCAGCCCAGGATTCAGAGAGTAGGAACTCTTTTTTGTTTGTTTGTTTGTTTGTTGTTTGTTTGTTTTTTTGAGACAGGGTCTTGCTCTGTTGCCCAGGCCGGAGTACAGTGATATGATCTCAGCTCACTGCAACCTCTGCCTGCCAGACTCAGGTGATTCTCCTGCTTCAGCCTCCTGTGTAGCTGGGATTACAGGCGCCTACCACCATGGCCAGTTTATTTTTTGTAGTTTTAGTAGAGACAAGGTTTTGTCACATTGGCCAGGCTGGTCTTGAACTCCTGAACTCAGGTGATCCTCCCGCCTTGGCCTCTCAAAGTGCTGGGATTACAGGCACGAGCCACCACACCCCACCCAGAGTAGGAACTCTTATGGAGTGGTGTGAATCAAAGATGGAGAGTGAAAACTTTTGCAAAATGACATTTAGCATATTTGTCATTACAGGTATTTGTCCTTTCTCTTTTGGATTGAAAATCTGATCATGTTGCTCCACTGTTTTAAACACTGCAATTACTTACCAGTGGTCTTGAAATGTGGCCCCCTGCCTCACCACAACACACCAGGCCTCTGTGTTTCAGCCCTGTCTCCCTCCTGCTTGCTGAGAATGTCTTTTCTCCCTCAGGCCGTCTTTTACAGAGAGACCCACCTTTTTTCCATTGATTTTAGAAGTCAAGTTCCATCCAGGCTGGTCTTGTTGACATTGTTTTTTCAACCTGGAACACTGCTTCAACTTTCATGAGTAAATAACTTTTGATCCAGCCCTCAGAGCTCAGATAAAAAGTTGCATCCTCATAGAGGCCTCCGTGTACCCCTCTGTGAGCTTATCTACTCTTCCTTGTCTCTCTTGCCACCATATGCATTTATGGCAGTCAACCTTTTCCTTTGAGGTTCTGACCACAGGTGTGGTGATTTGGTTATTGTAACTTTGCTTGTTTGTTTGTCATCTGACTTTAAGATTTATGCAGACAGGGGCCACAGGTGTCTTGTGCATCCTCGTATCCTTAGTGCTTCACGTAGAAAATGGCCCCTTGCAGGTGCTTAGCAAATAATTGTTGATTGAAGGCTCTGCAAGGCAGTAGTCACAATGTTGCCTTTATTCTACCTATCTCAAAGGACATCTGTTTTCCTAGTTTTAAGCAATGCACCTTTTAATTTTGAATTTGGATCAGTCAGACAAAGCATAGAGTGGGCACTTATGCACCAGGCTTCATGCTGGGAGCCTAAGATGTCCAGTGAGTCATGTTGAAATCAGGTTCTGGCATTGCCCTGTTCACCAGCCTGTGACCCTGAGCAAGTCACCTCACCTCTTTGACTCTCAGTCTTCTCCACTGTAAATCATGATAACCATTCATCAAAGTGTTAGCATCGAAAAGGGCCTTGTAAATTATAAATCTCTGCACAAATGATAGTTATATTCATTGGTTTCTGTTTCCTAGAGTCTTCCAATCCGGGGAGGGGGCAGGATGGACCCTTATTCTAACTATTCTAACCTAAGGTGGCCTATGTAAAGTTCTGAAAGAATGGAACATAGGCTGCTGGCTTTAGGTTTAGACATTTTGATTTTTGTAGAGTTATCTCCTTTTTTCCCTTTGTCTCTTTTTCTTTTGAATTCTTTGGTCTAAAATTTTCAAGGATAGCTAGGTTTCACTTTTCTGATTCACGGATTAGATGTGAATGTGGTAAGAATGAAACAAAGAGAAGAGAATCATAAGAAACAGCCACAGCTCCAGATGTTGGGCTCACCCAGAGGGAAAGTCCTGACCTTGGCCAGCTTGGACCAGCCATGCTCCCTGCAGCAAGTCCCACCCTCTCCCTCCCCTTGGGGTGAGGCTGAGGCAGCAGTGCCCCGCTGAAGGGTCAGTACTCCATCAGGATCCACATCCTCACCAGGGACTGACCCTATTACCGGTTCTGTTACTTCGCTGGTCTAATTTTATCCTTCTGTCCTTTTACATAATAGTAAATATCTCTATGAACCCTCTGCATGTAAAGAATTCTGGTAGGTTCTATGTTGGTTACAAATTTCTACCTAAGACTCAACCCTGTTATTCAAAGACAATAATAATTGCTGGCATTTATTGGTGACTAATGTGTTCCAGGTACTATGCATACATTATTTCATTTGGCATATATTATTATATTTAATTATCACAGCAAGTCTATTAGCAAAGTGCTATTTTTATCCCATTTTATTATTGAGGAAACTGAGCTTATGTAACTTGCCCAAGGTCACATAGCAGTGATTGGCAAAGTGGGAGTTCTCACTCAGGGCCGACAGCTCCAGAGCCCAGCTCTTAGCCTGTGTGCCACATTGCTTCTCCTGTTCATGATTTACTAAGAAAGAAATGCCTAATGCCTAATCACAACCCAAGACAGCATTGTAAAAATATTGTAAGCAGGTTAGAAAGCATGCTGAAGGAATGCAAAGGGAATACTGGGGCAGGTAGATAAGGATGCACAGAGAGGCATTTGGGAAAAGGCTAATGCCTCTGGGCGGAGGGAAGAGTAGCCACCCAGAAGATGTGTGGTAGAGGCATCATTTTTTTCTAGAGCCTAAGTTGTGGAATGATGGAGTGGCATATGAGGCAGATGGAGGGCGGAATATGACTTGCTCCCAAAGTAGCAGCCCGTTACCACAAGGGGGAACTGTTACGGTAAAGGGAGAGGGACACCCTGGAGGTTCTAAGAGGTTCAGGCTTCCCAGAAACAATCTCCTGGAATCAGAATGTGAGACTCCACAATGATACAGTGGCCACACAACCTGTTGCCGGAAGTAATTTAGGGCCATGCAGATCCTTGACACTCTGCCTCTTGATTCTGATGGCCTAACCCTGGCTTCTCAACACTCAATCTTTTCCCTGTTCTCTCACGCAGCTCTTGCAGGAGGCTACCATGAGCTCTCTCTGGTGCTCAGGGACTGGAGATGTCATTGAGGACTGGTGTCGATGTGACTCCACTGCTTTTGGAGCTGATGGACTCCCCACCTGTGCGCCTCTCCCGCAGCCTGTGTATGATTCTCTTTCTCTCTTTCAGCATTATTTTGTAAACAAATACTGAGTGTCTACTATTTGCAAAGAAATAGGCTGGGTACTGGGAAACATAAAGAAAAATATGACACAATACCTGCCTTCAGAGAGTTTCCAGTCTACCAGGGGAGGCAGCACAGATGGTTTGATAGAAGAAAGGGTGTGACAAGTGTTAACAAGTGGCATTTAAAGAAAGTGTGAAGAGGGAATGGTCAAGTCTGAACTGAAGCCGTGGTGAAGGCTTTGTGGAGGAGGTGGCGCTTGAACTTCTCCTTGATGGTGGAGAAAGTCAGACAGCATAACTAGAAGACAATGGGGAGAAAAGTGCCATTGTAATGGAAGAAGTTAGAGATCTACACTGAGAGCTTAACTAGACCAACAACATAACCACTCATTGAACACTTACTGGGTGCCAGGCATTGTATGGAGCAGTTAGATACTGCTCATTTAATAGACAAAAAAGAAAAAAAATGCATTCAAATGGATTGAATGATTTTTCCAAAGTGGTAGAGCAGGAAGCAGAATTGGCGAAGAGGCATGTTCTTGGCCATTATAGAATGGAGAGGATAAAATTGAGAAATTGTCTGGGGTAGAACCAACAGGGCTTGGTGACTGAATGAAGTAGTGGTGAGGAGAAAGGAGAAGTGGAAAGCGAACTTAAGACTTATAACCCTGGTGGCTGGGAAGATAAATAGGCCACCACTGAGCAAAGAAGAATAAAAGGATATGCAGGTTTGAGGAGGAGGCCAGTTTCATTTGGGCTTGCCTTGGAGCTGTCACAGGGTAGTTGAGTGTATGGGGATGTTTATTGTGCAAAAAGAAAGATGGAGCTCTGCAAAAAAGTAAATACTAGAGATGAGATTTCAGTCAACCCCAGAGAAATGGGAGACGAAACCACAGCTATTAGAAAGAATGCTTCAGAACAAGAATCAAGTGGGAAGAGCAGAGGGCTGGGGATGAACAATAGGAGGGTCTGCATTTGAGGGGTGAAGAGGATGAAGTGCTACAAAGGTGTCTGAGAATGGACATGCCCACTTTCCTTCCCCTCAATGGAAGACTAAACAGAACTGGCCAAGCTGAGAGCCGGGACCTGAGACAAGAATCCCTTGTAGCCTCTAATATGGCATCTGCCATGGGACTGAAGCCACAGGAATATTGTATCTGATAAAGAGTGCTGGCAGGACAAGCTGGAAGAGAGTGACCCCAGGGGCTGGTAAGGCAAAGAAATCCTGAAGTAAGGATCAGGACCTACAAAAGTGGAAGGCTGAGTAGGCAGGATCAACAGATCGCTTAGGAAACCAGCAATGGAGAGGCTGCCCTCAGGCCTGTTTCATGCAGGTGCGGGTAGGCACTATAGGACCAGGACAGAGCAAGAAGAAATCAGAGAAAGAGGAGAATGCAGCACTAGAGGGTCATTACAAGCCAATTTCGTCTCTTGTCCAAAGTCTTCCTTCTCTCTGTAGGTGATGTTAGATACCTACAGCCTTTGGCTGTAGATCTACCAACTTCTGGCTTCCTGTTCTTCATAGTCACGATTTGGACTTCTTGAGTTAAAAGAGAATCATGCTCATTATTAATAAAAAGTTCTTTCATTTAATATAAAGGGAGCCGCTAGGAGAACTGCTGCTGTTAGAGTAATTCACCAGATAAGAGAGCTACCTCTGAAACAATACTGAAGCTACCAAATGGTTATCACGTGGACACAAGATCCAGCCGTAATGTCCTAGGGCTTATTTTGTTTTTAAATCTGTGTTTACTAGATCTTATTGCAAAAGATTAAATTGGGCTAAATTTTCATAAACAGTAAATGTCTATTTAAGAGTTTCCTTTTCTTGACAACTGATCACCTCCTTCAGTAGCAAATCTTAGTTTCAGTGGGAAACGAAAATATACTCTAGTTGTACACAAGTCTGTGTAAATCATATACGCTTCTATTTCTCGAAAGAGGCTGGGTTTAGTCCATATTTTCACAGAATTTGTGTTCTCAGAAGTCTAACTTACTTAATATTCCTAATGCTTTTTTTTTTTTTTAAAATAGCACTCTGCATATGACTCTAATTAATGAATTTGTCAATATCTGCACTGTTTTGGGTCTAGTCCATCTTCAATGTCATATGCAAACTCTGCACTCCTTCACTAACAGAAGAGCATGTGTTTTGTATTATTTTCCCACTAGTTGAATTCCTTACTTTTGTGCCCACAGCCTACTATAATTTATTTTTGAAACTCTTATCACATAGTATTATAATCACATGTATAATTATATGCTTCTATTGTTCACTAAGCTCCATGAAAGAAGGGAGTGGGATGGGCTTGTGCACCACTGCATCCCCAGCAACAAATGGGTGCTTCACAAATGTCTATTGAATTAAAATTCAAGATTGCACATGGTTTGGTGTCATTCATTCTTAGTACCTTGCACAGTGATCCTTGAGACCATCCACAGGTACCGGGCAGAGGAAAGGAGGGTCAGGAATATGAGTGATCATGAGATCTGGGAACAAAGGATGAGATAAATGGCAGGGATACTTATAAGGGAGGGAGGCTGGAGTGAGCAGGAATGGGGAACATTCCCAGAATCCAGTGGTCTTGAAAGAAACACAGAATTGGAAGAAAGAGGGGAAACCCGAGGTACATACAAGAAATAAGAGGGCGACTGTGAATTGAAACCACATGGACAGTTAAGAGATCCATACCAGTGAATGCCAACAAGGATTATTAAGTTTCTATGAGGTACAGAGAGGTATGAGCTGTCAAGGCAAGACAGTGGTAAATGTGGACAACTTGTAAAGAATGAGGAGAGTATGAAGTGAGAAAAGCAAGGAAAGGCTGGAATCAGGAACCAGGATATCCACAGAAACCCAAGAGCAAAGACAGAAACTGAAATCAGAATCTGGGTAAGCAGGCAGAGGTCATCACTCCAAGGAGAACTTGACATGTGTTCAACTTTCTCTTGTCCAGTAAAGCCCCTTATGAATATTACTTCCAAACTGAACCTGTTCCAAGGTCCAGCTAGCAGATGGCATGGATAAAAGGATAGGTTAGTTTCCATAGCAAGAAAGGAAGCTGGGGTTTCCCCCACCGGCAGGGCAGATCCTGATAAGGTTATGGAAGCCAAACCAACTGTGGCCTTATTAATTTGAGATTCTGGACATCACCTTCAATATGTCTTTATATGAGCAGTATACACATACTCTCTTGATATTTTTCAAGAGAAAATCTAGAAATTATGATATTTTCCAGCCATATAAAAGGTACTACTCCAAAAGCCCTATCCTCTGACCCATGTAATATGCAGACATTCATTCACCTTTGACTCACCTACTGATTTATTTATTTACACTTATTGGCTGAGTTTATAATATGTAACAGGCATTTAATAAATAAAACTTAGATCTCAAGAGTCCTCAAAAACATTACTATCTTTTGAAAGAGACAGGCCCTCAAAGAAATCATTTCTGTAGTTGGTTGGGAAAGAAAAGTTTACAGTATCACAATTGAGGTAGTCAATGCCCAAAGTGAGTCACAGTTGTGTCCCTGCTTCATGTTCCTTCTCGTCTGCACACAGGCTGAGACTCTCCACGGTTCATGAGCCCAGCAGCACTCTTGTGGTCCTGGAGTGGGAACACTCAGAGCCACCAATTGGGGTGCAGATTGTAGATTACCTCCTCCGTCAAGAGAAAGTCACTGACAGGATGGACCACTCCAAAGTGGAGACAGGTGAGCACCTTCTACCTCATGGGCTTGTCTTGACCCAAGGTGATAAAACTAAAAACAAAGAAAAATGTCCTGCCTCATGGCTTTGCTCCAGGTCCCCAGTAGCCCAGGGCAGTGCAGGAGGAGCAGGGAGAAGAAGAAGCTGTTCTGCTTCTCCAAGAAGCAGCTGTTCTTCCAAGCAGCAGTCATCTTGTCCATTTAAGAGTTTTTGTGTGGTGAGCATCTGACAAAGCCTTGTTTTGATTTTGCTTTTTGTTTATAAAAGAGGTGTCCATTTCATTGCCTCTAGGCACACTCACAAAGAAACAACAATATAGTACACTAGTTATCCTAGCCCACAATTAGGAAACAATTCTCTGCTAACCACTGCCATGATTACAGAAAAAAAAAATTCCTTTGCTAATAACCCCCCTCCAGGCAAAAGCATGTGCAAACAGATGTGTTTGGCCCATGTCTTTTCCTGAAGCAAACTGCTTTTCTCAGGTTCAGCTAGAAGAGGGAAGCCTTAACTGAATGGAAGCACCCCATGAAAAATGTTCCTTGCCTTAATATTTCACTACCTGCACACAGCGAAAGGTCAACATTCATAATCCCAAAAACTTATGCATGGGATGTGATCACCAGCAGGATGATGGCACCAACAATCTAATTCAAAATAAATGGCTTCGGTGAGCTTGCCACTGAGGGTTAGAGACATACACAGCTGCCTTCAGGCATAGAGAGCTGCCTACTGCTTCTTCCAAGGCCCTTTGCCTGATGTGCACAGGTATTGCTGAGGTATAGCAGGGGCCACTGACCAGAATGCTATCTCTGCCCATGCCAAGAACATTTTATAAAGGAGTGCTCAGGCCGGGCGTGGTGCCTCACGCCCGTATTCCCAGAACGTTGGGAGGCCGAGGCGGGTGGATCACGAGGTCAGGAGTTCAAGACCATCCTCAGCAACATGGTGAAACCCCGGCACGTGCCTGTAATCTCAGCTACTCGGGAGACTGAAGCAGGGGAATTGCTTGAACCCAGGAGGCAGAGGTTGCAGTAAGCCAAGATCGCACCACTGCACTCCAGCCTGGGCGACAGAGCTAGACTCTGTCTCAAAAAACAAAAAAAGCCCTCAGATGTGATGTATGTGATGTGTACCTCTTGCACTAGTTGTGTCTGAACTAACTCTAGACAAATGGCTCTGAGTGATTAAATATGAAACAGAAAAGGCCATTCCTTCTAGGTCTCCTTTCTCTACCCTAGAGATTGAGGACCAAGTCATTGTCATGTTAAGTTCTCACTGAGTTGGCTCCGTCTCCTCATTGCTTAGCCATCATTGTTTCTCATGCATTTTGCATTCCTTTCCCTCTGAGCAGAAACAGTGCTGAGCTTTGTGGATGACATCATCTCTGGGGCAAAGTCTCCTTGTGCAATGCCGTCTCAGGTGCCGGACAAGCAGCTCACCACCATCTCTCTGATCATACGATGCCTGGAACCTGACACCATTTACATGTGAGTAACACACGCCTACCTAGTGACTCCTTACCCTGACAGTCCCAAGGCTTCTTACTGGTTTCTTTTTACTACTTGAGTTCCTTTAGAGACTCAGTAAAACATGTTGAATCTCTTAAGTCTTATCCCAGGTGGCATTATAGAGAATCTTCTCGAGTACTTAGGCCCTGGAGTGGGGGGAGCTAAAGAGATAATACTATGGTCCTGTCCCTTGAGGAGTTTGCAACATAGAGTGGAAAAATATAAAAAACTAACTTTGACTTAAGGCAGAATTAAATAATGTAGATAGAAAAGCAAAAAAATGAAAAAAAATTGTAAAAGAGAAGAAAGAAGTGATTAATTCTAACTAGAGTGGACGTCATCTAAACTGTATTGTGTAGAATTTCAACTGACAGAGTCATGTTGGAAAGGGTATACTAGGCTCAGAACACTGCAAAAGCATAGGTGAAGAAGCATGAAGGTGAGTAGCAAGTAGTCCAGTAGGGCAGAGGCAGACGGTGAGTAAAAGGGAAAGGAAGAAACTGAGACTGGAAAGATAGAATGCTCTAAGTCCAAGGAGTCATTTTTGAGGAAAGGCATAGAATACCAAGAACTCGCTTTAGAAAGCTAGCTAGCTCCGATGCATTGAAGTGATTTATAAAGGTTAGAAATGGGCAGCATTTTTCTTCAAAGAAATGCAGTGAACTATATCATGGCCCTTGGAATGACCCTATTCTTTCTGTGAACTCTTCCCCATTTCTCCCTGTGCTCTGGAAACAATTGTAAAATGTTTGTGACGCAGAGATGTAAAAGATGCCAGAAAAGGAGAGATAATTATAGAATCTAAATCTTGATGGAAAAATTTGGGTGCTAAGGCAGAATTCTTAGTGATGTTGTTGTAGGACTTCGTGACCCCATCAGTATGAAAAACATTTAACAGTTTGCAGAGGAGGTCACGAGAATAGAGTCAAGGTTTCCAGAATAAATCATTTCTATTTCCACAGTTAAAGAGTTCAGAGATGAAAAGCACTAGAAATTTGAGTGGCATTGGTTGCAAGATGAACTTCAGTGCTCAGGCTGAATGTCTTCAATATAGGAAAAAGGGATGTTGCTATGGGCCATGCATGATGAAAGTAAAGTACATAAACACAAGTGACATTCTAGAGGATTTCAACAGTATATGTAGACACAGATGAGAATACTAAGACCATGTTGGTCCACTTTTTGGGTGATTCCGCCAATGCCATGATTCTCTTTGGCTCTTTTGATGGGAGGCAGTTGTGGCCCTTTATTGGAGGGGAGCGGGTGAAAGGAACAAGGATTCGAGAGTGCAGACCACCTAACCTGCTGTAAGGCATCTCAAACTCAGTGAAACTTGAATTATCATTTATAGTAAAGACTCATAGTCCTTCAGTTGTGACTAAGTCACACTGTTAATTAGGAATTCCAAAGTTCCTATGTACAAGCGGTGGTATTAGGAGTGCAGCCATTACCCACTCTGCGACCCTCCTCATGTTGGCCTGATTGGCTGCGTTTCTGATCAGAGACCGAGGCCAATATCGTCTCTCACTCCAGCTTTTTGGTGATCTCCCATTATGTCCCTCCTACGTCTTATAAAATGCGAACTATGAATGCTGATTTTTGAAAAGTTGGAGCCAATGCAGGGGATTAAGGAAGAAACAGTAAATCTCCACCAGGTGGCGCTGCAGATCACAAGAAGAGGGCCGTGTGGGAGGCCAGGAGTGACAGTCCTCTCCCGGAAGGATCCAGGAGAGCTGCGCTTCAGTCCCTGGGATAGGGAGAGAGCCCTGGATTAAGAGTTGAGAATACATGGGCTGCGAACCTGGTTTTTTGTCCCTAACCACTAAATGGCTGTAAGCAAGACACTTAAACTTTCTCCAACTAAGTTTTCTTTCTATAAACTGGCAGGAGGGCGGCCTTCATTAATGGAGTGCTGACTACGCACGTGGGTGCCTCACACTCAGTGTCTCTGAGAATCCTCTCTGACTCTATGAGATTAGGGGTATTGTTTCCATTTTATAATTGAGGAAACAGGTGCAAGAAAACGGAGTAACTGCCCCAGAATCACACAGCTAGTTGCTTGGGGTCTGCAAGCCTTCCATCTTACTCCCCACTGCTCTAGGTTACTGTGAGAATCTCAGAGCCTGACCTCATTACCTCATATTAAAGCAGAGAGCTGGCTCTGCACCTGAGATCCACAGAGGTGGAACAGCATTTCTGCTTAGCTGGCTTCCTTTGTCACTCTGTATATTTTATTTAATGCTTTTCAAAATATTATTCTGAGAAGGATCCATGGTACAAAAACAGTGAAGAGCTCCTACTTGAAAGAGACCTTAAAGTATGTTTGGTCCAGCATTCATTTTACAGATGAAGAAACTGAGGCCAGGATAGGTGACTCACGAGCCTTTCAACCCACTGCGCCATCATCACAATGCATGCTCACAGGAGAGCTGCTCTCTTTCCAGATGTGTGACAGCAGACAGATAATTCAGAATAAAAGGGAGCCAAATCCGAGGGATGGGCAGAAACCACCATGCCCAGAGAAGGAAAGTGGGAAAGTAGCAGACAAGACAGTCAGTCCTTAGCAGGGGCTTACAAGTCCTCCACTCACTTCGAGTTTCAGGCCTTTAAGACCCACCTCTAGAAGCAAAGCTGTTCTGTGTTGGTGCACACGCACACAGGCCTCCATCAGGGTCATCACCAAATCTCTAGCCATGGGCTGAACAATCCCAGCCAGGCACGGTGGAAGAAGCCCAGAAGTTTTGGACAAAGCAGTAAATATACTTATACATGAGCCCTCCAATTGGGCACAGGGCTTATCTCTTCTGCCCAGTAATCCCATCTAACCCTCTGAGGGTACTGAGTCTTCAGTGGTAGAAACGATAACACTAACGGTAAGCCGAGGCATTTCCACATGAAATGTGTAAAGTGCTCCCCGGGCCGTAATGGTTAAATAAACTGACCGCTCTTTCAGTGGCCCTCCACAACTGAGAGATTTGGGACTACCGAATAATGGCTCTTAGATCAAGCCCCAACCCTCCTTGGAAGGTTAAGTGAAGCATCTCCTTTTCTGATACCTGTTTCATGTTAAAAATAAAATATACTACTAAAGGTGGAAAGAGCTTGAGAACTTAAATTTTGCCCCATCAGGGTAATGTGAGAATTAATGTGAGGACAGGTATTTTCATCCTAGGTCAGCATCCAATACAGTTTAGCTGGAACTTACAGCAAGACAGGCCACAAGGCAGAGCTTGGGTAAGCTTGGGGAGGGAAGAGGTGGGGACTGAGAGAGAAGGGGTCCATCTGACAACCAATTAGGATGTTTCTCATCATAGTCCAAGGACACTTAGAAATTAAAGGTCCAGGGTTAAGGAATGGTGGGCTACAAAAGGTGGCTGGAATGCAGCCACAGATGGTCTAGGGCAGGTGACCTTTTAACATATGGCAGGCAGCATCATGTGGCCCAGAGCTGCACATAGCCAGACTGCAGCCCTGAGTTCCAAGGCCATGCTCAGGGCTCCGGAAGTCAGGCAGGAACAGGAGAGCAGGGCCAGAATGCCAGGGGATGGGGCACTAGGCAGGCAGGGCCTCAGCAATGGAAACCAGGGCAGGGGCCTAGACATGGAGACTCAGACACAGAGTCAGGGATGCAGGCCCTGTAGGAAGAGGGAGAGCGAACTGCGAGTTCTCATCAGCGTCAGGAGATAGGAAGTCCCGTTCTCTCCCAGGCTGATGCTCTCGGGCCAGCATGGTCACGGGGCTGGGGCATGGGCCTGGCCCAGTCCTCTGGTCCTTGCACCTTTGGGGCCCTTCCTGAGGGGGAGGTCAAGGTGGTCTAGAGCAGGTGGGCAGAGGAGGGAGTTGGTGCCTGACCTGAGACTGGATTGTGGGATTGAACTAGGAACAGAGCTGGCTCTACACAGGGCTGGTCAGATACACCAGCTGGGGTTTGGTGGCCCCATTCGCAATTCTAGAAACAGTACCAGAAGCTGATGAGGCATCAGCATATGGCATGTGGGGCCAAATGATGAAAAATTTCATGGCTGCCACTGCTATAGGTCCAGCCAGCCTAGCATTGCCACCGGGAAGCTGTAGGGGCTGGGTGCAAGGGATCCCCTCTGACCTTAGAGGAGAAGAATGGCAAGGAGACAAGGGTGAGAAGACCTTGGGTTTGGAATCAGGGTCAGGCTGGGTTTGAGTACTAAGTAAGACCATTTATCAGAACTCAGGAACAGGGTATGAGGCAGAGGCCAGTGAAGTGGATTGAGCCACCGTGTTGCAGACAGGAGTGAAGGCTTGCACACTTGGTCCTGGTCTGACAGCAAGGAGGGGCGGAAGTCCTGCAGGAAGTCAGCAGGTGTGGCCCAACCTACTGTGTCCTGAATCCAGGCAGGTCATCACATTCTGAGTCCCAGCAGACTAGTGTTCAGGTGGTATGGGACCTGCCTGTATGAGGCCCCCATGATTCAGCATGAGAATTTGGAGAAGGTAGAGAGAAGGTAAATGATGTATCAGGGCACACAGGCTCTCACACTAACCTTTCTGTGGATGTCTTTGTGGGGAGGGAGTGGTGGACCATGGTTGCTTTTTCTCTGTTGAGAGAAATGCATATTTCTTGCCGGAATCATTAGGCAATTATCTGTATCTTTTCTACTTCACCAGCGTGTCTGTTCCACGCCCAGCTGACATTTAACTGGACCACTGTGTCTCGGGGCCTCTCTCTCCTTTTCACCTCTCTCCCTCCCTGTAACTCTGCCAAAAGGAAAGAAAATCAATAATTGTCAATAAACGCAGCCTCCTGTGGTGACACAGCAGAAAGTAAAGCGACAAGAAAGGCAACATTAATGATTTTCTTTAGACCGACTGGGTTGGTTATCAGAGATCCTTGGCACAGACAACGGAGCTGACGGTCATGGTTATGTTCAGATTCCCTTCTCAGTGGCAGAACCCAGAATTCCTCTGGGTTCACTGCACATAGCACAGCACTGAAGAGGACTAATGTGATATACGCAGTGTCATGAACCATATTATCTTTCAGGTATTTCTGTACATTATTGTCTCATTTCATTCTCACAGTGGCTTACAAGTAGTCTTTTTTTTTTTTTTTTTT